>NW_004524679.1:6514550-6531469 GCF_000260255.1 Octodon degus
TATCACAAAGGATATGATACAAAGATTCAGCAAATAATACCTCAACTTTTTAATGAGCTTTTGAGCCCAGCAATATGTATCTCATTTGTCAACCATCTACTTAGCCATTATAAGGTCTTCAGTTTTATTCCCAGTACCAAAAATTAAATACCTACCTACCTACATACATACATATATAAAAAGAGATTTTGCATAACAAAAGAAAACATGAACAGAATGAGAAGACAATCCAAGAAGTGGACATAAAATTTGCAGCTGCTCCTTATACAAAGGAATAATATATAGAAAAAATAAAGAATTGAAGTAACGTACAGCCCTGAGATGTGAAGGCCCAGTACAAAAGTGAACATCTGAAATAGAGTCTTTCCAGATTAAGAAGTACGAATGACAAATAAATATGAAATAAATTTCATATCATTGTTCATTTAAGAGATGCAAATCAAAACAACACTGAAATTTTATCTCACCTCAGAAATAATGGCAATTATCAAGAAAATAACCAGTAAAAATGTCTGGTAGGGGTATAGGGAAAAGAGGAACCCTTCTCTACCAATGGTGGGTGTGTAGGCTGATGCAACCTCTGTGGAAATAAATCTGAATATTCCTCAAACATCTAGCAATACTAGTTCCATTTGATCTAGTTATTTGATTCCCTGGTAGCTTCTCAAAATAATTAAAAGCACACAGAAATGTATGAATTCTGAAGATTAGGCAGGACAATTGATAATAGCTAAATCATGTACACAGCTGAAACGCTAATCAACTGATGAATGGATAAAGCCAGTGTATTTTTATGCAAAGGAGTACTATTCTGCTATGAAACTATGGATGACCAGGAAGAATAAATTTTAGGTAAATGGATGCACCTTGAGACAATACTCAATATAAATAATCAATGGCCAGCCAGATAGCTTAGCAGACTAAAGCTCCTAATTTAGCAGAGCACAGCAATGGGACTCGATTCCCGGTGTGCCATGCTAGTCCCGTCCCCAGGGCACACGGAGATGGTGATTGAGACTGAGCATTTGGTGGAAACCTGTAATCTCAGCTCTTGGGAGGCTGAAAGCAGAAGAATCACTAAAAGTCTGAGCTACATAGTGAGACCCTGTAGACTCTGTAGACCCTTACTAAATTCAAGAAAAAATATCAGACACATGTATCTAAATATTACATTGTTCTCTGGTGAGCAAATGAAAGTATATTTAAGGAACAAAGTACATAATAAATATTGTCAAATGGGAAGAAAAAGTTGAAATGGACAAGTGAGTTATGAGAGGGCAGGCCAGAAAGAAGGAAGGTAAAAAAAAATAGAACAGAGAAAATAACAATATGCAATCTGATAACCATTGTTAATTTCTATTTTTCTTCTTTGAAACTGTATCATTTCTATTGCTTTATATTATCTTTCTTAAACAGAGAAGAAAAGGGAATAAAGGTTTTGGAAATAAATGTTGGAATAAGGATGGAAGTGAGCAAAGGAGAAGAGGAAAAGATGAAACAAGATATATCATGTATAGGTACAAATTCCCTATGATACATGAAATCATTATGTATACCTAAAATGTATGAATGAAATGAAGCAAAGTAAGTAATTCACTTAGAGAAGGACAGATAATTAAGATGTTATAGATAGACAGAATATATATATATATATATATATATATATATATATATGCATTTCCCAATAATAATACAGCTATTGTGTATCAAAAACATATACTAAAAATTATCTCATACACAGTATCTTAATCCTCCAAACATCTTGGTGAAGTAGATATTATCCTCAAAATAGCTATGAGAAAACAGAGGTATAGAGACATTAGGTCATGCGCCCAATTTCAGACATGTGGAAGTAGTAGAGTCTGAAGTGGAAGTTAGGCAGTTTAGCCTCACAACCTGTGCACTTAATACGCTTGGTGAACAGATTTTCTCATCTTTTTCAATTGGCTAGAGATACATAATCATGATGGTGCAAAAAGATACAAATCAATCTGCTGATAATCGTTTCTCTTAGGGTAGAGTGGCAGAAAACAAGTAAAATGGTAATTTTATTCTTTACTGACTATATTTCTATAAAGTTTGAGTTCTTATACAGTGAGCATGCATTAATTGAATGTTTGAAAAAAATCATACAAGTAGCTGAACAAGAAAAAGACTGTATTAACTTCTTTATAATATTTGGTCAGTTTTGCAAGTATCTCACTCATATTTAGAATACATGTCATCTACCAAAGTGACTGGAAGAATAAGCCAAATTTTGACATAGTTGATATTTTGGAGTATATTTATAAATATAGGCTTGATCTATAGAATTTTTATATGGAAAGCCATGCTGGTAGGTAGAACTCATCGTGGAGGGGTTATCAGGACCTGAGGACAAGAATAGTGTCACTGGTACTTTGGTACTTTCCATTAATTTGCAATAGAAAAAACAATTATAAAAAAATAAATTGTTTTCACTGGAATGAGGTTGCAGGGTACCAGGGAATCATTGCCAAGTCCTAGCTTGTGTGCAGAGTACTGAACAAATGATCTGAAGAAAGAAAACTCTTTGCTTCAAAACATGTCAAGTACCACATTCAATAAGTTTCAAAGAGCTTTCACACCAAAGATGACTGCAGTAGATCACTTCCTCAGTGATACTTTCAAAGCAAGAATTCATGTAAGGTGCATGCAAGTGTTAAATGTTGCTAAAAGATCAAACTGGTGAATTGTCCAAGTCAGGGAAGAAGTGGAAAACAACAATAAAGTTTGAAAAATCTCTTAGCAAAAATTTTTGGAGAAAATATCCCAAATTTAGAGACTGAAATGAGCACGCAAGTAAATGACACATTTTTCCCAAAATAAATATGATCAGAAAAAAAACCCATTAGAACATCACAGTCCAAATTCTAGAATTTCATAATAAAGACAGAATGAAAGCCATTAGATGCTGACGTTACTGTACTGGCCAGAAGTGCCTCCTTAGAGAGTGGTGGAGGTCATGATCTGGTGCCTGTGAAGGCCCTCAGAGTGCTGTGCCAGTAGGCACTAGGTTCACCAAAGACAAGGTTCACAGAGGACATGACATATGGTCTGGGGGAGATATGGGGATGAAAGACTTGTCAGAGAAAGAGTAGCTCCTCAGAGTCATCCCAGTGATGGTCACCATGGAGTGCCTAACTCTGTGCCAAAGAACACACCACGATGGGAAAAGAGAACACCTCTACTAAGACAAACCTGGTAAGCAAACCTTCAGTAGATATTAAAATGATACTGATTACTGAGATGATGACAATGGCCACAGCTTTTCTTGTCATCAAGGAAGTGGTCCATCTCAGAGAGGGAATGAGTCTGGCTATCCAAGATCAACACATGATCAACACAAGCCGCCAGAGTGATTACAAGCACATGAGAGATGAGGGCAAAAACAGAAGTGTTAACAATTCCCATTATATGAGATATCAGTCTCATCACAAAAGGGATGCTTGTTTCTTCTGAAAATATACTATAGGCCAAAGGAGCTGTGGAGTATTTAATACTGTGCCAAAAGACCCACCACAACTGCATATGAGACTACCACTACTAGGTAACCAATGCTACAGTAGGTATTATAATGATTTTGATTATTGAGATGATGACCAGGGACACAGATTTTTCTAGGAATCCAGGAAGTGGTCCACCTGATGGAGGAAATGAGTCTGGCTACCCAAGATCAACACATGACCATTCCACAAGCCACTAGAGTTATTACATGCACAAGGAGAGATGATGTCAAATCAAAGACACTCCCTGTTATATGAGAAACAAATCTCTTCACACAAGGGATCCTTGTTTCTTCTAAAAGTCAAATGTTGGCCAAAAGGAACATGAGTATTTAATACTGTGCCAAAGAACCCACCACAACTGGAAATGAGAGCTCCTCTACTAGGCAAACCTCATGAACAAAGCTACAGTAGATACTATAATGATGTTGATTTCATAGATGATGACCAGGGTCACAGTGTTTCTCGTCAGACAAGGAGTGCTCTACTCAAAGAAGAGATGAATCTCACTATGGATGCTCAAGATATGATTTCTTTGCAACCCACCAGAGGTATTACAAGCACATGGGAGAGTGAGAAGAAAAAGTATTCACACTTCCCATGACATGAGAGACGAGCTTCCTTGTGCAATGGATCCTTCTCTTCTCAGAGGCCAAAAGGAGTCTCTACACAACAGATCTATCTCCAGTGTCAGTAACAGAGACTATTCTCAGGTCCAAAGCAAAACATACTCTTTCCAGCAGCCTCAGCATAGAAATAAAGAGTAACAGGTCCACTCTTTGAAAGTATCAAGATACACTTCACTCACCAGTCCAAAGCAGAGCTTTCAGCAAAGGTGTTAGATAAACCCAGCGGGCAAGCTGAGAAGGAACTTGCAGCAGCTGTAAGCAATAGGTCTGTGGAAAACCTGGAGAGATCAGAGGAGAATAACTTGCTTGGGATTTCTGAGTGCCAGGCAGGACCTATAGTACCATTAGTGACTGAGCACATGGAGGATCCAGAGATCCAAGCACTGTGCAGCACAGAATTCCTTAAAGAAAGTCAGCTCGACAGTCACAAAAAGAGATAGTGTCTAAAATAAAAGAGATTGAACGGGCTTACCAAGAATACTGTGAAAATTTCATGATGGTGGTGAGCAAGCTGATTGACAAAGATCCTTCCCTAGAAATGCCTATATACTTTGCAATGAATGATCACTTACATAAAATCAGTGACAAGTGTGAAAAAGAGCTCGAGCATTTCATTGCAGAGTACACTTCTCAAGATTTTGGAAAGCATATTTAGAAGACTTGCAAAAAAGTAATCAGGCACAAAAAATGTTTAGAGATATTTTCTTGGGCTGTGTAAATCCTTAATATATGGAATGTTCATGATGAAGAGAAATATGTTGACTTTGCAGTTTCAAACAGACAACTAACACCGCCTGTTTAAAATGTCATTAGAGTATTTTCTACCTGTATAAAGTACTAATCTCTATTCATCTTCTACCATCAAAATGATGGTTAGTTGATTGTTAAAGCTTTGAGGAAGAAATACTGGGGGGCAGTTTTCCAAACTTACTCGTGTTGCATAATCTCCCAAGTGTGGGATATGTTTGGTCACATGAGTACAACTTGCAGGTTAGAGATCAGTCCACCTAAACATTAGCAGTCTTTTACATTGCATAGAGATAAATACTATGTGAATGTCCTGGAATTGTGTGTAGTGATTATTTATTAAGTTTTTGCTTGCTTTTCTTAGGCCTCATGAGTTTTATTATGCTAAATTATATCGTTTCAATTATGTGAGCACTTTGTCACCTTAATTGGCATTTGTTTGAGAATAATTCTCACTCCATGATACACCAGTTCCTAAAGTCTCCGAAAAACATAATAAAATCTTCTTTCTTAGTAAATGAACACATTTGTCCCTTCCATGAAAATACTCCTAAGACCAGGAATATAGTTCATTGGCACAAGAACCTGCCTGGCAAGTGCAAGGTCATGAGTTTGATTCCCAGTAGAAAAAAAAAAAGCCAGGCTACCTGGGTTTGATTCTAAAATTAAATTGTGCTTTGGATATAAACAGAAAAGTGAGAAAAGTATGTTGGTGGATACATAATACTCGTAAAACTTTTAAATGCACCAATGTCTTAATTTCATGCACAAGACTAAGAAAAGGAGTAATCTGAAATGGAAGGAGAAGAGTACTTGAAAACCCTTTTATCAGTTGAGGAAAAGTTTTAAATATATGAATGTTGGAGGTTCTTTCTATAAGACCACACTATGTACCTCAAAAGTACTTAATACAAGGCATAGAATGAAATCTTTTACAGACTTCTTGTGTGGGAGTACTTTGTGATCTTGTGAGTTGTTTGCTCTGGTGACTTTGAGAAGTACTTAGTCTTTCCTAAGTGCTCTTGGAAAGGTCACAATAAAAAGAGACGGGGATTCAACCCAGTGGTAAAATTCTTGCTTACCAAGCTGGAATTCCCACTTTCAGATCTCAGCACCAAAATAAAAAAAATAAAAATAAAATAAAATTGAAATAAAAAATCACAGAAAAAAAAGGAAAAACCCAAGTACAGTGCCCCTTACCAAGTGGACTATTTCTGAGGAAATAGTCCTTGATGAGTGAGTCATCAAGTCACAGCTTAGTTAATCCTACCTGGGAACATTGAGCTAGCTCACTCACTTCCTAGTCACTTGGAGCACACCACTGGCCCTGAACCAAAATACATAATATTGTGGCATTAGTTAACAAATCATGTTTTCTCATTAGTGCTCAGTGTGTTATCTTCTTTTCTTTCCATTCCAATTCTCTTGATATTACTCTGAGTGGCCTCTTGATATTATCTAAAGAGTTGCTGCAGAAGAGTACATTAAAAATAGCAAAAGCTGTATAGTTTCCATAGATCCTAAGCTTCAAGGTACATGTTGTACAATTTTACACAATTAAAAAAGTAATTTAGTGTTATGGGTTCTCAACATAGAAACCAGGTCTGAGTCCAAATTAAAATTTAAACATAAGCTTTTTATTATGGGGGCTTGGACTGCTTGATCATACACAGGCAAGTACAAACGGCCAGGAGCCTTAGAAGTATAGAGATTTTAAAGGTAGAAAACAATGCTGCCAAAAAAAAAAATGTATGCTGAGTAATGGTCACGCTGTCCCTAAAGGTACTATTCTATGTTAAATGACAAATTTGTTTGCCAAACAGAATGCAGTTTCTACTTGGGAACTCTAATAGATACAGAAAGGCAAAAATTACCAAAATCCAAAAGACATAATAAAACTAACTGAAAGTATTTAAAGAAAAGGAAACTAGGAAAGAAATACCCATGACATTATTAACACAAAACAGCAATGATATAGACAGGGAGAGTGGAACAAAAACCAAAAGAGACACACCTGATTCATTCAACAAAGTAATACAGACTAAAAAGAAAAATTATGTCAAACAATACTACATGTAAATAGAACAGAAAACATGCAGGATTATAGATGCTACTTTGAAACAAAGTGGCCTCCAACTTAAACCTTATCAGAAAGGATAGATAAGGTCATTTTACACATTGGAAAAGGGAATAATTGATCAGGAAGAGATAATTTGAATTATATGTGTACCAAATGTTGATGCACCCAATCACATAAAACAAATACTAGGCGCAAAATTCAAAGAAAAGATGCACAACTGATGTGTAGTGGAAGATTTCAATACCTTTCTCTAATAATTAGGTCAAACAAAAGCTCAAAAAATTTTACAGTTTACAAGTGCAGACAGATATCTGGATATATATATATATATATATATATATATATATATATATATATATCCCACACAAATACACAGACTCACACAAAGGAGGAACTTTTTCATTTGCTGAAATGTACAAGAATAATGATATTCTTAGGATGGTTATTAGTATAAAAAATATGCTAAAAGGAAGCTAATAATCCAGATTAGGAGATGCCCATGTTGTCAAAGCAAACACATCTTTATTTCTCTAATTTAAAGTCCAATAACTAAAGTTAATCGACCAATTATGATTTCCACTGTTGATAGGGAAACACCTCTACTCATATCATCTCACTTAATGGCTATAGTAATCTATTAATATAAGTATATTTTATTCCTCTATTTTACAACGACAAATTGGTGGTACACATTTAGAAAACCAAGATAACAGACATTCAAGCATGATTTCTGTATTACACATTGCTGTCTTCAATGAAGTTTCTTGTTCACAGATATCAGCATACAGAGTTAATCATGGTGAAAATTCTACACATTAATGGATATTTTCAAAAACACTGACGAAAATTTGTTGTACAATCACTTCAGACATACCGTATATATACTTGCGTGTTTTTGCCCCTACATTTTTCTATTTTTTCTCCATTCTCTCCTCTTCATTGTTTAATCCTTAAGTTCTGTTTCTTTCCATTTTACTGTATCTGACATGTTTCAGGTTTTATTTCTTTTTTCAGGTTCTTACAATATGGAGACAGTATGATATTTATACATGTGGGTCGGGTTTTTGCCAATTATACGTATAGCCTCTAGGTGCATCCACTTATTTATGAAGGTTTTGAGTTTGTCTTTCTTTGTACATAAGTAATACTCCTTTGTATAACAATATCATATCTTTTCCATCCATTTCTCCAGTGATGGAAATTTTGGTTGTTTCCAAGATTTGGATATCACAAACTGTGCTGCTATAAACATGAGTGAACATATATCACTATAGAGTGACGTTTTCAGGTCCTTTAAGAAAGCACTCAGAAGAGGAATTGCTGAATTGAATGGGATTTCCAGTCCTAGTTTTTGAGGAGTCTCCACATGGATTTGCATAGTAGTTCTAACACTCTACATTCCCATGAGCCATGGAGAAGGGTGCCTTTTCCTGACAACCTCTCTAGCATGTGTCATTAGTTGGTTTCTTTGATAGAAATTCTTTCTGTGGGAAATGCTATCTCAGCTGTGTTTTAATTTACATTTCTTGAATGACCAGTGATGTAGATCATTTTTTCAGGCATTTATTTGCCTCTTGTTTGTCAGCCTCTGAGAAGTATGCATTCATGTCAGATACCCATTTTTTGATTAGGTCTTTAAATTTTGGGGATGTAATGTTCTTTAGTTGTTTATGTATTCTAGATAGAAGAACTTTGTCTGAGTAATTATTGAAGTATTTGTCTAAATATCTGGGTTGTCTTTTCTCACTGTTGGTGGTTTCCTTTGATGTGAAGAAACCTCTCAATAAGAGGTCCCAGTTATTGATTCTTGGATGTCCTTCCCATGCAGTTTGATTTATGTTCATGAAGCATTCACCTACCCCTATATCTTCAAGTTTTCCACCTACTTTCTCTTCCAGTTGATATAGTTTTTCCATTCTACTGTTTAGCCCTTTAATCCATTTTGACTTTAGTTTAGTGCATGTCAATAGGCTCTCTTCTAGGTTTAGTTTTCGACATATGGATACCTAGTTTTCCCAGCATCATTTGTTCAAGAGGCTGTCTTTCTTTTAGTGAATATGTTTGGCACCTTTCTCAAAGAAAAATGGCTGAGTGTGTTTGTAGTTGTATCTGCACCTTCTAACCTGTTCCATTGAGCCTCAGGTATGTTTTTTTGAGAGTACCATGATGATTTCATTACAGCAGATTTGAAGTATAATTTCAAGTCCAGAATTGTAATGGCTCCTGCCTGCCTTTGTTGCCAGGATTGCCTTTGCTATTCTACATTCTTTTCTGGTTCCAAATAAATTTTAGGAATGCGTTGTCTAGATATGTGAGGTATGTTCACGATATTTTGATAAGGATGCATTATCTATAACAATCTTGGGAATATGGCCATTTTCACAATGTTGGCTCTACCTAACCAGGAGCAAGAATATCTTTCCATTTTTCTAAATAATCTTCAATCTATTTTTTCAAAGTACTGAAGTTTCATTTTATAAGTCTTTTACTTCCTTAGATTAATTCCAAACTATTTCACTCATTGGGATGCTATTGTGAAGATTATTGTTTCTCCAGTTTCTTTCTCACTGTGTTTGTTACCTGTATAAATGTATGCTATTGATATTCAATTATTGACTTCATAACCTGGTATGATACTGAATTTATTTATTAATTGTAGGTTCTCCTTGATGGAAATTTTTGTGTCTTCCAAGTAGAGTGTCATGTCATCTGCAAATAATAATAGTTTAACTTCTTCTTTACCTATTCTTATAGCTTTTATTTCTCTCTCTTTTCTAATGGCACTAGCTAATGATTCCAGAAAAGTATTGAGTAGGAGTGCTAACACAGGATATACTTGTAACTAATTTGAGTGTAAAAGATGTCAAGTTTACCCCTTTCAGAATTATGTTGGAAAACAATAGAATTGTGCTGATTGTTGCATTGTCATAGATTACTTTTATTACATTGAGGTAGAGGCTATCTGTTCCATTTTTCTGTGGGGCTTTGATAATGAATGAATGTTAAACTTTGTCAAAAGCCTTTTCTGCATCAACTGAGATACTCGTGTTTTTTTTTTTTCATTTTGGCTCTATTGATACAATAGATGACATTTATATGTTTACATATGTTGAACCATCCTTGCATCCCTGGGATGAATCCCACCTGGTCATGTTGTATAATCTTCTTGATTTTTTCATGTATTCTTTCTGATACGATTTTATTAGGGATTTTTGCATCTATGTTCATGAGCGAGATTGAGGTGTAGTTGTCTTTTATTGGCTGAATATTTATGTGGTTTTGGAATCAGTGTAATAGTTGCCTCCAGGAAAGATTTTTGGAGTATTACTCCCTTTTTCAGTATCATTAATTCACTTGAGAAGTATTGGGATAATATATTCTATAAATTTCTTGTGGAATTCAGCGGTGAATTCATCAGAACCTGAGCTTTTCTTCGGTGATGTTTTTTACTACAGTATCAATTTCATTGGCTGATATTGAGTTATTCAAAGTGTTTATATCTTCTTGATTCAGTTTTAGTAATTTGTACCTATCTCGGAATTTGCCCATTTTTCTGTCTTCGATTTGGTTAAAGAATTTCAAAGTAGCTATGGATGATCTGAATTTCTACTAGTTTGGTAGTGATTTTGAACCTTTCATTACATGTTGTTTAATTCGAGATTTTTATTTACTCTTTTTGTTAAGGTTAGCTGGGAGTTTATCAATTTTATTTAATCATTTTTTAAATTAATTTTATTGAGAAAGAAGTACCAATGAGAGAGTTTAAAGTGAAGTTAGTATGATAGTTATAACATGCCATTCATATATTGTAGGTACATGAATTAAGCAAAGTAATATGATATAGTCCAGTAATCTATAATAGCATTGGGTTATCTGCATGATTGGAAATATCAGAAGTTGATGACTTGAGCATTTTAGAGCTCAGCATATTAATATGTCTTTATTTTTATAACTCACTTTTATACTTTCCTGCTGGATGGTTAAGATCAAGATAGAGCAAGACCTATGTAACAAGAAATGTAACATTTGTGTCTGACAAGGTCAGGCAAATCCCATCAAGATTTAACCTGAAAACCCGTACAGCAATTTGCAGATATTTTTTCAGTGTGAGCCATGTGGATAAGTCACAGCCATTGCTTGACCAATTTTCTCTCTGTGAAAGCCTGAGAAAATGTTTTCTCTCTAGGTGACTCTCCTTTGGCACACTCTACATTTTTGACTACTTTCCTCTGTGGCCCCTAATGTCCTTGAGCAGAAAATTTGGGACACATGAGTTACAGGATATTACAGTACAGGTTCTCATATGTTCTGAGTCCTAACTGATCTTGAAGGGCTAGGAACAAAGTATTGGCTATCCTTGTAGCCTTTCTTTTTCTCTAAATTTTTAGTCTGCAAACTTAAGTTGTTAACCCACCAGAAGAGAAGCTTAATGATAGTATTACCCTAACACATAGTCTGTGGGCTTTAACATTAGTATCTGTCAGAGTAACAAGTGCCTTAGACATAAAATGGAATAACAGGTATTTTCCATCAATCGTTGATATGCTAAACTTTAAGTCCATACAGAATGTGAAAAAAATAAAATAAGAAATAAACAATTACATATTCAGAGAAATTTAGAAATATATGCATATACAACATTGTAGCTGGAAAGTCCTCTGACATGTTTTTTCATCTCTTATTTTCATGTATTACCTTTTTCTTTTCAAACAAAAATTTACTTGAGAGATAGAATAGTAGTAATTGGTATGACATTAGAAGCAGTATACATTGAGAAGACCAGAATGACAGGGATTCCAAGCATAGCCATAGTATTACACATTGCTATCATCAGTTCAGTTGCTTAGTGCACAGGGTGAGAATCCTACCAATTGACTGCTGGTTTAAAAATCCTGATGGAGATTCTCAGGATCACTACCTTAATGATCCTGTGTATATAATGATTCCAGAACTATACTGAAAAGGAGTGGTGATAGAGGACATGCTTCTCTTGTACCAGATCTGAGAGTAAAAGATTTCAGTCTTTTCCCCATTTAGAATTATGTTAGTCATTGGGTTGTCATAGATGGCTTTAATCAAAATGAGGTACAGGCCATCTGTTCCAGTTTTCGGTAGGACTTGTAGAATGAAAGAATGTTGAACTTTGCCAAAAGCATTTTCTGAATCAAATGAAATAATTGTGTGGTTTTTGGGTTTGCCTCTATTGATATAGTGCATTATATTTATAGATTTGCATATACTGAACCATTCTTGCATCCCTGGGATGAATCCTACCTGATCATGTTGTATAATCTTTTTGATCTTTTGCTGTATTCTATATGCTAGAATTTTATTGAAGATTTTTGCTTCTATGTTCATGAGGGAGATTGGCCTATAGTTCTCTTTTTTAGTTGAGCCTTTCCCTGGTTTTGGTATCAGTATAATACTCACCTCCAGGAATGATTTTGGGAGAATTGCTTCCTTTTCAATTTCACTGAAGGGTTTCAGGAGTATAGGTATCATATCTTCTGTAAATTTCTTGTGGATTTCAACTGTGAATCCACGAAGACCAGGACTTTTCTTTGTCAGAAGTGTTTCTATTACATTTTGTATTTTATTAGCTGTTTCTGGGTTATTGAGAATACTTATATCATCTTGGTTCAGTTTTCATAATTTGTACATTTCTAGGTATCTGTCCATTTATTCTGTGTCCTCTGTTCTGTGAGATTAAACATTCTCAAAGTAGCTATTAATAATCTTCTGAATTTCCACTGGGTCTGTGGTAATTACACCCTTTTCATTTCTAATTGCTTGTATTTGAATTTTTTCTTTCCTCTTTTTGATGAGGTTAGCTATGGGCTTATCAATTTTATTTAATCTTTCAAAGAACCAGCTTTTTGATTCGTTATTTGAACTGTTTTCTTCATCTTGAGTGAATTAATTTCTTCTCTGATCTTTACGATTTCTTCCTGTCTTTGGGGTTTGTATTTGGTTTGCTTTTCCTTTTCTAGATGTTGGAAGTACAGAATTAGGGAGTTTATTTATTCCCATTCTGTTTTCCTAATGTGTGAGTTCACAACTATAAATTTTCCTTTAAGAACTGCTTCATAGCATCCCATAAATATCGATAAGTTGTGCTTGAATTTTCATTGAGTTACAGGTATTGTTCAATTTCTGGTTTAATTTCATCTTTGACCAAGTGGTTGCTAAGTAGGGTGTTGTTTAATTTTCATGTATTTATGAGGTTTTTCTGGTTTCTTTTGTCATTTATTTCCAGTTTCATTGCACATCTTCTGTTCATATGCATGGGATAATTTCTGTTTTGTTGTATATACTTAAACATGTCCTATAGAATACGATGTCTTCTATTTTAGAAAATATCCCAGGTGCAGCTGAAAAAATGTGTATTCAGTTATAGTTGTGCTGAATACTATGTATATGTCCAGTAAGTCCATTTGTTCTAAGATCAGCTTCAGTTCTGCTAATTTTTTACTAATTTTTGGTCTGCTTGACCTATCATTTTGGGATAAGGGGATGTTAACGTCTCCCATTAAGATTGTGGTATTGGATATTAGATTTTTCATGTCCAATATGATTTGTTTTATATAGTTCGGTCCTCCTGTGTTTAGTGCATACATATTTATGAATATTACCTCTTCCTCTAGAAGTTTTCCCCTAACAAATTTATAGTGGCCTTCTTTATTTCATTTGATCATTCTTGGTTTGAAATTGAGACTGTCTGAGAACAAGATTGCTACCCCTGCTTTTTTCTGAAGTGTTTAGGTGTGTACTATTATTTTCCGTCCTTTGACTTTCAGCCTATGAATTTATTTGAGATAAGTGTATTTCCTGAATACAGCACATTGTTGATTTTTTTCCTAATCTACTGTGCCAGTCTATTTCTTTTAATTGGTCAATTGAGTCCATTTACATTGATGTTTGGACTTATGATTGATATGTTATTTACCTGCTGTTCTTTAGTCATTTTTCTCCCATGTTTAATTGTTTTCCCCACTTAATGGGTTCTTCCATTCTTATTCATTGAGTTCTGATCATTTTTGTCCCTCTCTAGAACATCTTTTCGTGGTCTGTTTAGGTTTGGCTTTATCATCATGCAGTTCTTTAGTTATTCTTCATCGTGGAAGTATTTCACTTCTCCATCACACTTCAAAGAGAGTTTTGCAGGGTATAGTAAGCTGAGCTGAAATTTGTTTTCATAGAAGACTTGTAGTCTGCTCCATGGTCTTCTTGCCTTCATGGTTTGTGAAGCAATATTTGCCATTATTCTGATGGGTTTCCTTTCATTGTGATCTGTCTCTTTTCTCTAGCATCTTTCAGTATATTACTGTCATGCTGGATTTCTTTGATCTTGACTATTTTATGTCTCAGTGTGTTTTTAATTGTGTTGATGTTATTTGAAGTTCTGTATGCTTCTGTTATATGAATGTCTGATTGTTTGCCGATATTTGGGAAGTTTTCTCCTATTACTTCTGACATTTTACTTCTGATATTTTTCTATCATTTGTATTGACTCCTTCTTTCTTATTGAAGCTTATTAGTGTCACGTTATTCATCTTTGCATTGTCTGGCAGGTGATGAATTATTTTTTCCTGCAATCCTAGTTGTTTTTAAGAGATCTTTTCTTACCTTTTCACTAGCTACATCAGCGTCTTCAAGATCAGAAACTCTGTCTTCACTTTCACTCAAATGGTTTTGCAAGTGTATATTTGAGATTTTAAGTTCCTCTATATCTCTTTGACTCTGCTTCATGCAATCCATTTGTTTCCTATATTGCTCATTCAAGGATTACATCATTTTTCTAATCTCCCTTTTTTAAGAATGTCCTCTTGAGAACAGTTATTAATCCTTTTACTTCAGAGATTATTTCTAATGTGATTTCCTCTATATTTTTCTGCATTGGATTCTTTAGTTCAGACCCTACTAATTCAGAAATTTCTTTTTTTTTAATTTCAGAGTTTATTTCTGATGCAATTTCTTGTATACCTTTGTGCAGTTATTTCTTTACTTCAGACACTATTAATTCAGACATTTCTACTGTGTGATTCCCAAATTCTTCTGTGCCAGTGTATTCTGCTTTTTTTCTGGGTGGATTCAGGGCCTGAGATTGCATTTTGCCCCTTATCTTTGTCATTTTGGATATCACTGTCCTCTGACCTTTGATTTAGAGCTTTGGTGCAGTTATAGCCTTAGCACCTAGTGAAATTCAGGTGCAGATCTACTAATTTTGAGTTCATCCTGTTGTGCCTTACTTTAGTCTGGCTGCTGTGATCAGCTTCTTCCTGCTTCAGCCCTTGGAAGTGAACATGTTGTGCCCCTCTGGCAAGATTTTCCGCTCCTGGATTAGCTGGGTGGTTCTGGCCCTAACCTCTCTGCAGGGACTTCAGCTGCATTTTCACCCCAGGCCTTCATGCCAGGCCTGGGCTTGGTCTGGAGGGTCCAGAGAGAGAGGTGGATGTTCTCACTCACAAGCCGGGCCTAAAGCTCTTTCCTAAGATGGAGAGTTTATTTCTCAGTCCAATCCATTTGTAGATTCAATTGACAAAAGCATTCAACAAGTTTTAATTTTCCTTGGCTTTAACTTGGAGGGATAGTTTTTTAAATCTAAAAATAAAAAGTCATTACATTTTGCTACATAGAATGGGGTTAAATCATGTTTACATATTACTTAATAGTAACACATTACATCAACCCTCTTAGCAAAATCATCCATAAAAAAATACTTAATTTCAATATGAGTGCATATTATGCTTCTGTCAACTGGAAAGACTTACTTAATAGCACATTTTGATTCTCTAGACTGCTGAGATAAATAATCACACTTTCATGAACTATAAGTCTAAGAGAAAAGTCAATACATAAGGTATGGATTGCCATAATGAATGTTATTGTCTAGTATAATAATTATAATTGTACTAAGAATAATGAACTAGTTGAAATCATGATAAAAATGAAAAACAGAATAAATGTATGATCTCATTCCTTATTTGTAAATATAATTCCCTTCTGTAAAATTTAAACAGCATTTTTTTCTTTTTCCCCATATTTGGGTATAAGTTGTGTGTATCCAAGTGTTAACTAATGAACATAATTGTGTGTGTGTGTGTGTGTGTGTGTGTGTGTGTGTGTGTGTATTTGTTGGCTCCTGGTAATCTTTGGCTTTAGAGTTTGTGCTGCATGAGTGGATTTTTGTAAGCTTCAATTAAAGGGCCGGGAAAATAGTTCAGCGAACTAAGCGCCTGCTTAGTGAAGCACAGGGACCAGAGTTCCATCCCCTGCACCACAGACTACACCAGCTCCAGCCCCGTGAATGCTTGGCCCACCAATGAAATCACGTGTTGTGGTACACACCTCTAATCCCAGCATTGGGAAGGCTGAAAACAGGAAGATCCAGTGTGAGTCTGAGCTGTGTAGTGAGACCCTGTACTGAACTTTAAAAAAATTTCTTGAACTGAACTTTGAGTTTATCTATCAAGAACTATGTCCAGAATATCATACCTCTGATGGGTCACATTTCTTCTTCTGAAATATTAGGAACTTTATAAGATCAAACATCATCAGTAGTATCAAATATTTCTCACCTGAAATGAAAATTCACATTACTCATGCCAATCATAATGTTAATTTAGTTTCAAAATGGCAAAATATTTTATGAGTTTAAGTTATCCAAAAGGGAATTTTAAAAGTAAAATACTGGTTCAGCGAGATAACTCAGTGGACTAATCTCCTCTTAGGCAAGCACAGGGACTGGGGTTCGATCCCTGATATAGCATTGCCATGCCAGCCCCACCAGCAGGAACACTGAGCCAGTCACGAATACAGGGATAATGGCATAAGCCTGTAATCCCAGAAGTGGTGAGGCTGAAAACAGGAGGATCACTGTGAGTCCAAGCTGCGTAGTAAAACCTTATAACAAATACATTTTAAAAAAAAGTGGATATC
>NW_004524679.1:6531569-6536316 GCF_000260255.1 Octodon degus
TTTTTTGCGGAACTGGGGATTGAACTCAGGTCCTTGTGCTTGCCAAGGAAGCGCTTATTCCACTGACCCATCTCCCCAGCCCCTTTAATTTTTTGTAACTAAACAAAAGAATTAAATTGTTGGCATGAGACAAAACACCATATTTTTAGGAAAAGTTCTCTTTTATTAGAATAATTTATTCATATGCAGTCATTTGTCTAGAATAAAATAAAATAATTTTGTGAAGTATAACACTTCAATTTATTTACTTAAGGAAGGTAGTGACGTGTAAAAATACTTTAAAGAATTAAATAACTGACTGATTTATTGATGCTAGCTATTTTTTCTTCAGTGAGATAGAATCTCAGCACTGTTTTAATTTGTATCTCTCAAATGACAAATGATCCTGAACATTTTTTCATATATTTATTTGCCATTAGTTTTTCCTCATCTGGCAACTGCATATTCATCTCATATGCTCATTTTTGATTTGATCTTTGAATTTTTGGGGTTCTTTTTACATTTCTTTATATGTTCTGGATACAAGTTCATTATATAAAGAACAACTAGCTAAAATTTTTCCACTTTGTGAGTTGTCTTTCACTTTATGGGTTATTTCTTTGATGTGTAAAAGCTTTCAACTAAGTTTAGATCCCAACTGGTGATTCTTCATAGTATAACATGTGTGATCTGGGTTTTGTTCATGAAGTCTCTGCTATACACCTATGTCTTCAAGATTTCTACCTATTTTCTCTTCTACTATAGTTAGTGTTTCTGTTTTAATATTTAGGTCAGTGATCTATTTTTATTTTAGTTTATTGTATGGTGATAGACATGGTTCTAGTCTTAGGCGTTGGCATGTAAGAAAGACAGTTTTTCAAGAACCATTTGTGTAAGAGAATATCTTTATTCCACTGAACATATTTGGCCTGTTTACTAAAGATAAGGTTGGGGGCCTGCCCCTTAGTTCAGTTCTTTAAGTGGCTGCTTCAACAAAGCAGTCAGGCTCAGGTTGCTGTGGTTTGATCGCCACAACTCAAGCCAGCCAAACCTGCCCTGAAGGCATTCAGAGCGAGAGAAAAAAAAAGGTGGCTGAGAGTGTTTGTAATTCTATCCATCTCTTCTAATCTGTTTTGCTGATTCTCAGGTCTGTTTCTCTACCAATACCATACTGATTTTGTTATAGTAGGCTTGTAATATAATTTCAAGTCAAGGATTTTGATGCCCCGACTTGTATTTGTTGCCCAGAATTGTTTTATATTCTAGATCACTTCTGGTTTCACAATAACTGAAATAATCATACCACAGTGATATATGTGCCAGCATGTTTATAGCAGGGCAATTTATCATAGCTTAATCTTGCAAAAAACTCAAATGCCCATCACCTGAGGCATTAATAAAAAAGATATAGTATTTTTACACCACAGAAAAATATTTATCTATAAAAACGATAAATTCAAGGTTTTTATAGATAAGTGGGTGCAGCTAGACACTATATTGGTAAGTAAAATTACATAAGATCTACATGTACAAACAGCATATTATCTCGTGAGTGTGATAACCTGAAAGAATAATTAAAATATAAAAGAACAACAGATACTGTGATAGGGAAAGTAATCATTCTATAGGAAGGAAGAACCGGGATGTGGAAAAAGTCAAATGAAAGAAAGGAAAAAGATATATTTAGGTATATATGCAGAATTGTTTGGATAATTGTATTTTCAATTTCTGCTAGTCTTTGAAAGGATCAGTTAATGCTTAATTTTTTTACTCAGTTTTTCCCCTTTTGAATTTCTTATAACTTCTTTGTTATTGATTTGTTTCATATTTTTAAATGAAACTTGCATATTTATATCTGGTAATCTGAAAAACTAATTTTACAATAACATATAATACAGCAACCATTGTTGAACTCCTCTTACTTTGTTTAGTGAAGTCTTGCATCACTTCTAATGCTGTTTTTTTATCACCATTTTATATTCTTTAAAAATGAAAATAAAGACTTTGAGGAGGTTCAGGGGCCAGGGGTTCGATCCCCTGGGCCTGCCATGATGACCCTGCACCCAGGGCACACTGAGACAGCTATTGAGACTGAATGTGCATAAACTTGTAATCCCAGCTCTTGGGAGACTTTAAACGGGAGGATCACTATGAGTCCAATTTAGTAGTGAGACCCTAAACCCCCTGTAGACCCTTCCCTAAAAAAAAAAAAAAAAAAAAAAAAAAGCAAGAAAGTAAGCAAGCAAGCAAGTAAGCAAGCAAGAAAAATAAATTAGGAATATTTTCTATAAACTTTTGAAGTAGGCTAATATTATTTTGATTGAGACTGCATTAAATATGTATATTAAATTTTAGAATATGGTCATTTTAGCTATAATGAATCTTTCTATTTTCTGATAACAAATTGATAGAGGGGCTGTGGAAAAAGGAACACTTCCAATAGCAAACAGTGCTGCAACTAATGTTGAAATCAGTACATAGATTACTCAAAAAACTAGAATTAGAGTTCCCATTTGACTCAGATATTTCCCTTTTGAGTTTATTCTTGGAAAAATTAAAAACCTCATGCTACAATAAGGTATGTACACGTATGTTTATAGGAGCACAATTTATAAAAACTGTAAAGGTTGATACATTGTGTCAACTTGAGATGTTTAAATTTATGTAAGTGACTTCAGTGGGGGTTTAGGGTCTTCATTTTATAAACATCCTGATTTTATGCAGGGAAGAGCATGGAGACGGTGTGGGTTTAAAGACGCAACATGTTGTGGGTAGTCAACATTAAATACAAGGGAAGAAAAGAGGTTTTCTCTTCCCCTTTTGTTCTTGCTGTTTTGATGTCTTCTGACACCTTGAACTGTTGCCCCTCACCATGGCACTTTGCCTTGGAGCCATTTGGTTATGTACTGAAACTTCCAAAATGTCAGCTAAATTAACCTTTGCTTCCTTAATTTGAGGTGTTTTGTGTTTTGTCAAAGTAACTAGGACAATAGCTAAACTTTGGAAACAACACAAATCACCATCAACCAAGGAATAGATCAAACATTTGTGGTCTTTTTATCCAGTGGTATACTACTCAGTAATAAAAAATTATAAACTTGAGACATTTATAGGTAAATGGGCAAATAGAGAATGGTCATAAGTGAAGTAAATCAGACTCATATGTGTGAACATTGTATTGATTGTTTCCATGGTGTGAGAAAGTAAAAGAGTATATAGGGACCCAAATGTACAGTAGATATTGCAAAGTAGGTGGTTTTTCAAAAAGAGAAAGGAACTCAGATGGGATAAGAGGGAAAAGAAAAAATGGAAAAGGAAAAAATATAAAAGATAATTATATTACTAATTTCTTTTACTTCATTGAAAAGAAAGTTTGTGTCAATAGCATTTGGAGAAATTTTACACCCATAACTTGTACCCTAAGTACCTACTTTGAAGATAATATGCACTGTATTAACTATTGTTATTTTCTTATTATTCTGTAATGACTTTTTCCATAAAAGTAAAAAAATGAAATAACTGAAATTTATACTGTTGTTGACTTGGAAAAGGTAAAAGAAAGAACAATACACCCTTAAGATAACCTCTACAAAACACTATATAGGAAATTGAATGATGTCCTCACAACTATGCAAAAAATAGCATGTAATTAAATTAGAAATTCTGTTCAAAGATATTCACCTATTGGTTATTTCTGCTTTAGCACATTGTTTAATAATAGATGAATTAACAAAATCTGCTTGATGAAATCATATTTTATTTTTGTTTTGTTCACTTTATGTTTGATGTTATATCCAATTATTTCCTAGAAAAAAAGTCAAAAAGTGATTTGCCCATTTTTTCTAGCAGTTACATAATGTTAAATTTAACATTGAAGTCTTTATATATTTTGAGCTGATTTTGTATGCAGTGACAAGTAAGAGTATATTTTCATTCTTCTATATGTTGATATCCAAAGTTCCCATTACCATTTACTGAAAAGACTATTTCACCCTCAGTGTATATTCTCAGAACTTTCACTTAAAAAGTTTTCAGTGACTGTGTGGATTCATGTTGTGGCTCCCAATCTTATACCATTGGTTAATACATTTATTTTTATCCCAGTACAAAGCATTTTGGTTATGAGAGGTTTGTAGATTATTTTGAAGCTGGGTAATTTGTTGTCTCTGGCTTTGTTCTTTTTGGCTCAACTCACAATTGCACTGTTGCTCTGTCTGTTTAATACTGCTTGTGTGATTGTGTGTGTGTGTGGTGTGGTTTAATGTGAATTTTAGGATTTTTTTCTAGTTCTGTGAAGTATATTGCTCATATTCTGAAATGGGTTAACTATAAATTGATTTGGGTTATATTAATATTTTAATAATATTAACTAACATGATAAAAGAACATGGAATATATATATATATATATATATATATATATATATCCTTCAGTCTTTTTCCTCAGTGTTATATAATTTGCATCATGAAAATCTTCCATTTCTTTAACTAAATGTATTCGGAACAATTTTATTGTTTTATAACTAGTACAATTGAGCTGTGTTTTGTTATTTCTTTCACAAATAATGGATCATTAGCATATGTGAGTGCTAACTGATTTTATGTGTTTATTTTGTGTCATGCTTTTACTGAATTTATTAATTCAGGGATTGTGTCAGCATGTGTGAAATCTTAAGGTTTTCTTTTAAATTTTTTTTAGTTTTTTAAAAAAGTACAAAATAGTGTTAAAACAGAAAAATTAAAAGTGCTACAGAATTTCACTCAACAAA
>NW_004524679.1:6536679-6548515 GCF_000260255.1 Octodon degus
AATTGAAAAAAGTAAACAAGAAAATTAAGCACTAGCTTCTTTTTGTACAGCAGCAGAAATGCACAATACAGGTGTTCGAACAATGGTGCTTACATACATAGATATAACTCTTTCCCCTGATCCCTCTCCTGTCCTTCTCCTCACGTCACAAATTCCTTCACCTATAAAACCACACTTGCCAATGAGGAAAATCTAACTTCTTCTTTTCTAATTTAGATACTTTTTCATTCTTTCTCTTGCCTTATTGCTATGGTTAGGCCTTTCAGTTTTGAAGAGTGCTGCCTATTCTATGAATTCTTATTTCTTCTAGTTCTTAAGGAAAAAAAATCTTCAAATTTTCTCCACTTAGTGGATTTTGCCATATTTGTTTTTAGTTGCACTCCTTCAATAAAAGTGTACTCAGTGATCTTAACAAAAGTTGTTAAATATTGTCAATGCTTTCAATAATGATGTTGTTTTTGACCTTTACTGTGTTAATGAAATATATTTATTTGTTTATTTTAACTTTTCATTACATTCCTTGCACAGATGTCATTTGATCACAGTGAATTCTACTTTTTTGCTTATTCACTTTTTGTTTCACAGTGATAAGGATCAAATTTAGGTAATCACACATAATAGACAAGCACTCAACCACTAAGTTATATGCTCGGGCCAGCTAATACATGATGTATTTAATGTATGGTTGAATTTTGTTTGCGAGGGATTTGTTGAGAATTTCTGAAACTAGATTCATTAGGAATATACGACGTCAGTGTTCATTTTCCTTTCATATTTTTTATTTTCTTTCTTCTTTTCTACAAAGTCTGGTGTCCTTTCTTCTACTTTTGTCTGTTGTTGGAGATTTACACTACAATTTTATTTGACTTACTGAGCTTTTCATTTCCAGGATTTACTTCATTCTTTTTCATATTATCTGAAAACAAATCATAAAAGCCAAATGAGCTTGAAACATAGTATTTCAGAAAACTTTCAATCCAGATAAACATGCTCAGCATAACCTTCGTTCAAAATATAAGGAGAAGGAAAACATTTCATGAAAAAGAACAGCTAAAGAGAGTTATGAATAATAAAGCAGCACTCCAGAAAATATTTAATAATATACTACACAGAAATGATTAACAAGTAAAGCTAAAAACCCAGAAGAAATGAAGATACTAAACAAGTCAATATATAAACAATAACCACAACTACAAAAACTGCAGTGTCAGGCCCTGAATCCACCCAATGAAAATGCAGAAGACACTAACATAGAAGAAACTGGAAATCACACACCTGATATCTCTGAAATAATAGCGTTGGAAGTAAAGAAGCAACCGCAGAAAGGTATAGAAGAAATCAGATCAGAAATAATTTCTAAACTAAAAAATGTAGTGATAAGTATAATCAAAGAAGTAGTAAATACTTCTAAAGAATACACTGATAAAAAATAGAGCAGAATATAAAAATGATGGAACCCCTAAATAAGCAATTTAGGAAAGAAATAGAGTGTATGAAACAGATTCAAAGTTATATACAGGAAATTAAAACCTCAATTGCAAGTTGGCAAAACCGTTTGAGTGAAAGTGAAAATAGACCTTCTGACCTGAAAGACACCATTGCAGCTAGTGAAAAAGTAAGAAAAGATCTGTTAAAAACTACTAGGATGCAGGAAAATGTAATTCAATGCCTGCAACATGATTCAAAGATGAACAATGTGAGACTAATAGGCATCAATGAGAAGGAAGGAGTCAACACAAGTGATATAAAAAGAATATGGGCAGAAGTAATAGCAGAAAACTTCACAAATATGGGGCAACAATCTGACATTCAGGTAATCAAAGTATATAGAATTCCAAATAACATCAATCTAATTAAAACTACACCCAGACGAATAATAATCAAGATCCCAGAAATTCAGTATAGGAATAGTATACTAAAAGTCACTAAAGAAAAGAAACAGATCACGTTTAAAGGAAAACCCATCAGAATAACAGCAGATTTCTCTTCACAAACTATCAGGTCAAGAAGAGCATGGAGCAAAGTACTTCAAGTCTTTCATGAAAACAAATTCCAAACCAGACTGATATATCCTGCAAAACTCTCTTTCAAGTACAATGGAGAAGTGAAATACTTCCATGACAAAGAATAACTAAAGAATTTCATGATGACAAAGCCAAGCCTAAACAGACTACTAAATGATGTTGTAGAGAGGGAGCAAATTGATCACAGCCCCATGAATGAGAATGGAAAGAACCCTCCAAAGAGGGCAAACAATTGAACACAGTAGAATCAGAGGTATACAATAGTAGTCTTTCAGTTATTCTTTTGTGTTCAGCAGCAAAATATTTCCATCAGCAACCCTACAAATGGACTTCTCTTCCACTCTATGAGTCATGATTCCATCTGAGTCTACGGGGTGGATTTCAAAGAAATAGCTGTAGCTCAGTCCCACAAGTGACGCCTGGCCACCAGTAACTATCGTGGTCATTATACATGTCCACAACACACTAGAACTTTGTGCAAAATCCTATCCTCAAACTGTTAAAAGTGCTGGTCATTTATTTGCCATTCCAGTATTTATCTTATGTTTTACTCTCAGTACTTCTTTACTATCATGAAAACTTTTTCTTAGCTCAATTGTTTTGAAATATTTAATTAGTATTTAATTTTCTGAATATTGGTTAAACTTAATTTTTTTCCTAAGATTTATACTATATCTTTGACCTGCAATTTATTTAAAAGACATCATATGATATCTTATTCTAGTATTACAAACTTTAAATAGTATATTTCCATTTTCTGTTGACTTTATATTACTTCTTCCCTGTATTTTATACACACACACACACACACACACACACACACACATATATATATGAAAAAACAAAACAAAAACGTGTATAACCTAAGATTGGTACTGATTCATAGAAATCTGCAATGACCTTTAAATAAGGGTTCATCTAATATATTTTATATAGTCCTGCATAACTATCACATTGAGAGCTCTTTATTGTTCATCCAGGAGCATACTGCAACTTCTCTTGCCTTTTGAATTATGCTCTTTGTTATTTCTTATATGCTACTTCTGGAGGTATTATAATATTTCAAGTTTGTATAACTAGAAAATCTTACTTTTAGTTTTCAAAGGTGTGTATGCTAAGTATAAAATTCAAAGAAGACAGATCTTTCCTTTCAGTCCTTTAGTTTATTACATACTTGGTCCTTTTTTTCTTTCTAATGTGGAATAAGCTGCTATTTAATTTTGTGCTTCCATAGCTAATACTTTTTATGTATATGCTTTAATGATTTTTTTCTTTACAACAAGTTTTGGACAATTTCATTTTTTGGTATCTTGGTATGATTTTATTTAAATGTCTTTGCAAAAGGTTCATTTTTCTTGGAAATGCAGTATTATAAACTGAACTATATGTAGTAATTATGAATCCTTAAATATTTATTGCCTATTCCTTTTTACTTTGAGAATTATAATTATATGAATATGTTTCTTGGTTTTGACAAAAAAAAACCTACAAAAAATGCCAGGAAATCCAAAAATCACTAATAAAGAAAGAGTAAAATAATAATAATTAATCAATGTCACTCAGTAGTATCTCTCAATGTTGATTGTCTAAAATCATTAATTGAAAGACACAAACTGGCAGACTGTACTGAAAAAAAAGACTTGGTCAGGAAGATAGCTCCACTGTCTAAGCACATGCCCATCAGACACAAGGACCCAGGTTAGATCCCCAGAACCACAAGCTGTGCTGCCCTGTAATCAGGCACACCATGCCAAACTGGGTGTGATGGTGCATGCCTGTAATTCCAGCACTGGAACAGCTGAGACAGGATCACTATGAGTCCAAGGTGTATAGCAGGATCCTGTACCAAATGCATAAATAAATAAAATATATTTAATATTTAAAAAGATTGCGTTATCAAGAACTTCACCTACAGGAACCCTGCAGATCCAGCCCAGGCCTGCCCTGTATGTGGGAGAGCTTCAGCTCCACTTTGCCCTCTGGATCCCATCAGGGCCAGCCCAGGCCCCGCATATAGGCCTGGTTTGAAACTCTACAGCTGAAGTCCCTGCAGAGAAGTTAGGGGCCAGAAACACTCAGCTAATCCAGGAGCAGAAAATTGTGCGAGAGGTGCAAAAAGGGTTCACTTCCACTGTTTTCAGCAGAAAGAAGCTGTGCACAGCAGCTAGACACAAGCCAGGCACATTGGGATGAATTAAAGCTTCATATATCTGCACTCATTAAAATAAGACACTTTCCTAGACCGAGATCTATAAGAAAATCCTCCCTCTTTCTCTATTGATTGAGAGAGGGGACAAAAGGTAACTGAATTAAACTAGTCTGACTGGAAGATACCAGGTACATCAAGGGGAGGTTATCAGGCAGAATTTAGGGGAACTAACTTAAATAAAAATTCCCAAATTAGTATCTTCTTAGCTGCACAGACATAATGCTTACACTTACTGTCTAAAATTAAAACAACTAGTTATGAAAACTTTGTCAACCACTAAATATCATTACTCATTATTAGTGTTCCTAATTGTAGTTCCTTAAATACAAAACTATGACTGTCTTAAACATATAATCTCTTGCTTGTAAGAATTTCAGTAGGTGCTAAGGTTATATCTGGACTAAAGCTCTATACAAAATGTCAGAGGGCAGTGCTTTAAAAATGAAAAAGAGAAGAAAATGCAATCTCAAGCCCTGAGCCCACCCAGAACAAACATAGGAGACACTAACACAGAAGTAATTGGGAATCACTCAGGGAAAATGCCTGAATTAATAGTGTCTGAAGTAAAGAAACGATTGCACAAAGGTATAAAGGAAATCAAAACAGAAATAATCACTGAAGTAAAAAAAAATATAACTATAATGAAAGAGTAAATAACTGAATCTAAAGAAGACACTGATAAAAAAAATTAGAGGAAAATAGAAAAAAGATGAAGCCTTGATTGAGAAATATAGGAAAGAAATAGATCGAATGAAGCAGAGTCAAAGAGACATAGAGGAACTGAAAATCTCAAACACAAGCTTGCAGAACTGTTTGAGTTAAAGTGAAGATAGCCAACACTTTGGTTCTAGCCTTGCAAGGTCAATTAAGACTCAGGATATATGAGAACCTGTACTGTAATATCATGTAACTCAGCTGTGTCCAAATTTTTTGACCAAAGAGAAATAGAGGCCAAAGAGGAAAGTGATCATTGATGTAGAGTGTGCCTAAGGAGAGTCACATGAAGAGAAATCATTCTCTCAGGCTTTCAGAGAGAGCACACTGGCCAAGCAATGGCCATGATACAACCACATGGCTAACACTGACAAAGGATCTACAATTTGAGGTACAGGGTTTCAGGATAAATCCTGAGGGGATTTCACTGACCTTATCAGATCCAAAAACTTCAATTTTTGTTACATAGGTTTTGCTTAATCTTGACCTTAACCATCCAGCAGAAAAGTATAAAAATGAAGTACAAGAAATAATGCCATGTTGCTATGTTGAGCTGTAGAGGACTCAAGTCAACAACTTCTGACATTGCCAAAAAGTGAAAGACCCAGTACTGTTATGGAGTACTGAACTATTTTGGAATATTTTGCTGAGTTCACAACCTATAATATTTAAATGATGGAACCAAACAAGAAAAGGGGATATAGATGAATGACCGTATTGTATCTGTGTATTCAAAAAGATTAGGATAGATATATAGCTACATTCTCTTAAAGGAATAGAGGGATTTGTTCTAATTGTGTTTGTAAGTAGGATATCATGTATGCATCTTGTACAATAAATTACCACTAGGAAGGCAGTATAGAATGTGTTAATTATTGGAACTGCCCTACCAATTTGATTTGAAACTGTCTCATTGATATTTATTTCTCAATAAAATTAAGGAAAAAAAGAAAGTGAAGACAGAGTTTCAGATCTTAAAGACCACATTTTAGCTAGTGAAAAGGTAGGAAAAGATATCTTAAAAACAACTAGGCTGCAGGAAAAAATAATTCATCATCTGCAAGATGATGTAAAGATGAACAACATGAGACTAAAAGGCATCAATGAGAAGGAAGGAGTCAATACAAGTGATATAAAAAGAATATGGGCTGAAATAATAGTAGAAAAATTCCCAAGTATGGAGAAACAATCTGAAATTCAGGTAATCAAAGCATATAGAGCTCCAAATAACACTAACCCAATTAAAAACATACCCAGACATATAATAGTGAAGATCCCAAAAATACAGCATGAGAATAATATGCTAAAAGCTGCTAGAGAAAAGAAACACATCACATTTAAAGGAAAACCCATGAGAATAATGGCAGCTTTCTCTTCATAAGCCATGCAGTCAAGAAAAGCATGGAGCAGAGTACTTCAAGCCCTCTATGAAAACAAATTCCAGCCCAGACTAGTATACCCTGCAAAACTCTTTCAAGTTTGAGGAGAAGTGAAATACTTCTATGAAAAAAAACAACTAAAGAATTTCATGAAGACAAAGCCAACCCTACACAGACTATGAAAAGATATTGTAGAGAGGAACTACATGAAACGAACTCCAATAATGAGAATGCAAAAAACCCAGCAAGTAGGGCAAACAATTAAACACAGGAGAAAAAGGGGTAAAAAAGAGCTGGTAAATGACATGTCAATTATAAGTTATTATAACTCAATTATTACCATCTATGTACACTTAACTCATAAAGATGCTCATAGGCTGAAAGTCAAGGGATAGAAAACAATACTACATGCCCCAGCATCACAGAAAAAAGCAGGGGAAGCAATCCTATTCTTAGACAGTCGCAACTTCAAACCAAGGATGATCAAATGAAATAAAGAAGGCCATTACATACGGGTTAGGTGAAAAAATTCCAGAGGAATAGGTAATACTCATAAATATATATGCACCAAACACAGGAGCACCCAACTATATGAGACAAATCTTAATGAACTGAAAAATCTAATGTACAATACCACAATCTTAACAGGGGAACTTAAAACCCCCTTATCCCAAAAAGATGGGTCAAGCAGACAAAAAATTAGCAAAGAAGTAGGAGAACTGAACCAGAACTTGGACCAAATGGACTTATTGGACATATACAAAGTGTTCCACCCAAACACAGCTGAATACAATTTTTTCAGCTGCAACTGGGACACGTTCTAAAATAGACCACATCCTTGTATATAGGTCATGCTTAAGTATATGCAAGGAAACAGAAATTATCGTGTACAAATTATCTGACCACAGTGCAATGAAACTGGAAATAAATGACAAAAGAAATCAGAAAAACACCTTAAATACATGGAAATTAAACAACAGCCTACTTAGCAACCAATGGGTCACAGAAGAAATTAAACAAGACATTAGACAATACCTACAATTCAATGAAAATTCACACACAACTTATCGAATTTATGGGATTCAATGAAATAAATTGTTGGAGGGAAATTTATAGCTATGAACTCTCACATTGGGAAAACAAAATGGGAACAAAGAAACATCCTAATACTGCACCTCCAGCAACTAGAAAAGGAAGAGCCAAAAAAAAAAAAAAAAAAAGCCAAAGCCGAAAGACAGAAAGAAATCATAAAAAATTAAGGGATAAATTGATTCAACTGAGACTAAGAAAACAGTTCAAAGAATTAATGAATCAAAAAACTCATTCTTTCAAAGACTAAATAAAATTGATAAATCCCTAGCTATCCTCACCAGAAAGAGGAAAGAAAAAACTCCCATACAAGCAATATGGAATGAAAAGGATGAAATTACCACAAACCCAATGGAAATCTAGAACATCATCAATAGCTACTTTGAGAATTTTTACTCCCACAGAAAAGACACAGAAGAAATGCACAGGTACCTAGAAATGTACAAATTACCAAAACTGAATCAAGAATATATAAGTGTTCTAAATATCCTAATAACAGCCAATAAAAGACAAAATTTAATAAAAAACCTACCAACAAAATATTCAATTCCTGATGGATTCACAGCTGAACTCTACAAGAAATTTACAGATCCAATCCCAAGACTCCTCAAACACTTCAGTGAAATTGAAAACAAATCAGTACACCCAATATCATTCCCAGAGGCAAAATTGAAAACAAGGAAAGACAACTAAAAGAGAACAGTGTAGGCCAATCTCCCTCATGAACATAGATGCAAAAATCATCAATGAAATTCTAGCATATAGAATACAGTAAATAATCAAGAAAAATGTACAAAATGACCACGTAGGACTCATTGCAGGGATGCAAAGATGTTTCAATAACACAAATCAACAATGTAATACACTATATCAAAAAGGGCCAAGTACAAAAACTACACAATCATCTCAATTGATATAGAAAAATTTTTTGAGAAAGTCCAGCACTCATTCTTGTTCAATGTCCTACAGACAATTGGAATAGATGGCCTCTACCTCAATCTGATAAATACCTTCTATGACAATGTAACAGTTAACATAATTCTAAATAGGGAAAACTGAAATCTTTTACTCTCAGATCTGACACAAGACAAGAATGTCCTCTATCAACACTCCTTTACAGTACAGTCCTGGAATCATTAGACATTAGACAAGAGAGCGGGATAAAAAGAATAAGAATAAGTAAAGAGGCCCGGGAAGATAGCTTAGTAGAATAAGCACTGGCCTGGAGAGTGCAAGGCCCTGAGTTCAATTCCAGGTTTTGGAGGAAAATAAAAACAAAAAAAAAAAGAATAGGTAAAGAGGAAGTGAAACTATAATTATATGCAAACAACATGAGACTCTGCCTAAAAAACCCAAAAACCTCCAAGATGCTACTAGAATTAATACACAAATTCAGTAGCATAGCAGGATATAAAATCAATACCCAAATGTCAATAGCTTTCCTCTACATATATAATGAACACACTGAGAGGGAAATTAGAGAAAAAAATACCATTTACAATAGCACCATGAACAGCTAAATACTTAGGAATTAACCTAACTAAAGAAGTCAAAGATCTTTTCAATGAAAATTATACTACTCTGAAAAAAAGAGATGATAGAGGATTGCAGAAAATAGAACAAAATTCTGTGCTCCTGGATAGGAAGAACCACCATAGTGAAGATTGTCATACTCCCAAAATTGTTATAAAGATTTAATGCAACTCTTATAAAAATACCAACAACATATCTTACAAACCTAGATATATTATTCCTATAATTTATTTGGAGCCAGAAAATACCTAGAATAGCAAAGGCAATCCTGGGCACAAAGGCAATGCAGAAGGTATTACGATTCCTGACTTGAAAAGCTACTGTGATAAAATCAGCATGGGATTGGAAGAAAAAAATAGACCAGAGGATCAACAGAATTGATTAGAATATCCAAAAACAACTACAAACACACTAGCCACCTTGTCTTTGACAAAAGGGCCAAACATACTTACTGGAAGAAAGATAGTCTCTTCAACAAATGGTGATGGAAAAACTGGCTCTTTACATGCCAAAAACTAAACCTTGACCCAGGTCTATCAACATGTACTAAACTATAGTCAAAGTGGATTAAAGATCTAAACATTCAAACAGTAACACTAAATCTCTTGGATAAGATTATAGGAGGAACTCTTAAAGACATGGGAATAGGATAATAGTTCATGAACAAAAATCAAACTGCATGGGAAATACTTGAAAAAATTAACAACTAGGATCTCCTCTCATTGAGAAGTTTTTGCACGTCAAAAGAAATTACCAATAGAGTTAAAAGACAACTCACCAACATGGAAAAATTTTAAATACTGAGCACTCAGACAAATTTATGCTCTCTAGAATTTATAAAGAACTAAAAAAAATTAAGATCCCAAAATTTAAAGAACCACTCCAGAAATAGGCATCCGAGATGAGCACACACTTCTCAGAGGAGGAAATACAAAAAGCAAATAAATACATGAAGAAATGCTCCACATAACTAGCCTTCCATGAAATGCAAATAAAAACAGCGCTGATACCACCTCACTCCAGAAAGAATGGCTGTCATGAAGAAATAAACCAATAACAAATGTTGGAGAGGTTGTGGGGGAAATGGAACCATTGTGCACTGCTGGTGGGGATGCAGACTGGTTCGACCATTGTGGTAATTAGTGTGTAGACTCTTTAAAAAACTTGGACTGGAAATCCCACTCAATCTAACTATCCCCCTACTGGAAATTTTCTCAAGAGAACTGAAAACATCATATTATAGTGATATATGTGCAACTATGTTCATAGCAGCAAAATTTTTGATACCTAAATCTTGGAAACAACCAAAATGTACATCACCTGAGGAATGCAAGTAAATGATGTGGTGTTTTTTTAATAGTATGGAGTATTACTCAGCTATAAAGAAAGATAAACTTGAAGCCTTCATGTGAAAGTGGATGCCACTTGAAGATATACTCATAAGTGAAATAAACCTGACCCACATGTGTAAATATTGTATAGTCTCTCTTGTGTTAGAACTCAAAAGAAATAAAAATTTGAAGGTATAACTTACCTAAATGAAAAGTGAGTACTTAAGCATTAAACAATGAAGAGTGGGCATGGAGAAAAGCTAGAAAACAAGGCAGAGACCTTTATATACACAATACATTTATGTGCACAATATGGTTAAGGCAATAATCCTGAGAATTTCCATCAAGTTTTTGAACGTAGCAGTTAATTGGTAGGGTTCTCACCCTGACTAACCATATATGCTGATACCTGTGAACTAAGCATCTGCACTGAGGACAGCAATGTGTAATACTAGGGACATGCTTAGAATACCTGTGATTCTCATCTTCTAAAAGTGTATTGCTTCTAATGTCATATCAATTACTGCTACACTCTCTCTCAAGTAATTTTTAATAAAAAGTTACTAAATGAAAACAAAAGACAAGAAAAAATGTCAGAGGGTGATTATGCTAGAATGTTATACATGGTTGGATTTCTAAATTTCTATGTAAAAATATGTAATTGTTCATTTATATTTTTTCATTATTTTTCTTATTTTTTATTTTTATTTTGTTTCACATTCTGTAGGGACTTAAAGTTTAACATAATTAATGCTTGCTGGAAAATTCCTGTTCCATGTTATGTCTAAGATATTTGGTATTCAGACAGATAGTGAGGTTAAGTTCAACTGCCTAGGTTGTAAGATACTAATAATAAGCCTCTCTTCTGGAGGGTTAACAACCTAAGTTTGCATACCACAAATTAGAGAAAAAGAAGGACTGCAAAGACAGCCAACATTTTGGCTCCAGCCATTGAAGTTCAGTGAGGACTCAGGACATTAGAGAACCTATAATGTAACATCCTGTAATTCAGTGGTGTCCCAAATTTTCTGATCAAGGAGATTATGGGGCCACAGAGGAAAGTGATCAATGATGTAGAGTGTGCCTAAGGAGAGTCACATGGAGAGAAAGCCTTCTCTCGGGAGAATGCTTCATGGTGAGCAATTTTGTTTAGCAATGGCCATGAGTCATCCAGAGGGCTGACACTAAGAAAAGATCTACAAGCTGCTGTTTAAGGTTTCAGGGTAAATACTGAGGGTATTTGACTGACCTTGGCAGATACAGAAGTTACATTTTTTGGCATCTAGGTCTTGCTTTATCTTGTTCATAACCATCCAGCTGAAAAGTATAAAAAGTAAAGCCATATTAATATGCTGAGCAGTAAAAGGCTCAAGTCAACAACCTCTGACATTGCCCATCCTGCCAGTATCCTGCTACTCTTATGGACAACTGGACTATATTGGATTACTTTGCTGAATTAATGCACCTACAATATTTGAATGGCAATGGAATACCCACATCTGACAATATTAAACAAAAAAGGGGGATGTAAATGAAGGATCATTTTGTAGTGAAAAT
>NW_004524679.1:6548615-6563331 GCF_000260255.1 Octodon degus
GATAGATATACATCTATTTTTTCTTACTTCAGTGAGAAGAAGGATTTATTCTAATAGTGTTTAGACAAGATATCATATCTGCATTTTTTAGTATAAATAACTACTAGGAAAATAACAATCTGCAATATATTAATTATTGTAACTGTCCTAATAACTTGTTTTGAATCTACCCCATTGCTATTTCTTTCTCAATAAAATTAATAAGAATAAAACAACAAAAATGATCCAGTAAAAAAAGAAAAAAAATGTTCACCTAATCCAAAAGATATTAATATACCAAAACTCAAATCGTGGAGATCAGTATTTAATGTAAAAATGCTATCACATAACTGTTTTGAAAGAATCTTACCAATTAGACATTACTGGATTGTATATTTTTTGCTTTTCCTTATATACTTAGATTCCTGGCTTTTATCATCTGAAACAAAAAAGTGAACAAAGCAGTGGTGATGGTTACATGAGAAATGTAAACTGAAGATTGAGGGAGTAACTAGATTTTCAGAGTGTGCTTGATCTAAGAAAAAGGAGATAAAATTATAAAAGGACATCCTACAGATACCAAGACTGGCTACCATGAAGAAAGTCACATTAGCAAGTTCTTGTCTGTGTTGTTTTCACTGTTAAAATTTTGATGAAACTCAGGAGAATTTCTTCATACAGGTCCTAAATGGTACAACTTGGATCCCACTCTCTAGGCTGATATCAGGTCTGGACTATCCTATTGAAACAATGCTTGAGTTCTTAGAAGTCCCCACATAGGACTTTGTGAACTGTTTGGCAAAAGTATTCTGAGATCTTGTGATTAACAAGTTAGTCCTACATCCTGCGGCAATTTTTGACACACTCTAGTTTCCTATCTCACTAGGAACCTGAAAACAAGCAGGAATCACAATTTTAAGTGCAGAAAATGAAAACATCAAGCTAAATCTGATTAAGAGACCAAGTTGGTCAGTATATTTAGTTAATGATACAATCCAATGACAAGACATAATGTTCATCAATATTTGTGCATCAAATACTGGAGCATCTATCTTTATTCAAGAATTACTGCTGAACATAAAACATTAAATGAATACTAATAGAATCATTGTGAAATATCTTAATATATCTGCAACACATGATACTTTATCCAAAAGATATCATATACTTGTCCACAAAGCATTTATTGTCCATTATACATTTTACTTGTTGAAGTAAATGTATGAGATTCAAAAGCACCCCATGATTGCTATCTGCATTAAACTGGAAATATAACTTTGATAATGATCAAAGTCATAGATTATTTAATGTAGATCTTATTTATCTTATTTATTTATTTTTATTCTTTGAGAAATGATCTCACCATGTAATGTATGCTGGCTTTTATCTTATCTGAAATGCTGAGAAGTGATGCAAACTGGATTTGAACTTACTATATAGTACAGGATGGCATGGCACTGATAGCAGTCATCCTGCCTCAAGTCAGCTTTTCAAGTGCTGAGATTACAATCATGTGCCACCACATTCAGTTTAGATCTGTATCTTTAAATATAGAAAAATAAAGTGAGCATGGTGTCACATGCCTGTAATCTTAACATTCAGAATGCTAATAAACGGACAGTAGTGAGCATGTGTGCAGATGTGCTTGGCCTCTCTGAGTAATGATGGTGGAATGTGATTACAGATGTTTGCTGACAACCTTCACCCATCTGGTAAACTTCTCCAGATTAAATACACATTGGCAGCTGTAGGTGAAGGAACCCCTTTGGTGGGAATTAAAGCTTCAAATAGTGTGGTATTAGAAAGTAGAGGAAACAAGTCCATTCTGTACAATGAGTGAAGTGTACGCAAGTATAGCCCATTACCAAGCACATAGGTTTGTTGTACAGTTTTTTGTACATAGGCCCAGGTTACAGACTGATTGTGTACAGAGCTTGCAAACTTGCCCAGCAGTACTACCTTGTTTACCAGGAACCCACCCCTACATCCCAGGTGGTACACAGTAGCTTCTGTGATCGGGAATACACCCAGTTGAGTGGTGGTCATCTATTTGGTGTTTCTATACTTATTTGTGGTAGTAATGAGGGACGGCCATTTATTTAAGTCAGACCCATCTGGAGCTTACTTTGCCTGGAAGGCCACAGCCATGGGAAAAAACTATATGAATGGGAAAACTCTCCTTGAGAAAAGATATACTGAAGATGAGGAGCTTGAAGATGCCATTCACACAGCCATATTAACCCTAAAGGAGAGCTTTGAAGGGCGAATGACAGAAGACAACATAGAGGTTGGCATCTACAATGAAGCTGGCTTCAGGAGGCTCACTCTGGCTGAAATTAAGGACTACCTGGCTGCCATTGCATAATAATGAAGTGATTGAGTGACCTTAAATTTCAGATAATCGGTCTACTTAAACATGTTTAAAGAAAGGAATAGTGCTGTCAGCATGTCTGCACACTCCATGATCTGTGAATGAATTGCCATAACCAAAGAAATGATCAAGAGAGCAGTCACTTTCTTGATCAAGAACAAGAGGCATAGAAGGGGGTGCAAAGCTTTGCAGCAAATGGAAGGCAGAATTCAAATTTTTACAGAAAGTAGAAGCTGGGAAAGTAGTAGTTAAAGAATCTCATTGGAAAAGCACAAATCTAACACATTTGAGAGCCATCGCAGAATCCTCAAACAACCTGGAATAAGTGATTAGTGTTCTTCGTGTCTTCATTTACACACATACCTTGGGAGAAAAGCAGACCCTTGTGGTGGACATTGTTGCAAATGGTGGCCACACTTGGGTGAAAACCATTGGTCAGAAGGCTTAAGCACTACATAACATCTGGCTGGGCAATTCAGTATGGTGACAAAAGCATCACTGAGCAGGCTTAAGACTTCCTCCAGGACAGTCACCAGCAGCTGGTGCAGTATAGCAACCACCACATCATTTTTGCATTTTACAACAGTGTCTCCAACCTCATGGCTGAGGATCTCAAAGAAATGTAGAAGGCCAGCCAAATAACTCAGAGGATTAAAGTGCCTGCTTAGGCAGACACAGGGGCCAGGAGTTCAATCCCTGGGCCTGCCTTGGCAGCCCTGCCCCTGGGGTGTGCTGAGATGGTGATTGAGACTGCACGTGGTGATGTGCGTCTGTAATCCCAGCACTTGGGAGGCTTTACAGCCTCCTCTTTACAGAGGAGGACCACTAGAAGTCCGACCTATGCAGGGAGATTATGTACATCCTATACACCTTGACCTAAACACACAAAAAAAGAAAGAAAAGAAAAGAAAGAAATGGGTATACTGGGGAGGGGAGACATAGTAACACTGAATTCTGCTTGATCACCCTGAAGGTCTAAAGCTGAGTGAGAGTGAATCAGATGTTGAGGATCTGGAACTTTTTCATGTGAGCAGAATAGACAGAAAATATTGTAGCAAGTGTTGCAATTCCAAGCAGAGATTAAGGTTTATGTATGTAAAAGAGTCAATCTGGACATTACTATCCTCATCACTTGTGTTTGCACTCAGCTATGGAGGTTGCCACTTTATCTTCAAAGAAAAGTTCCTCACAGAACAAGCAGAACAAGAGAGGAAACAGCAGGTTTTACCTCAGTTAGAGGCATTTCTGAAGGACAAGGAGTTGTTTGCTTGGGAATCTGCTGTCAAGGATTTTCAGTCTATTCTAGATACCTTAGGTGGACCTGGGGTGTCTGTGTGTGTGAGAGAGAGAGAGCTACTCTTCTAATTAAGCAAATCAGTGTAGTACCAGGCCAGCTTTCCAAGTGTGCCTTGAGACTAGTGGCCAGTTCAAAAATTAACAGCCATTCATTAACTATTTTTGGGATAGGAGACACCTCACAAGTTATAACAATGCCTGCCAATAGTGGTTTTGTCAGCGCTGCAAACAATGAAGGTGTTAAATTTAGTGTGTTTATCCATCAATCTAAAGCACTTACTGAGAGTACAGAGGCTCTAGCCACCCCTCTACTGAAAGAAAACACAAATGATGGTGAACATTAGTGGAATCCTTTAAAAACTGTCACAGAAATAAGTTATTTATACCAAAGGCTGGGCCTTCCCATATGAATTGTGGGGAATAAGGTCTATAGCAAAAAGTGATACTTAGCACTCTTAAACAAGATATTCTTTATGTGTGACATCTATATTTAAAGTATATAATCTAAGGTAGATAAAGCATAAGAGATATCCTTATTTATCAAACTGTCTACGTGATAGCAACTATATAGATAAGACTTTTAGGTGTCTCATAATACTTACATTTGATTCAGTGGGATTACATTCTCCATATGCCTAATCACATTTCATGGAACTTGGCTACAAGGCATCTTGCATTCATTAAATCTTTGAAAAAAATAAAAAAAAATTCAGAATTCTGAGACTATAGGATTGCCATGAGTTTGTGACTAGCCTGAACCTCACAGACCCTATCTCAAATAAAAGAAGAAAATATTTCTTAAATACTGAGGTCATTTTCCTTGTATCACATAGCTCAATAATAACAAAACCAACATATTCCATTTCAATTGTTTCACAAACAAATGTCACTGACAACTTTACACTATGCTCATTTGTTATCTCACAGTTTTGAAAATATAAATGTGTAACAGAAGAAATCACATAAATTTAGGAGCACATGCAAAATTAATTGTATGCTCCTGAGCAACAACTGAGTCACAGAAGAAATAAATGAAGATAGTAAATAATTTGTGAGAGTTAATAAAAAGATACCCATAGAACACACTGATAACTCTGGAACACATTGAAACATCCTATTTCCCACTACTACAGACTCTCTAGCTTCTACCACAGATCCTGGGTCTGTTCTAGCACAGATCCATAACACAGGCCTGCATAAGACATTGTCATTCACTCTAGGCCTTCAGCTGCACTTGTGGCAGGCACTCTTATGGGTTCTAGAACTTCAGCTGGCCTCATGCAAGATGTTACCATGGAATCCAGGCCTTCAGGTAGATTCTTTGATCTTTAGTATGAGGACAGATTTCTTGCACTCTCTTAATATATGATTCTTTGCATGACTAGCATAAAATGATCATATAAAATATGTGTCTTGTATTGTGTTGTTTCCTTAGAAAACCCTAAACTACATCAAAGCCTTAGCAATATATAATAAGGAAAATACACATTATTGCGATAAGAAATGAAAAAGGCAAAATCATATCATTGTCAAAATCTAGAAGATAATAGTATAAAAAATTTATTCCAACCAATTGTAAAATTTTGAAGCAATAGAGAGATTCCTGAACTCATACAAATTTCCAAAGCTAATCCAACAAGATAAAAATGATGAGCAATATAATAAAAAGCAATAAAACTGAGACAGTGATGAAAAAGTTTTTATATCACCAATATTCCTCAATCTCTCCAAATAAGTTGAAAAGAAACAGAGTGTATCTTTTTCATACCAAAACCAAATAAAGTCCCAAGTAAAGAGCAAAACAAAACAAAGTAGTTTTATGAATCTACATACCAATCTGTTTTTTATAAAAATAGAACTGAAACTCCTCAACAAGACTGTCACAAATAGAATGCAACATATCATCCAAAGTTCATGCAACAGGGACATGAGAGATAGCGCAGCAGCATAAGTGCCTTCCTAGCAATGCAAGGTCCTGAGTTCGGTCCCTGACACCAAAAAAAAAAAGTTCATACAACATATTCATGTTGGCTTTATCTGAGACATGGAAGGGTGCTTGAACATACACAAATCAATAAATGAAATGTGCCATATAAACAGAAGCAAGGAGAAAAAAACCAAAAGATTGTATCATTAGACAAACACAAAATGTTTTTCAGAAACTCCAACACCTTTTCATGATAAAAATTCTGAAGAAAAGGTTTATAGAAAGGGAATAGCTAAACTTAATATAAGATATTTATGTAAAATAGTAATCATACTTCATATGATTATTATAAATAAAATAATGTAATACTTCATATCAAATTGAAAACTAAGTTATTCCCTGCGAAATTTAGAACAATAAAATGATGCTGTGTATCAGAACATCCATTCAGTATAGCACTCAAAATATTTAGCAGATCAGGCAAGAGAAAGAAAAGGTATACATATAGGAAATTAAGAATGCAGATAATCACCATTTGCAGAAAACATGATACTCTCCATAACAGACCCAAAGTACTTCACAAAAAATCACTTGGAATTAATAACCAACTTAAGTAATATAGGAGGATACAAATCTATATACAGTAATCAATAGTATTTGTGAGTATCAACAATGAATTCAATGAGGAAGAAATTATGAGAACAATACCATTCATGGTAGCATCAAGAAAATGAAATATGTAGGATTTAGCGTATCTGAGTAAATATAGGACCTCTACAAAGAATACTGTAATACTTTGAAAAGAGAGATTGAAGATGGCATCACCAAATGTAAAGATGTCCTCTGCTTCTGAACAGGCAAGCTTATTTTGTCTAAATGGCCATAACCAAAGAACAGTAACTCAGATTGCATACAATTCCAATCATTATACCAGCAGTATATTTCACAGCTCTAGAGTAACCAATTCTAAAATTTAAATAAAACCAGAAGAGACTCAGAAATACAAAGGCACGCTTCAACAGCAAGGGAAAAGCAGAAGACATCACAATACAAACCTTCAAGCAATAGTACAATGTGATGGTAATAAAAAGAGCAAGTACTGGCACAAATATAGACTTAAAAAATGAAACAGAGCAGAATATATGGACATATGCATAGACACATTCAGCTTTTTGATATTTGATAAAAGGACCAATAGCATACATTAGATTAAAGACAGCTCATGAAACAAATAGTGCTTGGAATACAGGATATCTGTTTGTAGAAGATTAAAGCAAGACCCTTATGTCTTACAGTGTGCTCAACCAAAATAAAAATGGATCAAGTATCAAACATTGAGAGAATCACTCAACCAACTGGAATACAAATGAGATAAAATATTTGAAACATTGTGCATAGGAAATATTTTTAAGCACAAATGCTATTGTAAAAGAACGAAGACCAACAATCAAATAGTATTACATATAATGAAAAATCTTCTTAGCTTCAAAGGAATAAGTTAGTAGCATGAAGAGACAACATACAGAATGGGAAAATATTTTGCTAGATATTTCTCACATAGAGGACTAATATCAAATATTTATAAATAATTCAAAAACTAGGGCACCTACAGAACCCACTTAAGAAATGGGCAATTAAAATAAACCAACACTTTTCAAAAGATGTATAAATGGCCAGAAAATGTATGAAAAAATTTAAATTAAGTAGAGACATGCAAATTAAAACAACACTAGCATTCTATCTTACAAGAGAAATAATGGCAATCATCCAAAAGAAAAAAAATGCTAGTATGGATGGGGTGAAAATGTAAAACTCTTGCTTTGTTGGTGGAAATATAAAATAATACAAACATTATGGATATCAGTATGGAAATTTCTCAAATACTAAAAGCTAGAAATTCCATTTGACCCAATGATTCCCTTAAAGTGTCTTCCTAAAAGAGCTAAAAAACATCATATTACAGAAATAAATTCATACCAATGTTTATAGCACCAGAATTCATAATAGCTAATTCCCATTAGAAAGAAGCTGGTATATTTATCAATAGTGGATAAAGGAGATATGTTATATATACATAATGGAACACTACTTATCTAATAAAAGAATAAATTTGAGACTTTTTAGGAAAATAGAAAACAGATGCATGTGGACAGTATACTGTTGAGTGAAATCTGTCTTGAAAGTTTAAATACCATGTGATAGTTATCATTTCAGTATGTTAAGATACAGGGAGAATAATAAAGGATTGATAGGAGACAAGGCAATAGATCTCTTGAAAATAGGGCAGTGACCAGGAAATTAAGGGGAGAAGGAAAGAAGAAAGGGACGTATTATTAAAATATGTCAGGTACAGGTGCCTGGTAGTTTCAATAAATCTAAACATTATGTCTTATGTATATGTAATCATCATAATAATTACAAGACTGAATAAGGCAAAGGGGATTTATAGAGCTAGGGAAGTAGATGTGTGAGAGAGGGAAGAAACTATGCATATTACATGCATGTACTCCACTCCCTAAGATGAGTTTAACTTTCATATATTGCAAACATATAATAACAAAAAAAACTTGATTTTTCTGTTCATCAAATGAATGCAATGCTTCTAGTTTACAATCTTATCTATAGGGAGTTATGCATTCAAGTCAAGTGAACTTCTTTCTAAAGGAATTTCTAAAAAACTTTATATCTCCTAAAATGTAATATTTACACAATAACTAATGTTTTTCAGATGAAGTCAAGGTATCAGTGTTAACTATGGCGATCTCTGTGGATTATAGAAGAAATGAAAATTATTGATGAGACTTAATTTATCTTACACGGTAAACAGTATTTGAAATAGTTGTAATAGGCTTTCTAATGCTAGCCCCAAAATGTACTTTGCAGTAACTATTAAAGATAAGCTGTATGATTATACAAAATAAAAGGTATTGGGTTTTTTTGAAGAACGCAACAGCTACAACAGATTAGATGGAAACCTCCTCAATACAGTGGAGCTTATTCAAACATAGTGGCAAGAACTACATTACTACTTAAGATGTTTCAAGGATCTTAGGGTCAAATACTATGCTTAAAAGAGAGAAACCACTTGTGTTATGTAATATACAAACTCCTCATGATGAACTCAAATTTCATGTATAGCCAACATGTACTAATAAAATAAGCGGTATGGAAATAAAAGGAAGAAATAAGTAATTGAGAAACTTCATTTAAAACCATACTTGGCAATAGTGTTCAATAGTATTTTTTTATCACCAAAACATACAATTCTTAGACTATGGTAAATATCCCAGGTATAGAGGAAGTGTCATTTAAGAAATTATTAGAGAAAAAGAAATTATATTAGTCCTATTGGTACATTAATGCATTTAGCATATATGTTATATGCAGTTCATAAAGCATTAAAAAGTTCTAAAACAAAAAAATATCACTTTAGATATTTCAGCAAAATTCCCAGATCAGTTTTGTATAGAATGATTTAGGGGGCCAGGGAGATGGCTCAGTGGAATAAGTGCTTCCCTGGCAAATGCAAGGGCCTGAGTTCAATCCCCGGTTCTAAAAAAAAATAAAAAGAAAGAAAGAAATTAGAAAAATGATTTAGAATACAATTAAGAAATCTGTAACAGCTAGCTGGTGTATATAGTGGTGAAGACATGAAGTAGTTTGTCCAAACTAGGAAGGGAGAAAGGTAGAACATTGTAACATGTATTACAATGGGATAAAAATATTAAGGGTTGAAAATTTAAAAAGATTTGGGAAACAGTTATTAAATTTGGAAAACAAGAACATTTCAAATTTGAGATGTATATGCTGAACTTCTTGTCCATTACGTTAATATCAGAAGTTTTCCACAACGATATGCTGTAAAAACACAATAACACTTTTATTTTACAAATGATGCATTATCAGTAATACGGCTCATGTAAAAGAGCATTGTTTATCTTGATTTACTGTGAGTTTTCTTAAAGTGCATTGACTTTACAGATGTTACTAGGAATTACACAAGGAAAAAATAGAGGACGCTGGTAAAACTGCAAGCCACACACTATCATTTTGTCATATAACCCATGATAGTCATATTTTTAACAATTTTTATTAATTTTAATGAGAAAGAAAGCAATGAGACAGTTTAAAGAACAGGTTAGTAGGACAGTTACACTAATTAATATATTGCATATTGTTGTCTTTGTAGTAGTCCTTCAGTGTAGAAATGCAGATATGATATCTTGTAAAAACAATATTAGTACAAATATTTCTTCTAATTAAACTAAGAGAAAGTTTTACATCCTATTTTATATATATACATATATATATATATATATATATATATATATAGTTTTTTTCACTACAAAATTGTCCTTCATTTATATCCCCCTTTCTGTTTTGATAGTCATATTAAAAACTTTATTAGAATTCAGTAAATTTATAACTAACCTAAACTTGTTTAAGAATGCTACCACCAGGGCTACAACACATTCCATCATGAAAAAGAACAGAGTTGAGTAAATGATGCAAAAATAGCCTCCATCATCCTTTATAACAAGTGAACAGAAAATCTTAACATTACCTATGCCATAAATTTTCCTTTTTTGTTGAAGTTTGAAAGATATTTCCTGTTAGCACAGAAATGCAACATCACAAATTAAGGCAAGAGCTGTGAATTATTGAATTTATTAAAATTATAAGGTTAATGTGTAAACATAGATTGATCTCTATAAACCTTGATGTTCTAATGCATTATTCATTTAAAAGTGCAAATTTAAGTTCATCCTTTTAAAAATTTTTAGATATAATTTATTTACCTTGCTTAATTCTAAAAATATGCAGCTTGTTGCTTTTATTATATTTGTTTATATATGTTTGTATATGTTTATAAATTCTGTCAAAAGGAATAAATATAATAGCATGTAAATGATCTTTCTTCAAAATTTTTTGTTGAAGTTCTTTAGAAAGATAATTAAACATACTGAGTTCCCATGAGCAAAGTATTGACTGATGCCCAGTTTAACATAATTCTCATTATGTTAAAGTTACCATAGTGGCAGTTTCCATTTATCAACTTTAATAGTTTCATATATGATTAATATTAATTTCCCATTTCTTGTGGATGGATGTTTCCTAAATGTTGATTTAGTTCCTGCTATGTTTCATCTGGTGGGGAACATAAGCCAATGCAATAATGAGATAAGTGATCAGATTGCTGTTGCTGACAAAAAACGTATTCAGTTTACTGTCAGGTGAGAGTTGAGTTTCTCTGCTAGCAACTTAAAAGGTCAGGCAATATTTAGCTACTGAGGCCATCACTGAAATTGTGTGATAAATGTCAGATCCAAAAGATTGTTTTTAATTCATAACAAAAATAAATGTCTTTGTGTTCTCACCCAAAATTTTTATTTAGTTTAACAAGAAATTGGAAATCAAAGAAATGCTTTCACAGCAGGTAAACTTCACCTTTGAAGCTAAAATCATTGTCAATTTGTAGCCTAAGTTATATCAGAAATTAATTCCACTCTGAGTTCTTCTATACCTTTCTGCTGTTGCTTATTTCTTTTTGACGCTATTAATTGATATATTTCAGCTGAGCTAGTGCCCTCTGCACTTGTTCTGGGTGGGCATTGGGTTTCCTCCATATGTTCCTGCATTTGATTCTTTACTGCAGATGTTATTTATTCAGGGATTCCTTTTTTTTATTTCCGGTCTGAGTTCCTCTATACCTTTCCGCAGTTGTTTCTTTATTTCAGAAGCTGTTGATTCACTGATTTCAGCTGTGTGATTCCCAATTTTTTCTTTGCTAGTGTCCTCTGCACTTGTTATGGGTGGATTTGGGATCTGAGATTGCATTTTTCTCCTTCTCATTGTCATTTTGTGTAGCACTGTCTTCTGTTGTAGAGCTTTGGTGCAGTTATAACTTTAGCACCTACTGAAATTCAGGTGCGAATCTACAAAGTTTGAATTTATCCAGTTGTGGCTTGCTTGGGTCTGGCTGCTGTGCTCAGCTCCTTTCTGCTGCCTCCCTTGGGAGTGATCCTTTTGTGCTTCTCTGGCAAGCTGTTCTGCTCCTAGAGTGCAGGGTGTCTTTGTCTGTCGTCTCTCTGCAGGGATTGCAGCTGCAGTGTTTCACCCCAGGCCTATATGCCAGGCCTGACTGAGTCTGGAGGGGACAAGGTGGAGAAGGGGGAGAGGCAGCTCTCCCACACACTCACCAGGCCTGGGCTAGGGCTGGATCTGGGGGTCCCAAGAATGAGGCAGAAATTCTCACTCACTTTGTGGGGTGTGGGTTGGGGGCTGTAGCCTAAGTTATAAAATGACACATTTAGGCACTGTCTCAAAGAATTTGAAATATTAGTGACACCTTTCTAAAGTGAACAGTGAATCTCAGATCATTGTTCATAGCTCCCACTTCAGGAATATAATTGCAGTGAGCTTTCCAAGATGCTGCTAATACTACTCCTACTGTAACTATATTCTCAGGAACTTATTCAGTCTGGCCTGGAATGTTATATGTCTTTAATGGATAATAAAATAAACTTTGACCAATGGAATGAAATAATTTTTGGTCTTCCCTAAATGAAATACTACCTATTTTACATAGAAAATAAGTTATTGGATTATCTTCATTGGAAGAATTAAAATAACTCTTTTCTTACTTGCTTACTCCTTGATTAATAAATGGATGATGATGTGATGTGAAGTAAAAATAAATTTAATGAAAATTTCATGAACCTAATGATCAAACAGTAGCTACTTGGTATATTATAACTTCTAATAGGAATATCACAGAATGTGTCATCTTATTGAAACCAGAAAATCTAATTTACCTCTTAGAAAACTACCATTTCTTCATAGATACACTATATCTAATATTAATTTAATAAAATTGAAGAGCCCAAAGTTTTGGCTGAACTATTTAAAAATATTGTCATTTTATGGAGTTACTTTCCTTTTGTTTTAATAATTTTTCTTGAAAGTATGCATGAGTAATATAGCAGCTGAGCTATTTGAATGGGAACTTCAGAAAAAAAAAAGACCTGTTTAATTTTATGTAACACAAATGGCCTTGTAATTAAAAAAACAAATAATTGCAAAGAAGCAATTATCATTCAATTAAAGAGTAATTATATGGTTATTTGTGCCCAGTAAACTATTATTGAGATCAGTAATGCAATCAATATTTTAGCAGAAACAGGATGCTGCACTGATGAACCTCTCAACCTTTCCAATTGTCTTTTAATGTTTCCTAGTTAAATCACTACATATTTATTAGTCTTGATTAATATGTAAATATATTTCTGATGATGTTAAAGCTCTTATAGGGAGGAAGTATGGGAGTCCTCTATCAAGAATAATTTCAACTGCTGTGACCCACTCTTGTAATACTAGCACTTGGGATGCTGAGGCAAAAGAATTGCTGTGAGTTTAAGGCTAGCCTGAGCTACATAATAAATTTTGGATAAGCCTGAAATACATAACAAGATCTTGTCTCAAGAAACAAACAGTAGAAAGAATTGTACTACCTAACTTTTTGCATAATCTTTCAATATTTTTATCATATTGTCATGATTGTGTTCATGAAATACACTTAGGTATTTTAGTGCTTGAATGTCTTGCCAGAGAGGATTATGAAGTCTAAAAGTAAGAATTAAATATTATTATATTTGCATGGAGTTCTGTTAATTTTAAATAACTTTAATAACATTAATTCCAATTAATTTACACTAGACACCCAAGTCTTTCCTCCAAAATAGAAAACAAATGCATCTGTATGGTTTTTTCTCACTGATACATTTAGACAAATTTGGAAGCTGGTATCACACAAGCATATTCATGAAACAATCAACCATAACTTTTTGTAATATGGAAAACTCCTGTATCTTTCTAGGCCACAATTTCCTCAGAGTCAGAACTTGATATATGTTCTTAAAGTATACCAATAAAAAATACCCTGCAATTCTTTTTCTATTTTAAGATTCCATTTCTACCTCCTTGTCATTGATAATTATGCAATATGCCATACTGAATAGACATGTAGTACATGTTTGTTTATTAGGTGATTGAATAAGTAATTTTCATCACATCATAAGACTGTAGGGGCATTTAGTCCTTAAACTAATATTCAATCTTTTGGAGCCTTTTATGTTGCAAGATAGTAGCATCTATCTGTAATCTTCTCTATCTTTGTATATAACCAAATTTCAATGGATCATACTTTGAAATTCTTACAGTTGTGGAGTCCAAATTTTATAAAATCTGCTTTCATCATTAAATAATGGGACAGACTTCTCTGTTCATGCTGTTAAGGAGAACAGAACATGTAAGGAATATAGGAAAAGTGAGAACAGTGAAATTACATTTTCTACTTAAGTTCATTGATTTAATTAACCACCTTGTGTTGCTTTCTTGTGATGGAAATCATGAAAATTGCTTAGAATTAAGTGACAAAAATGTGTGTATTATCCTCCTGCAGCTTAGATTTCAGTTGAGGAGACATGTGATCATAATAATATCATAAAATTATTAATTGAGAATTTTATTAGTGTGAAGAATATAGCAAAGTCATTTGTGACATAATCTAAGAATTCTTCAAGAGATATCCAAGGATAGAAGACTTGACAAATTTTTCAAATTTTGGAGTTAAAATTTAAACCATTAAACTAAGACGTTTAGAATTTCCTCTGAACTTGTGCTCACTTATTGGAAGAGAGATGTTTGAATAGTGAGGACTAAAAAAGAAATCTGGAGCAGAACTAATGAAACTCCAGAAATGAAAATACATTGTGAACAGTTGGCTCATCATATGGAATAGGAGAGGACCTGGGGAGATAGCTCAGTAGAATAAGTTTTTGCCTGGCAAGTGCAAGGTCCTGAGGTCAATACCCTGTACTGAAAGAAAAAAAAAAGGAATAGGGGCACCAGACCACCTACTTCTGGAGGCAGCCTATCTTAAAATGATCTTAATGATACAAACTGCAATGAAATGTTTGAAATTGAGATTAAATGAATTAATTGAAATTAATCAGGTAAAACACCAAAACAACATCCTGGATTGCAAAAGTGATTTATTTTATTAGTAGGGTCACTCTAAGAGACTGAACAAGAAAGTAAATATGGTCTGATTTGAAAAATAGATAGGAGGGGCTGGAGAGATG
>NW_004524679.1:6563511-6585623 GCF_000260255.1 Octodon degus
AAAATAGATAGGAAAAAATCTACTGAGGGTAAGCCATTTGTTCCTCATGAGTTCCTGAAAACTGGGGAAGTACTAATAAATGCCAGGTTTATTCTAGTTCTCTTAGCTCTTTAACCATGATTTTTGGCATGCTGAGTAGATAGTTAATCACTTTTTATTATGCACAATCTTAATGTTGTGAGGTTGCATCTTACATCTCAGTAAAATATTTTCATAGTACGGATCATGTGTATCTTTTTTCCCCCTGTGGAACCAGGGATTGAACTCAGGCCCCTGTGCTTGCCAGAGAAGTGCTTATTCTACTGAGATATCTCCCCGGCCCTCATGTGTAACTTTAAAAGAAGGACGTAACATAAGGTTTCCACAACAGATGAACTGCATTGCAAGTTGCTGGCCTGAAAATGGAGTTTAAACTAGAAATTAATCCCTTATAACTTTAAAGGTTCCCATAATTGTGCTGGAAAATTCATTGAACATTTAATGACCCATGAAAATACATGGTGTATAATGTGAAGTCCCAATATTCTTGACAATGAAATAAAATTTAGAAAATGAATGATAGCAAGTGATAATATTTCTAAAATGCATGCATTTGTAACGTGATCTTTATCTTTCTACAGTTCCAGACCTGGAAGACCTCCAAAGCGTTCTTTAGGAGTGCTACAAGAAAACACCCACCTTCTGCCCCATGCAATCCCAAGCCTCTTATCACCAGGAATTATCACTCCAACAGGTAATAAACATGCATCTGATGATCAGTCATCTCTCTTCACACTGGCCAGCACTTGAAATAAACTAATATTGATCTATCTGCTTTGCCCTTCAGACCTTTCAATGCTCTCCTAGAAAGTACATTATTACATTTAAAAATATGTTTGAAAATAAGTTTCATTTCCGTGACTTAAATCAGATTGACATGATTTTTAAGAATCATATATATATATGGTTATATTTGGTCAAGGATGGAGGCCACTGACCAAAGTAATATCATCTCAATATGTTTTATAGGGATTTAAATCACCTGTTTACTTTGTATCTCTCAGTACTACCCTGTTTTTTAGTGGTTATAGGCATCCATGCATGTTGTCCAGTGTATTACTATATGTTATAAAGTAGAATATGTCTTTAATAGATAAGCATTATAATTGGAAAACACAACATGGAGCACACTATTGTCTTGGATAATGTCTTAGTGTTCCTCATTGATTGCTGATATACTGGTAAAAATAATGCTTCTATAAATTATAATTGAACTCTTATTTCCCTGAAAATACAAAAATACTTGGAAATTAAGCTTAAGATTTCTCTAATGTAATAATTTAAATTTACTAAGGCCAATACCCCACAAAGTTGTTTAAATATCAAAACATCTTTATGTAAACCATCAATGAAATAAATGTTTGTAAAGAATCTACTACATTTAGGGTTCCATTTCTAGCAACGGAAAATATATGAGCATCCTGGTCACAACAGGAGCAGGGACAAAAGTATGTAAAGTATTATCTGCATTTAAAGGTGAGAAATAATGTAATAGAAGTCCATACAGTGTACTGAAAGCTTATAAAGATAGAAGAAAGCAAAACAATTTAGTAAATTGGATAATTCCCACAAAGATGAGCTCTTTAGAGATACATATCAAAGGCTGAGTGTCAGAGAGATGCAGAATCAAGAGATGAATATTCCTGTTAAACAAGAGTACACAAAGATACACAGATAAGAAAAAAAAACTCAATGTGATATGGTCAATATCAATTAAGTTTAAGAGACTGGAGGAGCAATTGAACGTGGGAGTTATGTTGTTAAGATTAAAAGGGCGGAAAGGAAAGCTTGTGAGGCAAGGTTTGATTTACTTATCTGCCCCACACTAGTGGTTTCCAAAATGTATTTCAGGATTGTCCTTAGTGACTAGTATAGAATTGGAAAAGGACTTTTAGGTCTCACACTTGTTCTTCAGTTAGAATTTTGTAAGTTGTTGTTAACTTACCTTTTTATTTTTGTTTAAATAAACTTTTTTTTTCCAAAAAGAAACCCTTTGTAGATAACTGGGTAAATATTTCACAAACAATTACTGGGGAAGGCAGACAGCATGGAACGTGATGACAGGAAGAAGGTCCCTTGTTATAGTTCAAGGGAAAAATACCGAAAATGTGAACTAAGGAAAATTCAACAGTGTAAACAAGAAGTTCCAGAGTGTATATTACTTAAAGTTAAATATTCTTGATAATTGATTAAATGAAAATATAAACAAGAAGGAGACTAGAATTTCTCATTTGTAGCTTTGGTAAAAGGTGCGTAATATCACCTTTATTTGAAGTAGTGAATTTGTTTTCAGACCCAACTTTGGGGGGAAGCATAATGAATGTGATGTATTTAAGTATTTATAAACAAATTCTGATATGAATGGTTCCCTGTACATATAGATAATTATAGAAAATATATGGTGTACCTTGGTATCTGATAAATCATAATCTATTTCTTGATTTCTAAACTACAGTCCAGGTTAACTCAGTTGTTTAAGTGCCTGCATGGGCAAACCCAGTCAGGCTTGTGGGACTGTGGTTCAATCCCCAGCTCCACATGCCACACCAGACCCACCTGAAAGGCAGCTTGAGCCAGCCAAAAAAATAAAAAGATATCCTAAACTACAGCCTAGGAATATCATGATAAAAATAATCAATTCTGTGTTCAGGATTTGAATGAATGTATAAATAAAAGAAATAATTTAAAAGTTGCATTGTAGCTATCCACTACTGAGTAAAGATTTGTAGCTTATCTATCAAGAAATTTATCTGATGTATGTTTAGTTCCTATTATGTATCAGACATGGATACTAATTGTTTTAATATATACCTAGCACTAAAGTTATAGATATTATTTTCTCTTTTCATGTGAATAATATATGGTTCAGTAAATTTGAGTTAATTGCTAGAATTCTTACCATTAAGTGTCATATATGAATTTCAAACCCAAGTCATTTTAGCTCTAGATTCTTACTCCTGTATTTTACAAATGTGTATCACATACTACAAGACAATGAAGCCTCCTTTTCGAATTCAAACTTAGCCCTTTAGTTCTTCAATTTGTATTTATCAATAAGCATGCCACTGAAATGAATCTCAAAGTTTCATTCTTTGCTTATGCCTAGAAAGAGATGATAGAAATAGACAGTTGGTTGAGTGGGGAAAGTTGTGAGCACGTATTTTGGAAATACAGATAAGTAGAAGCAAAAGTAATCAAGGGAAGTTGGAGGAATATGCAGAGCTGTAGTGTAATTTAACTTCATAGTATGAATAAGGTCATATTATGTACATAAGAATTTAAACACAACTGAAAAATATTTGTTGAAAAAAGGCTTTGAGAACCTACAATTTCAGTGTCATGTGTGTGAAAACTGCCTGAGTCCTGAATGGTTTGTCTAAGCAAAGTATTTTGTAGTCCATCAGTTTCTATTATTTTTTACTTTCCATACTTTGAAAATGAGATCTAAAGACAAAGACCATGTGATCATTTCAATAGATGCAAAAAAAGAATTTGACAAAGTCCAACAGTTATTCATGATTAAAACCCCACAGAAGTTTGGAATGGATGGTCTTTATATCAATCTGATAAATGCTATCTGTGACAAACCAACAGCTAAATGGAAAATAAAAATCTTTTCACTACCCTAGTTTCATATAGTTCTGGAAACATTAGCCAGAGTAATCAGCAAGAGAGAGAAACAAAAGAATAATAATTAGAAATGAATTTTAACTGTAAATTGTGAATAACATTATTCCTTACATAGAAGACCACAAAAACTCCACCTAAACACATGTAGACTTAATAAGAAAATTCAGTAGTGTAGCTGGATACAAAGTCAAAACTCAAAAATAAATAGCATTTCTGTATACAAACAATGCAAACTCACTGAGAGAAATGAGGGCAAGCACACCATTTACAATAGCATCCAAAATGAAATAATTAAGAATCAATCTAACAAGAAAGTAAAAATTGTATATATTGAAAATTATAGTGTTATATGGAACTTAACAAAAAAAAGGTATACAGATGAATGTCCATTTTGTATCTGTGTATTCAGAGAGGTTGGGATAGATATATAGTTACATTCTCTTAATGAATAGAATGATTTGTTCTAATGGTGTTTGTAAATGGGATGTCAGGTCTGCATCTTGTACAGCAATTATCCACTAAGAAGAATGTAAAAAAAAAGAAAAATCAACAAAGTAAATGAAAAGCAAAAGAGCAGGAAAATACACTGAAGTCACTGCATATAGAAATAGATTTTTCTCTGGAATCATCATACTTCCTCAAGGGTGACAGCTGACTATGTGTCTTACATCCTGGGGCAGTGTCAAAACTCACTTGGGTACCTGGGTGTCCTGCCTGCCCAAAGGGATGAAGAATTGCTCATGTATCTGGAAGACAGGTACATGCATAATGAAACATCTGAACATTTGGAGTCATCAAGCCAAGACTCTCAGTTCATTGACCGGCCTCCTACATGCTCAGAGGAGAGATACCCAGCATTCTGTATCCCAAGCTGCAGATCCTAGTCCATTACCACAGCAGTAAAACTGAATCAGCCTCTGTTCACTTCAAGATGGAGGCCATATGAGACTTTGTAGACAGCTTCAGATGACTTCATTCACAACTGGACTTTATGGCTATGGCCACTATACCTGCATGAGTTGGGAATGAGGGCGATCAACAGGCTGGGTGTTCCACACCCCTGAACCATCATGAGACTGGGTGACTTTTCAGGCCCTGTGTAACTAGGAAAGGGTGCTCTGGAACATTGCTTTGTTTAAAAAAATCAATAGGACGGCTAAAAAAAAAAGAAAAAATTATAGTGTTATGTAAAAGGAGATAGAAGTGTTTATGAGAAAGTGGAAAGATATCTCTTTCTCAGTGACAGGAAGAGCAAACATAGGTAAAATGGTCATACTGGAAAGATTATTAAAAAGATTTAATACAACTCCCACATAAAACACCATTAGCATACATCTCAGAACCAGGAAACCTTCTCCACTCTTAGTGGGAGTGCAGGCTGGTACAACTATTATAGAAATCAGTATGGAGAGTCTTCAAAAATCTATGATTGGAGCTCCCATTCAAGCCAGCTATTGCTCTTCTAGGTATTCTTCCAAAAGAACTGAAATCATCATACCACACTGGTATATGTGCACCCATGTATGTTTACAGCAGCAAAATTTGTCATAGCTAAATCTTGGAAACAACCCAAATGCCCATCACTGAGGAATGGATAAAAATATGACATTTATAGAACTAGACAAAACATTGCTAAAATTATTTTAGAAACAGAAGAAATCTATAATAGCAAAAGCAATTTTGGTCAGCAAAAACAACTCAAGTGGCATCACAGTCCCTAACATGAAATTATGCTACAAAGATACTATAATAAAATTAGCATGATACTGGCAGAAAACCAGACCTAAGGATTATTGGATCAGGTTAGAAGATGCAAACACAATGCCAGTCAGAATCAGCCATTTTCTGTGTGACCAAGGGGCCAAACATTTTCACTGGAAAAAAAGATAGCCACTTTAACAAATTGTGCTAGAAAATCTAGTTTTTTCACCTGTTGAAGACTACAACCAGTCTATGACCACATCTATCACTGTGCACTAAACTAAAATCACAACGGTTCAAATATCTATATAATAAAACAAACATTAAACCTGTAAAATAAAAAAAAAGTTAGAAATGTCGAAGATAGATACAGGCAGAGACTTCATGAACAAAACTGAAATCACACAGGAAATACTATAAAGACTCATCATTTTATGAAAAAGGTTTTGCACACAAAATATATTATAAAAAGTGTGAAGAGACAACTCAGAGAATGGGAAAAACGTACCCAGTTTTCCCTATGACAAATGACTTATATCTGGAAAATATAAAGAATTGAAAAAAGTCTGATTCTTCAAATTCAAAGACACAGTCCCAAAATGGCCACTGGAGATGAATGCCTACTTCTCAGATGAAGAAGTACGAACACAAAATAAATATATAAAATTTTTTCACCATCATTTGTCATTTAAGAGATGAAAATTACAGCAACATAAAATTCCATCTCACTGAAGAAAGAATGATTAGCATTATGAATTTAATCCATAACAAATGCCAGAGGTCTTGTGGGGAAAAAGGAACCCTTCTCCACTGTTGGAGAGGTTGCAGACTTGTTCAACCACTGTGGAAATCAGTGTGGAGATTCCTCAAAATGCTAGGACTGGAGGTTTTATTCAACATATCTATTCCTCTTCTGAGTATACTCCTGGAAGAATTGAAAACATCATACCACAGCAATATATGTACACCTATGTTTTTAAAAGCACAATTTATAATAGCTAAATCTTTTTTAATAATTTTATTGGGGCCGGCGAGATGGCTCAGTGGAATAAGTGCTTCCCTGGCAAGCACAAGGGTCTGAGTTCAATCCCCAGTTCTGCCAAAAAAAAATTTTAATGAGAAACAAATAGCAATGGGACAGTTTCAAATAGCTAAATCTTAAACACCAAATGCCTATCAACTGAGAACTGGATCAAAAAGCTGTGGTCTCCTTAACAGAGTACTACTTATCCATAAACAAATATCAACTTGAGACTTTTACATGTAAATGGATACACCTGAGACTATACTCATAAATGAAGTATATCAGACTCACATGTGTAAGCATCATATAGTCTTACTGGTGTGAGAAACTTAAAGCATAAATGACGACTAAACTAAAATACAATAGACTTTGTAAAATTGTTTGAATTTTTTTCAAAATAAAAGAGGAACTAGGCTTGGGTAAAGCAAAGGGAAGGAAGGGAAATCCAAAATGTACAAGATAGTTATACTACTAGTTTCTCTTAGTTTATTGAAATGAAAGGTGATGTTAATATTGTTTGAGAACATTTTTATGTCAATATCTGTCTGAACTCTGAGTAACTACTTTGAGGATAACAATATTCAATGTATTAGTATTTTTATTCTCCTTCTGTTTGGATTTTTTTCTTTTTTTGTTTTGATTTTTTTCAAAAAATTAAAATAATTTTAAAAATTGACAAATTTTCTAGACATAAATCTAAATATGTATAATAACTTTATATGGAGTATTTTAAATCCTTTTTTCAGGGACAAAATAAACAGTTATGTCATAGAGAAGACAGGTCAAATAGTCATTTTGGAAAACCAAACCAAAAATTATATTACTAATTTGCATCCATGTCTAAAGCAACTTAGGCAATGTTCAAGCACAGAGTTTAAACCATTATTAATGCTTGATTTTCCCAGAATTTTTTATGCAATTAATTTTGTAGATACTTTAAAGTGACAGTTGAGTGTGTTTCTTTGCTTGCAATTAATTTGGGTTATCACCTAATATTTCTTACAGGATCATTTGCAATAAAAATTAGCATTCTCAGACTTAAATGACAAAATAAAAAGAGGTCGTTAATCTCTTTCAGTTTTCTCTTGACCCTGAATCCTTAACAGTAATGACATTTTTGTTTTTAGTAGTGTCATATATATAATACAAAGAACAATAGAGAACTCCATTTTTAATAGAATCTTTTCCATCTTTTGCCTTATGTGAAAATATGAGGTATGATTGAAATGTACAGTGAATATCTTAATAAATATAGTCAATTACAGTGTTATGAACACCAGCAAAATATGCCCATTCACATTGAACAAATTTACCCATCATTCTTATTACTATCTCACACAGTTTCCAAAGTCATTGTTTATGTGTTCATGAGGTGATTAAAATTTGGTGACTATCAACATTGAGGCTCATGCAACAGAAAGACAAACTCATGACAACATTATCACTTGTCCTTATCACCTTATTCAGCAAATCTGTTACCATGTGACTTGTGCATCCTTAAAGGCAAGATGACTATGAAAGGTAGATGCTTTAATTGATTCAGTAGATTGTGGCAACCTTGATGACACAAGTAAATACATTCATAAAAAAAAGACTTCCAAAATATACTTTCACACTTCCATTACTTTTATTTGATTTTTTCTCTGACTTTTACTATTATTTTTGTTATAATAATTTAAATTATTATACCATGGTGATTATATAATATCCTTTCCTATCTTCTTTTTTTTTCTATATTTGCATTTTACAGAAGGGTCTACATAGTGTTAAGGTTCTCACTAGTAGATCAGACTCAGTGATTCTCCTGCTTACAGCCTCCCAAGACTGGAACTACAAGCCCGTGCCACTACACCCAGTCTCAATCACCACCTCAGTGTGCCCCAGGGGCAGGATCAGCATGGCAGTTCATCCAGGGATGTAACCCCCGGCCCATGTGCTTGCTTACAGGTGCTTCAGTCCACTGAGCTATTTGGCTGGCCCTTCTTATTTTCTTTAAAATAAAAACTAAATACTAAAAATGTAGTTATCTTGTCAATTTACCAAGGTTATTGTGTTCCTATTTTTTTTACCAAAAAGAAACTTTATTGAGTTGACTGGGTATGAGGTTACCCTGTCCCAGACTTAACTTCAGTCTCCTCAGTACAGTCTTATTGGTAGAAAGGACCAAGCTTATGGACTTCTTTGAGCGACTACCCAGGAGGGACTGGGCAGTGGGCCAGGGAAGTTGGGACTCTAGTCCAGGTCAGAAGTGTGGGGCAACAAAGGTAATAGCTGAGCCAGGGGCTAAGGTGGGCTGACACATCAATTGTGGGGAGAATGTGGTGTACCTACAAGCCAGATGTTTTTTAGTAGGTCAAAGTCTGTTGGGAGAGGCCCATCCTGCCCCAGAAGGTGGAGACAACAAGGACGAGGGTGACCCTGGACCACTTCATGCCAGGCTCATCCTGTGTGTTGTGGGATGGTTGGATGTATGAGGCATGGTAAAGCTGTCCTTTGTCCCCTGTTGCCTCCTATGTCTCCCTTCTCTTAGGGCCTGTTCAGGTCTCTTGATCCATGAAGGTATCATTCTTTGTTTTGCAGAAACCTCAGGTTTGGGTCCTGGCAAAGTTAACTGGCAGCCTTGGAGCACCAGGGCAAGATCAGGCACAGAGCCATGCAGAACCTGTAGGGTTCCCACAATGGCATCCCTGGATTTCTGCACCAAGTTCCTCCTGAGGAAGGCCTGTGGCAAAGTCAACTGGCACTTTAGCTCATCCAGAATTTTCCCCAAGACACAGAGTTCTGGAGAATTAGGAAGGCCTGAGCCTAAGCCCCCAGGAGCCTAGTTCTTCTTGCCCTTTGGCTGTGAGAATGTCTCTTGAATTCCAGGTGAGCTGGAGGAAGTCTTAGTGCAGAACAGGGGAGTGCTTGACTCCAGGAACCCACTGTCAAGCAGCCAGGCCACATACAGAGATTTCACCTCATGGTTGAAAATACCCCAGTGCTCCTGGCTCAGGATTATGGCAATAAGCTTGGAAGCAGCAGGGGCCACAGGATCTGGGAAGGCAGCAGGGTGCTCCTGACAGGACACAGGAGGATGCTGATGGACTACTGACTGGCAGCTACCCTCCGGGGCTTTATTCTGCTCCCTCCTGGTCTTCCAATGACACACACAGCCAGGTTTCTCAGGCTGCTCTAAAGGCTGACAGGGTGGCTCGTAGGGATCCATGGTGTTGCCACACCGGTGTCAAAAACAATGGCTTCTTTTCTGTGATTACGCTAGCCTCAAAGCTACCCAGTGCTCTTTCAGGGCAATAAGTTCTTCTTAAAACACTATTTAAGCAATAATTGAGTACTAACTACATTTTGAATTCTTACAAATTTCTATGTGTCGCCAGTTGTTATGGTTTGTCTGTAGGTGTCCCCCAAAGACTCATGTAGTCATGGGGTGGACAGTTTGTGATTAATTCATGATCTACTGGGATTATGGATGATCCAAGGCTGGGATTATGGGTCTGAATACTTCTGGGTTTATGAATGTGAGTGCTACACCCAACCTGAGCTAGATAGCCTGAAGATAGCTTAAGAGATATAGAGAGATAGACTTACTCTACCTGCTACCATTGTTGCTGCTACTCCTTCCTTGTGTCCTTGTTCTTTGCCACTGCCATGAAAAATTGCTCTCTGCCATGTGTCACTCTGCCTTGGAACCAGCTGAGTTTGGACTAAAACATTCAGCAACTGTGATATAAAGAAAACTTTGCTTCCTTCATTTTGGGTGTCAGGTATTGGTCCCAGCAAGGAGAGAAAAGTAACTGAGACAGAATTTGGTACTAGAGGAATTGGGTCACTGCTATGGCTAAACCTAACCGTGTAGATTACAAGCTTTTAGGAATATCTTATGGGAAGAGATAAGAAAGGTTTTGAAGACATTGTCTTCTTTCCAAGAGCTGGAACAGCTTCAGCTGTTCAGTTTGGAAGATTCTGGTCAGAGCTTAGTAGACCAGAAGGTCAATAGGATGTCTGCCTGTAAGAAAAGGCAGGGGAAGTTTCTCCTGGGAAGGAATGCATTGGTTGTTGGACTCCAGATGATTTGTGTTTTGGCGTGGCAGAATCTTTGTCTGCATTTTTCACATCCAGATACTTTGAGAGTGACTTTAAGCATGGCAAACTGATTAATCTTTCAAAAGAAATTTCAATGCAGCCAAATATTGAGGAAGTGAATGGCTGTTGCTTGGGACTTTTAGCAAAATTTATATTGAGAATCAAGAGCAAAGAGCCCAGCACAATGATTTAAAATATTGTGAGTTTGGCCAGAAAAGAAGCTCCAATAAATCTGTGGAATGCAAAGATAGAGCTCAGAGGATATCCATTGTCGAGAAGGAACAAAAGAATGGAAAGGATGGCCTGATGGCAACTGAAGGCAGAAGGTCTCCACCGTTTGCAGCCTCAGAATTGGAAGGGAGAGAGACTATACCTTGGATAAAAAGCCACAGAGCCCCATGTTTCAGAAAGGTGGCAATAGCGATACCGGTTTCCAGAATAGCGCTGGCATGGATAATTTCTTCCTTGGAATAAGGGTCAGAGTGCTCAGTGATCTAGGCATTTGATCCCTACATTCAAAAAATAAGAAAGCCTGACTACTGTTCCAACTGTCAGCAGACCTTAGCATAATCCCTGTGGCATTAGTTTTAGGCCCATTCAAAATACAGGAGTTCTGAGGTTAAGAAGGCTTCCACCTAGATTTCAGAAGAAGGCCTTGGAGGCCAGGCAGTGTGCCCCTGAGAGGGCAGTGTGTAAAGCTTTGAGTGAGAAGCCTATTTAGTGTAAACCCCAGAAGTTTGGAAAAGCCAGGAATGTGGATCATGTAAGTGAAACAGCAAGGAGGGAGCAAATCCTGCTGAAGAGAGAAGCCATGAGAGCTACCATCAAGAATGCCATATGGGTGGAGCCACATGGAGCTTACAATTTGCCAAAGATCACTTTAAAAATTACATATGGAACTACAGCACTTAATGTTAACCCTTTTGGACTTTGGACTTGCTTTGGTACCAATGCTTAGTTTCCTGCTGTGTGTACCTTTTGGAATGATAATATTCATCTTGTACCTCTGAGTGTTGAGAGTGCTTAACTTTCTTTTCATTTGTACAGGGGCTAACAGTTAAGAGTTTGCCTTAGATTTTGGAATAGAATCAGGCTTGGAATTTTCAACAGTGCAGAATCTGTTGGAACTTTGGACATTCTTTGAGATGGACCAAAATGTCTTTTGCACAAAGCAATGTGCATGAATCTTTGGGCGTCCAGAGATGCAATGTTATGCTTTGTCTCCAAGTATTCAACAAAGCCTCATGCAGTCATGGAATAGACTTCTAGATTTTGTAATTACCTCATGATTCACTGGGATTATGGATGATCCAAGAGTGGGATTATAGTTCTGAGTACTGTTGGGATTATGAGTGTGAGTGCTACACCCAGCCTGAGCTAGATAGCCTGAAGATAACATAAGAGAGACAGAGAGACAGACTTCTTCTCTCTATTGCCTTTGTTGCTGCTACTCCTCACTTGTGTTCTTGCTTTTTGCCACCACCATGAAAGGTTGCTTTTTGCCATGTGCCTTGGAGCCAGCTGAGTATGGACTGAAACCTCCAGTAACTTTGACATAAATAAACCTTTCCTTCCTTAATTGTGGGCATCAGGTATTGGTTCCAGCATTGAAAGAATAGTAACTAAGACACCAGTTGTATTTGAGATTTTGATTCTAGGATAGAAGGACATTGAAGTGAGGTAAAGTTAAATGATGTTTCCTGTGAAATATCAATATGTGACATGTGAAAGGAACTTCTGTGATGATTTGACCATTAATTTGAATACATGAGAAAACCACTGTTGGCTCAGGAATTCTTTTATTACTGTGCTACCCAGAAAATTAGAATGGCAGCATGAGATTCTTGAATATTCTCAGGAAAATTATTTCATCTGTACAAATTCCATTTAGTATGATTGCTTTCTATTTAATTTATTATTTTGAAATCCCAATCACTTGAGTTTGCAGGATATTATCATGGAGTTGTGGAAGGCAGATGGAGAGCAAGATGAAATCAAAAGTAGGGAGATAGAAAATATTCCAAATTGTAGAACCATCATAGTATGGTTAAAGTTGTATGGAGTTATAGAGAAGGAAAAATGATGTTAATGGGAAATTTGGATTTGTCTAATTAAGATGAATTTGGGAATATACAAATTGTTCTTGTTTACATCATAGGAAGCTGAAAATTAATACTGAGTTTTATAACCTGCAATGGGAAGAGGAAGATGACACACATAAATAATAAAGAATTGGCAGGAAAATTATTTGAAAAATATATCATGCCTTATCTTTCAATGATATCTGACATATTAATCACACAAAATGATAACTCATTGATGATACAACAATTTACAACTTAACCTTATTGGCCAGACAATATTCAGCTTGAGCTACAACAAACATTAAACTACACAAATATTTCCAGACTCAGAAATATTTTTTTACTTTCTATGACTATTTCTAGAATGGCTCAAAATTCTATTTCATGTAGACATATCTTTATAAAAGTACTTTATCTTTTAAAATAATTTTTATTTATGGGTTTTCAGTTTTGGGCTATATCTTTGTTTTTGAATGCTCCTATACTCATGGTTTTTTGGTTATGTTTTATAACTTTAAGATTGTATATATTAGATGTTTTTCTCCTCAACAACTTATTGCTTATTACAATTTTTACCTTTTGCATAGAATTTAAATAAATATAATGAATATAAACAAGTTCAAATTCTATTCATTTTTCTTCAGAATAATCAGTATGAAATTTTAATTTGTTTTATCAAATATACTGTGCTCCTAAGTAAATTTAAAGCAAAGACTGTCAACAGGATAACTGACTAGAGATGGATAGAATATTTCCATCTACAACAAAGAACCAAAAGTAAGGAAAAACACAACCAATCCACTGCAGTGTTTGAAGCAGTACAGGGGAACATAATGGGGATGTGACAGACATGTTTTGTAGCATGGTGGTGTATAAAAAAAGAACTAAATATTGTATATGTCATATGCTGATCTACTGTCCCATCTGTTGAAATCAAGCCAGTCTCTAGGTGGGGAGAGTTTAATGATGAAACTTCAGTCTCTATTCTTGCAACAAACAATGAAGCACTTACTGCTAGAAAAGTCTGATGCTTTCAGAGGACCTTTGCTCAGTTTAGGGTGCTCCTGGTTGACCTTATCATTATATTGCCCTGGGGAAAATGCTTAGACAGCCTAGTGTCTACTGACATCCAGACTCCTGCTGCAGGGTACCATTTGAAAACCCATCCACTCATGATACTGTGAGGCACCTGAGCTTGGTTGGCTCATACCTGTGATGGGATATTGGTCTTCACACAGCCCTGAAAAGAAGTTTGGCATCACAATCTAGTGTAACTCAACTAATTAAGCCCAACTTTGATAATATCTTCTAAGTTTTCCTTTAGTACTAGGATTCTGAGATTTTTTTAATAAATGTAGTGGCTATTAGGGCCAATTTTTATAGGATATGATCGTACTTTAGAACACCGCTTTGTACATGATGTGCTATATCCACTTTGTCTTCAAATCTGACACTCTGTCCTCATATTAGTGTAAGTTGACATTCAAGTTATTTACTTATTTATATCCTGGATACATATATTTATTTTCAAAATGATTATTTGTATCTTCAATTGTGTTAATTTAATCATTTTATTTATGTCATTAAGCTCAATGAATATTTTATTACCTAAATCCTTTATCAATTTAAGTCCTCTTTAAACTCAGTAAACATACAAATTTGCTCATGTATTTCCTTTTTGAAATTTAAACACTTTTAATGCATTTAAAAAAAAATTCTTTACTTGGACTTTACTTCAGTTTTCATGAGATCAACTTTTGTTAAGAGATTATTTATCACTTTCCTCTTTGACCACATAATCTCCTTCATCAGAAAACTTGGGACACTACAGAGTTACATGATGTTACAATACAAGTTCTAATATGTCCTGAGTCTTAACTGACCTTGGAAGGCTAGGGCCAAAATGTTGGCTTTCCTTGTAGCCCTCCTTTTTCACTAATTTTGGTCTACAAACATAGGTTGTTAGCCCTCCAGAAGAGAAGCTTATTGTCATTACCATACAACCTAGGCTGTTAAGCTTAACATCACTATCTGTCGGAATATAAAACTTCTTAGGCATAACGTGGAACAGGTACTTTTCAACAAAAATTGATATGTTGAACTTTAAGTCCCTACAGAATAGGATGAAAAAACATTAAAAATTAAAATATATTTAAAAAATAGGCATAAAGAATTATATAATTCTTATGTTTACACATAAGTCCAGAAATCTAACCATATACAATCTTGTAGCAGGGCAGTCTTGCAACATTCCTTTTCCTGTCTCCTGACTTCATTCATCACCCCCTTCTTTTTGAATGATCATCTACCTGAGAGACAGCACGGCAGCAACTGGCATGTCATGACAGGCATCCTGTATTCAAAAGGCTAGAATAACAGGCACTCCAAGCATGAACATACTATTATAAATTGCCATCTTCAGTGCAGTTGCTTAGTTCACAGGTGTCTGTGTATATAGTTAGTCAGGGTGAGAATCCTTCCAATTAACTGCTAGATTCAAAAATCTTCTGAAGATTCTCAGGATCACTGCCTAACCCATCTTCTTCATACAACTGCATGGCTTGCCCCTGTCATGTTTCCTAACTCTTCTCCTTGCTCTATTTTTATTGTCTAATCCTCAAGTTCATGCTTTTCTTTTAGTTGTATTATACCTTTCTATTTGTATTTCTTCTTTTGTGTTCTTATACTAGGGAAACTATGATATTTAGTGTGTCTAAGGAGAGTCACATGGAGAGAAAACATTCTCTCAGGCTTTCACAGAGAGCACATTGGCCAAACAATGGCTGTGACTCATCCACATGGCGGACACTGACAAAGGATCTACAATCTGAGGTACAGGGTTTCAGGAAAAATCCTGAGGGAATTTGACTGACCTTATCAGATCCAAAAGCTACAACTCTTGTTGCATAGGTCTTGCTTTATCTTGGTCTTAACCATCCAGCAGAAAAATATAAAAACGAAGTAAAAGAAGTAAAGCACTTTTTGTATCTGTGTACTTAAAGTGGTTAGGATAGATATATAGTTACATTCTCTTAATGAATAGAGGGATTTATTCTAATGGTGTTTGTAAATAGGATATCATGTCTGCATCTTGTACAGCAACTAACAACTAGGAAGAATATATGCAATGTGTTAACTATTGAAATTGTCCTACCAATTTGGAGTGAAACTGTCTCATAGCTACTTGTTTCTAAATAATATTATGGAAAATAAAAGTTAAATAAGTTCTCTAAAACAAACAACAACAACAACAAAAATTAAAGCCATGGAATGATGTTGAGCTGTAGGGGACTCAGGTCAACAACTTCTGACACTGCCAGTCAAAAGGAAGACCCAATACTATGATGGACTACTGGACTCTTTCAGAATATTTTGCTGAGTTAACTCACCTATAATATTCAAATAATGGAACTAAACAAGAAAAGGGGATATAGATGAATGTGCATTTTGTATCTGTGTATTCAAAATGGTTAGGATAGATATATAGTTGCATTCTCTTAATGAATAGAGGGATTTGTTCTAATAGTGTTTGTAAATAGGATATCATGCTTGCATCTTGTATGGCAACTAACCACTAGGAAGACAGTATACAATGGGTTAATTATTGAAACTGCCCTACCAACTTGATTTGAAACTGTCTCATTGCTCTTTGTCTCTCAATAAAATTATGGAAAAAAAAGAGATTATCAAGGCATCAGTCCAGAGAAGGAGCTCAGTGGAATAAGCGCCTGCCTGGTATACACAAGTTTCCGAATTTGATCCCCAGTACTGGAGAAAGTGGGGGAGGGGGAGAGAGAGACAGAGAGAGAGACAGAGAGAGAGAGAGAGACAGAGAGAGAGAGAGAGAGACAGAGAGAGAGACAGAGAGACAGAGAGAGAGAAACAGAGACAGATAGAGAGAATGAGAAATATTTTTGATTCATCTTGTAGATGTTTTTGTCTCACAATTCTGTGTTTTTTTTTTTTTCATTTGTTGTGCATTGAAGATCAGTAATGGTTAAAAAAGAAAAAACAAAAAAGAAACTCTACCAACATACTGAATACAGTAGATTCAGATCCAGTTGCTGGATTCCAAGGAAAGAACAATTATCATTTACAAACAGCATCTGCAGAATTCACCATGTACCAATTTTTCAATTTCAGAATTAATTTAACAATTTCACTTTTTTTCTTTTTAAGAATTTGGGGGGGCTGGAGAGATGGCTCACTGGTCTAAAGCACCTACTTAGAACAAGCTTGGCAAAAGCATCAGGGACCGCGGTTCAATCCCCCAGCACCACATGCCAGCCAGCCCCGCCCCCTGGTGGGCTGAGCTGGCCACACACACACACACACACCTCTCTCTCTCTCTCTCTCTCTCTCTCTCTCTCTCTCTCTCAAAAAAAAAAAAAAAAAGAATTTGGGAAGCCAATGAGTTTATGTTAATGACACTCAGATTGGCAGATAGATAATGAGGGAGAAAAAGGAAAAGAAGACAAGGAAATAGGTCATAAAGAAAGGAACATGAAAATATAGATAGCAGCAATTAGAGTAAAAAATATCAATTTTTTGATGTTGATTTTATAGGTGGAATTAAGGGAAGAGATGAAAGGAATAGAAAAAAATGGAAAAAATATGATTGAAATTAAAGACAATCCAAGAGGGTCAGAACCAATTGAAAAACTTGCAGAAAGTTTGTGTTTGAATCTTCCTTACACAATTTTTGGTGGGGGTTAACCAAGTTAAAAAAATGAAATATTTTTATATTTATTCATGAAGAATACAAAACAGTAATTTAAAAAACAGTATTAAAGATAATAGAAAATTTCACCAAAGTAATAGGAATTTAAAAATGTTTGCCATACTGCATGATGTAATCTTCAGATTAGTTGTTTAGGTTACCAACTATAAATGTGCAAAGTTGGTTTAAAAACAAAACAGCAAAAAAGTTATAAGAAATTTAAAAGAAAAAAAGGGAAAAAATTAAGCATTTACTGCTACTTTCAAAAGACAAGCAAAAATTGTCAGCACAATTGTCCAAATTTATCATATATATATATATATCCCTTGCTTTTGTCCTACTCCTCATCCCAAAGTTTTTTTCCTATTGAGCAAATTCTTTCCCTTTCACATATCTATTATACATTTCAGACTATATTTACTCTTTCAGCTTCTCAGACTAGCAAGACAATACAATGATTGCACATATGGATGTGATTTATTTCAGTTACCAATACAGACTCTAGCTGTGTCCATATATGTAAAAAAGCTCAATGTTTTTTGTGGCTGAGTAATACTCTTTTGTGTAAAAATACAACATCTTTTTTTATTCATTCCTCATTTGAAGGGCATTTGGAGTGTTTTCAGGATTTAGCTACGACAAATCGCACTGTTATAAAATGAGAACACATATATTGCTTTCCTGTGATTACTATAGTTCTTTGGAAAACTACCCAGAAAGGGAATAACTGGCTTGAATGGGACCCCCAATCATAGCTTTTTGAGGAACCTCCATATTGATTTCCATAATGATTGTACATGCCTGAACTCCCACCAACAGTAGGGTTCACTTTATCCCACAGCCTGTCATTTGTTTCTTGTTGATTTACTGGGGATATCCATTGTTTCTGGTATGAGATGGTATCTCAGCATTGTTTTAAGTCATATCTGATGGACGGCCAATTATGTTGATGTTGAACATTTTTTCATACATTTATTTTACTTTTGTATCTTTTCATTTCTGAAGTGTATGTATATATATCTAACTTTGGTGCCCATTTTCCGATTTAGTTTTAAACATTTTTTAAATATTTATATGTTCCAGATAAGAGTCCTTTGTTTGAAGGGCATTTCAGTCTAATTTATTCCCAATTCATGGGTTTTCTTTTTACTCTGTTGGTGACATCGTTCAATGTGTAGAAAGTTTTTGCCATATCTGCCCAATCCCAGGTCCTGCGAGTGTGTAGGAGAGCTTCTCTGCACTCCTGCACCCACAGGAGCAAACCCAAGCCCACTGCGGGAGAGAGACCTTTCTGCACACTCTCTGGTCCTGCTCCACCCCTGCAGAGACAGCCGAAGCCCGCCATGTGAGTGAGAATTTCCATCATGCTCTTGGAATTGCTTCTGATCTGCCCAAGCCCAGGCCCTGTGAGTGTGTGAGAGAGGTTCTGTGCTCTCCTACACACACTGATCCTTTCCAGACCAAGCCCAGGCCTGCTGCAGGAGTGAGACCTTTAGCTGTGCACTCAGCAACCCCCAAAGCTCCACAGCCAGCCCAAGCCCGCCCTGTGAGTGAGAACATCCACTGCACTCTTTGGACCCCTCCAGATCTGCCTAAGCCCAGGTCCAGTGAGTGGGTGGGAGATCTGCGCTGTGACACCCCCTCCAAGAACCCTTCAGACCAAGCCTAGGCCTGCACATAAGCCTGGGGTGAAACTCTGCAACCAAAGTCTCTGCAGTGAGACTAGGCTAAAAACCCAGCAACTAATCCAAGGGTAGAACATCTTATGAGAGGGGCACAATAGACTCACCTACAAGGGGAGGAAGGAGCAGAGCACAGTAGACAGATACAAATCATGCACAACTGGATGAACTCGAACTTGGTATATCAGCACATGAATTTTAGTAGGTGCTAAGTTTTTCACTGCACAAAAGCTCTACAATAAAGGTCAGTAGACAGTGCTATACAAAATGACAAAGAGAAGGAGAGAAATACAGTCTCAGGTCCTGAGCTCACCCAGAATAAGTGAAGAGGACGTTAGCACAGCTGAAATTTATGAAATAATGACCTCTTAATAAAGAAACAGCAGCAGAAAGGTATAGAGGCACACAGACCAGAATTAACCTCTGAAATAAAAAAAGAAATCTATGAATTAATAGTGTCTGAAGTAAAGAAACAATAACAGAAAGGCATAGAGGAATCAAGATCATAATTAATCTCTAAAATGTAAAAAGAAATCTCTGAAATAAGAGCATCTGAAGTAAAGAATCAAATACAGAAACATATGCAGGAAATTAGATAAGAAAAAACTTTTCTTTTAATTTTTTTTTATTTCTTTAGCCTTTATTTTATTTTAGTGCCAAGGACTGTTTCCAGGCCACACGGATACTTACCATGTCTTTACTACTCAGCTACCCCCACTGGCTAGGAATATCCTTTACTACATTTTTTCCCCAAACAAGTTCCTGTCCATTTTTCTTTTTTGCCATAATTTTATTGATAAACAAAGAGCTATGAGACAGTTTCAAATCAAATTGGTAGGACAGTTTCAATAATTAACACACTTCATACGTTCTTCTTAGTGGTTAATTGCTGTACAAGATGCGGACTTGATATCCTATTTACAAACATCATTAGAACAAATCATTCTACTCATTAAGAGAATGTAACTATATATCTATCCTAACCACTTTGAATACACAGATACAAAATGGACATTCATCTGTATCCCCCTTTTTTTGCTAAGTTTCGTTATATGAATATTATAGGTGTGTAAACTCAGTAAAATATTCTAAAAGAGTGCAGTAGCCCATAATATTACTGGGTCTTCTGCTTCACTGGCAATGTCAGAAATTGTTGACCTGATTCCCCTACAGCTCAACATAACAGCATGGCTTTACTTCTTATATTTCGTTTTTATAATTTTCTTCTGCATGGTTAAGACCAAGGTAAAGCAGGACGTATGCAACAAGAGTTGTTGCTTTTGGGTCTGATAAAGTCAGTGAAATCCCTTCAGGATTTATCCTGAGATCCTGTACCTCAGATTGTAGAACCTTTGGCAGTATCAGCCATGTGGATGAATAACAGCCATTGCTTGGCCAATGTGCTCTCTGTGAAAGCCTGAGAGAATGTTTGCTCTCCAAGTGACTCTCCTTAGACACACTCTACATCATCAATCACTTTCCTCTTTGGCCCATAATCTCCTTAATGAGAAAATTTGGGCCACTACTGAGTTACATGATGTTACAGTACAGGTTCTCATATGTCCTGAGTCTTAATTGACCTTAGAAGGCTAGGGCCAAAAAGTTGGCTTTCCTTGCAGATCTCCTTTTTTTTTCTAATTTTGGTCTGTAAACTAAGGCTGTTAACCATCCAGAAGACAAGCTCATTGTTATTACCACACAACGTAGGCTGTTAAGCTTAACAGCACAAACTGTCTGCATAGCAAACATCTTAGGCATAATATGGAACAGGTATTTTTCATCGAGTATTCATATGTTGAACTGTAAGTCCCTACAGAATATGATGAAAAACATTTAAAAATTACAATATATTTTAAAAATAGGCATAAAGAATTATATACTTCTTTGTTTACACATAAGTCCAAAAATCTCACCATACACAACCTTGAAGCAAGACAGTCCCACTTTATTCCTTTTCCTGTCTCTTGCTTTCATTCACCACCCCCTTCTTGAACAACCATCTACCTGAGAGACAACATAGTAGCAACTGTCATGTCATGACAAGCAGCCCATATTCAGAAGACCAGAATGACAGGCTCTTCAAGCATGAAACTACTATTACAAATTACCATCTGTAGTGCAGTTGCTTGGTTCACAGGTATCAGTATAAGTAGTTAGTCAAGATGAGAATGTTTCCAATTTACTGCTAGATTAAAAAAGATTCTGAAGATTCTCAGGATCATTGCCTTGCCCATCTTCTATGTATAACTGCATGGCTTGACTTATTCTTGTTTCCTAGCTCTTCTCCTTTCCCTCTCTTGGTTAGTTATTCCTTGAGATCCTGCTTTGTTTTACTTGTATTATAACTTTCTTTTGTATTTCTTCTTTTGAGTTCTTATACAAGGGACACTATACGATATTTACACATGTGTGTTTGGTTTATTTCACTTACAAGTATATGCTAAAGTGGCATCCACTTCAATATAAAGGCTTCAAGTTTATCATTCCTAATAGCTGAATAATATTCCATTCTGTAAGAATACCACATCTTTTTCAACCTAACCTCAGATGATGGGCATCTTGGTTGTTTCCAAGATTTGGCTATCACAAATTGTGCTGCTATAAACATAGGCACACATATATCACTATGATATGATGCTTTCAGATCCTCCAGGAAAATTCCCAGTAGAGGAATAGCTGGTTGAATTGGGATTTATAGTCCAACTTTTTTAAGGAGTCTCCATACTTATTTACATAATGGTTGCACCAGTCTGCATTCCCACCAGCAGTGGAGAAGGGTTCCTTTTTCCCCACAGCCTCTCCAACATTTGTTGTTGGGTAATGATAGCCATCTTTTCTGGGGTGAGATGATATCTCAATGTTGTTTTAATTTGCATTTCTTGAATGGCTAGTGATGTGGAGCACTTTTTCATATACTTATTCGCTTCTTCAGTTTCTTCGTCTGATATGTGTGTGTTCATCTTAGATGCCCTTTTTCTGGATTGGGTCTTTACATTTTGGGGCCCTTGTGTTTTTTAGTTTTTTGTAGATTCTAGAGAGCAGACCTTTGTCTGAGTACTTATTTGTCATGATTTTTTTCAAATTTCTGGGTTGCCTTTTCACTTTGTTGGTAATTTCTTTTGACGTGAAAAAACATCTCAGTAAGAGCA
>NW_004524679.1:6602455-6603379 GCF_000260255.1 Octodon degus
TAGGAACCCTTCTCCACTGCTGGAGGGAATGTACACTGGTGCAACCATTATGGAAATCAGGGTGGAGACTCCTTAAATACTAGGACTGGAAATTCCATTGAAGCCATCTATCCTCCTACTGGGAACTTTCCCGGAGGAACTGAAAATGTCATATCACACTCACGTATGTGTACCTGTGTTTATAGCAGCACAATTTGTGATAGCCAAATCTTGGAATCAACCAAGTTGCCCATAACCTGAAGAATGAATTAAGAAGATGTGGTATTTTATACAGTGGAGTATTACTCAGCAACAAAGAATGATATATTCGAACACTTCATATTTAAGTGGATGCCACTTGAAATTATACTCATAAGTGAAATAATCCAGACCCACATGCATAATTATCATATAATCTTCCTAGTATAAGAAATCAGAAGAAGAAATACAAATAGAAAGTTATAACACAATTAAAAGAACGCGAGTACTTTAGGATTAGGCAACAGAAAGAGGGCAAGGAGAAAAGCTAGGAATATGACAGTAGCAAAGCCATACATTTATCCGCACATGATGGTTAAGGCAGTGATCCTGAGAACTATCTGCAGATTGCTGAAACTAGCAGTTACTTTGTGGGATTCTCACCCTGACTAACTATACTTGCTCATACCTGTGAAATGAGTGACTGCACTGAGTATACCAATGTGTCATAGTGGTGTCACGCTTGGAATGCCTGTCATTCTGGTCTTCTAAATATGTACTGCTTGTCATGACATACCAATTATGGCAAGACTATCTCAAGTAAATGTTTAATTTTTTTTAAAAATGTGTAATAAATGAAAAAAAGAGTCAGGAAAAAAAATGTCACAGTATTGCCCTGCTACAATGATGTATATGATTATGGTTAGATTTCTAAATTTCTGTGTAAAAATATGTAACTGTTTATTA
>NW_004524679.1:6603604-6604964 GCF_000260255.1 Octodon degus
TTCTCTTCTGGAGGGTTAACAACCTAAGTTTGCAGACCAAAAATTAGAGAAAAAGAAGAGCTGCAAGGACAGCCAACATTTGAGACCTAGCCTTTCAAGGTCAGTGAGGACTCAAGACATAGAAGATCCTGTACTGTAACTTTATTTAGCTCAGTTGTGTCCCAAATTTTCTGATAAAGTATTTTATGGGGCCACAGAGGAAGGTGATCAATGACGTAGAATGTGCCTAAGGAGAGTCACATGGAGAGAAAACATTCTCTCAGGCTGTCACAGATAGCAAATTCGTCAAGCAATGACTGTGACTCATTCGCATGGCTGACGCTGACAAAGTATGTAGAAAGTGAGGTACTGGGTTTTGAGATAAGTCCTGAGGGGACTTGACTGACATTCTCATATACAAAAGTTACATTTCTTGACGTATATGTCTTGCTTTTTCTTAGTCTTAACTATCCAGCAGAAAAGTGAAGAAACGTGTTAGCAAAAGTGAAGCCATGTTAATATGCAGAGCCTTGGAAGGCTCAATTAAACAGATTGAGAAAATGCCAGTCCTGTGGATGACACATTACTATTGTGGACTAGTGGACTATGTTGGATTAGTTTGCTGGATTTATGCACTTACAATATTTGGATGGCAATGGAATACCTATCTCTGAGAAAACTGAACGAAAAAGGAGATATAAATGGAGGACAATTTTGTATCTTTTTTTTTTTTTTGGTACTGGGTATTGAGCTGCAGGACCCTTCCCCTTCCACGCAAGCACTTATTCTACTGAATGATCTCTCCAGCCCTACAATTTTATATCTGTATATACAAAATAATTAGAATAGATATAGCCAATTTCTCTTAATTGAATAAGAAGAAAAATTTGTACTAATAGTGTGTAGACTGGATGGCATGTCTGAATCTTGTGCTATGAATGACTCCTACAAAGACAATAATATGCAGTGTATTAATTGTTGTAACTCTCCTACCAACCTGTTCTGAAACTATCCCATTGCATTTTTTTGTCAATAAAATTAATTAAAGAAAATATTTTTCAAAATAATAAGGGCTAGGGAGATAGCTAAGTAGAATAAGCCCTTGCTTGGCGAGCTCAATGTCCTGAGTTCAATCCCAAGTACCACAAAAAAAAAGATAAAATCACAATTGAGGGCACTGGAGATATGGCTCATTGGTACAAGCACCTACCTGGCAAGTGCAAGTTCCTGAGTTCGATCCCTGATCCCGCCAAAAAAGAAAAGTGTTGAAATTCACCCCCCTGTAATATTTAAGTGACAATGGAATACCCTTCTCTGAAAAAACTAAACAAAAAAAGGGATACAAATGAACAACCATTTTGTATATGTATATTCAAAATAG
>NW_004524679.1:6605439-6609312 GCF_000260255.1 Octodon degus
GGCTGTCTTTCTTCCAGTGAATACATTTGACCCTTTTGTCAAAAATAAGGTGGCTGAGTGTTTTTGTAGTTGTGTCTGTATCTTCTAACCTGTTTCATTGGTTCTGAGGTCTATTTTTTTTTGCCAGTACAAAACTGATTTTGTCACAGTAGATTTCTAATATGATTTAAAGTTGGGGATTGTGATGCCTCCTGTCTTTCTTTTGTTGCACAAGAATGCTTTTTTTCATTTTAGGTCTCTTCTGGTTCTAAATGAATTTTAGGATTTTTTTTCCTTGATCTGTGATGTATACCTCACAGATGAAGTATCTCATGTGAATGGTATTTTAGCTGGAATTGCACTGAACTGGTATTACACTTTTGGAGGTATGGCCATTTCCACAATGTTGATACTTTCTATCTAGAAGCAAGGAATATCTTTTCATTTTCTGAAATCCTATTCATTCTCTTTTTTTCAGAATACTATAATTTTTGCTGTATAAATGTTCTACTTCATTTGTGAGATTAAGTGGTAAGCATTTCATTTTTAGGTGTTATTGTGAAAGATGTGGTTTCCATAATTTCTCCCTCAGTACATTTATTTTTGTGTTTAAGAATGATATTGAGGAGCTGAGGAGATAGCTCAGTAGAATAAGCGCTTGCCTGGCAAACGCAAGGGCTTGAGTTCAATCCCCAGATCCAAAAAAAAAAATGATATTGTTTTTTGAGTGTTGATGTTGTATCCTGCTACAATACTGAATTTGTTTATTAAAGCTACAAGTCTTTCAGTGGAATTCTTTGTATTTTCTATGTAAAGTATCACGTCATCTAAAAATAATGATAATATCACTTCTTCCTTTCCCATCATTATTCCTTTTATTTCTTTCTTTTGTCTAATTGTTCTGACTAATGTTTCCAAAAGTATCTTGAACAGGAGTGATGACAGAGGACATTATTGTCTTGTTCCTGATTTTAAAATGATGGCTATTTTTGTCCATTTAGTATGATGTTGCCTATTGGTTTGTCATAGGTGGTTTTTATTAGCTTGAGGTAAAAGCCATCTATTGTAATATCTTGTACAGTTTTTATCTTGAATGAATGTTGAACTTTGTCAATAGCTTTTTTCATTGTCTATTGAGATGGTCTTGTGGTTTTAGTCTTTGGCTCTGTTGATGTTGATTTGCATACATTTAGGAATTTGCATATATTAAACAATTCCCGCATTCTTGGGATGAATCCCCTTGGTCATAATATATAATCTTCTTGATGATTTGTTGCATTCTGTTTGGTAGTATTTTATTAAGATTTTTGCATCTGTGTTCATTAGGGACATTGTCCTGTAGTTCTCTTTTTTATTGGGTACTTATCTGGTTTTGTTATCAGAGTAATACTTTCCTCCAGGAAAGAGTTTGGGAGAATTTCTTTCCTTTCGATTTCATTGAAGAGTTTGAGTACGTTTGACATTAGATCTTCTCTAAATTTCTTGTAGAATGGCTGTGAATCCACTAGGACTTGGACTGGACATTTCTTTGCTGATAGGATTTTGATTACATTTTCAAATTCATTGACTGGTATTGGGTTATTCAGAATTATAATATCTTCTTGATTCAGCTTTGGTAGTTTGTATTTATCTATGAATCTGTCCATTCTTCTATGTTTTCCATCCTGTAAGAGTAAAGATTTGGAGAGTCACATGGAGAGAAAACATTCTCTCAGGCTTTCACAGAGAGCAAATTTGTCAAGCAATGGCCATGAGTCATCCACATGGCTGACACTCACAATGGATCAACAAACTGCAGTATAGGGTTTCAAGTTAAATCCTGAGGGGATTTGACTGAACTTATCAGATACAAAAGTTACACTTCTTGTTGTATAGGCCTTGCTTTATCTTGGTCTTAACCATCCAGCAGAAAAGTATGAAAATGATGTATAAGAAGTAAAACCACATTAATATGCTGAGCTGTAAAAAGCTCAAGTCAACAACACTGGACATTGCCAGTCTTACGGAAAACCCACTACTATTATGGACTACTGGACTATATTTGGAGATTCTGCTGAATTCAAGAACCTACACTATTAAAATGACAATGGAATGCCCTTCTCTGACAAAACTAACCAAAATGTTGGATAGAAGAACGACCCTTTTGTATCTGTATACTCAAAATAGTTATGATAGATATACAGCTTCATTCTTTTAATTCAGTGAATAGAGAAGTTTGTTTTTTTAATTGTTTAATCACATTTTATTATAGCTGCATTACAGTTTATTTTTTGTTTTTGAAATATTAATTTTATTTAAAAATTCATAAAATGAATTTCTATTATCCAATAATTTTGAGGAAAGTTTGTTATAATAGTGTTTGAGACAGGATATCATGGCCGCATCTTGTAAAATGAATAACCACTAAGACAACAATATGCAATGTATTAATTACTGAAAATGTGCCAGTAATCTGTTGTAAAACTGTCTCATTGATATCTGTTTCTCAATAATGTTATTTAAAAAAGAAAATAGGTATTGATGATATTCTGAATTTCTATATGGTCTAAGTGATTGTACCCTTTTCATTTCTTATTGCATGAATTTCAAATTTTCCTTTCGTTTTTTGAATAAGATTAGCTGTGGGCTTATCAATTTCATTTATGCTTTCAAAGACCTAAATCTTCAACTCATTAATTCCTTGTATTGCTTTTTTATGTCCATTGAATTTATTTGTACTCTGAACTTTATAATTTCCTGCCTTCTTTGGGATATGCCCTTGACTTGCTCGTGTTTTTCTAAGAGCTTGAGGTACAGTATAAGATTGTTTATTTGGGCTCGTTTTATTTTCCTGATGTGAGAACTTATCACTATAAATTTCCCTCTTAAGGCAGCTTTCATTGCATACCACAGGTTCTGGTAAGTTGTATCTGCATTTTCATTTCATTGTAAATATTGTTTAATTTCTTCTTTAGTTTCATTTGTGACCCATTGATTGTTCAGTAGGGTATTATTTTGTTTCTGCATGTTTATAGAGCTTTTGCTGTTTCTTTTGTCAATAATCTTCAGTTTCATTACACTATGGTCAGATAATATACATGGGATAATTTTGATTCCTTTGCATTTACTTAAGCATGATCTATGTTCTAGCACATGGTCTGTTTTGTAGAATCTCCCATGTGCAGCTGAGAAGAATGTGTACTCTGATGCTATTGGGTGAAACACTTTGTAATCGTTTGTTAAGTCTGTTTCTTCACATTTTTTGTTTAGTTCTGTTATTTCTTTGCTTATTGTTTTTCATGGTTGATTTATGCCTTTGTATCAATTGGTTGCTAAAGGATCTGAATGCAATTATGTTATTATTCATTTGATTTTTTATGTCCATTAAAATTTGTCTTCAATAGTTGGATGCATCTATATTAATAATTGTTATCTCTTCCTCTTGCAGTTTTACTATAACAAGCATACATTTACCGTCTTTATCTCTTTTAGTCATTTGGTTTGAAGTTGACATTATCAGCAACAAGAATATCTACCCTTGCTTTTCTTGAGTTCCTGTCACATGGAGTATTGATTTGTATCTTTGATGTTCAGTCTATTAAATTATTCTTGAGTTAATTGTGCTTCTTGTACTGAAGATATTTTTGGATATTGTTTCTTGACCCATTATTCCAGTCTTTTGTTGATTGGTGAATTTAGGCCATTTACATTGGTGATCATAACTGATATGTATTGGCTTATTTTCGTTATGTTGTTTTCCTATAGTTGGATCCCTACATTTCCCCTCTGCTTAATTATTTGCTCGGCTTGGTGGTTCTCTTTTGCTGTTGTTGACATTGTGGTCATCTTTGTTTCTTTTAAAAATATGTGTAAGGGGGAAGGGAGATAGCTCAGTAGAATAAGCACTTCCCTGGC
>NW_004524679.1:6610463-6612110 GCF_000260255.1 Octodon degus
CATTACATGTCTCCATCATTTTCCTATTACATTCTTTTTTTTTTTTCGTGGGACCGGGGAATGAACTCAGGCCCTTGAGCTTGCCAGGGAAGCGCTTATTCCACTGAGCCATCTCCCCGGACCCTACATTCTATTTTTTAAACGTATGTCTTCTTTAGATGTATTAAGCAATTCTTTCATGATTTTTGTCAATTTCTGTTTTACCTCAGAGATTATATTTATCTGATTTTCTCTATAGCCTGATGGAATTGTTTCTTTACTTCAGCTGCTATCATCTCAGATATTTCACTTTTGTAATTTCTAAAATTTTCCATGATCTTGTCTGTGGGACTTGTTTTGGGTAAGCTAGAGGTCTGAGATTGCCTTTTGTTCCTTCTTTTTGTCATTTTTGAACTTCCTTTATGTTTTCACTGACTCTGTAGTAATGGCATGGGGGTGGGGTGTGGGTATACAAGACTCTCAAGAGAGTAGGATTGCAGTGTAGGCTCACCAAAACTCTGCTGTGTGGAATTAATTGAGACTTCCACTTCAGTGAGAGGGTGATAATTTGCAGCTCAAGAAGTGTTCCATGATTATGAGTGCAGGCGACTATCTGCAAGGCTTTCTTGATGGTGGGTGGCACAATATAGGGCTTACCAAGACACCAGAAGATTCCTGTGGCAGTGTTGCAGCACCTAGTTTTCAGTCTCCATGGCAAGCTTCGTGGGAAATGATGATAAGTCCGGGCTCAGCTGAGCTCTGGTGAGGGTCAGGGGTTGAGGCAAGTTCACCAGGGGATGTCAGTAGTCATCCAGATAAGGGTGGGTGGCTGGGGCTCTGCAAAGATCTAGCAATTTTAGGAAAGCCCTTGGAGAGGCCCACCTGGTTCCTATGGCAAACTTCCAGGTGAGGATTGGTGGTCATGACTCTGAAGTCTGGGCACAATGATGTAGGTAAAGACCAGGCCTTCCAGGTCTCTGTGGCAGTCTTCAGGGTAAGGATAGGCCTGAAATATTCTTCTTAAACTAAAAAAAATAATTAATTCTTATTTTCTATGTCATAATTACAAACACCACAGAGGAGAGAGAGAGAGAGAGAGAGAGAGAGAGAGAGAGAGAGAGAGAGAGAGAGAGCAGGTTAAAGGAGAGCATGAAAGGGGAAAAAACAGAAACAAAAAAGAAAACCAGAATGACAGGCACTCCAAGCATGAAACTACTATTATAGATTACCATCTTCAGTGCAGTTGCTTAGTTCGCAGGTATCAAGGAAAGCCAACATTTTGACCCTAGCCTTCCAAGGTCAATTAAGACTCAGGACATATGAGAACTTGCACTGTAATGTCATGTAACTCGGTAGCGTGCTAAATTTTCTGATCAAGGAGATTATGGGGCAAAGAAGAAAGTGATCGATGATTTAGAGTGTGCCTAAGGAGAGTCACATGGAGAGAAAACATTCTCTCAGGCTTTCACAGAGAGCACACTGGCCAAGCAATGACTGTGATTCATCCACATGGCTGATACTGTAAAAAGATGTACAATCTGAGGTACAGGATCTCAGTATAAATCTTGAGGGGAGTTCACTGACCTTATCAGACCCAAAAGCTACAACTCTTGTTGGATAGGTCCTGCTTTACCTTGGTCTTAACCATCCAGCAGAAAAGTATAAAAA
>NW_004524679.1:6613255-6619601 GCF_000260255.1 Octodon degus
TTGGTCATTGACTTACAGAGGACTCTGATATGGCTCCAGCCCTGTAGTAAGTACTGCCTCAGTCCCCCAGGCTTTCTAAAATTTCCTTTGAAATCTAGATAAAGAAAACAATTCCTCTACAAATATTACATTTTGTATACCTTGCTGCCAAGGTTTTTACCTTAGATCTTCTTCAGTTTACTTTTTTAATTTTATTTTCTGTATTTTAGGGAAGGGTCTACAGGGTGTTTAGGGTCTCACTACTAGATCAGAATCGTAGTGATCCACCTGTTTACAGCCGCAAAGTGCTGGGATTACAGGTGCGCGCCACTACACCCAGTCTCCATTGCCATCTCAGTAGGCCCCTGGGGCATAGCTATCACAGCAGGCCTGGGGATTGAACCCCTGGCCCCTGAGCCTGCTTGCAGGAGCTTTTATCTGCTGAGCTACATGGACAGTCCTCATCCTGAGTTTTAATTCAAGCTATAGAATGACTACAGAATTTGGACGGTAGTCGCTAAGTAGTACTGTTCTAAAATGTGAGATACTAAGATATGAGGTTACCTTTGGCAGCAAACACCCAAATCTTAAGGATATCCTACTGTTTTATTTTTCTCTTATTGGTGGGACAAAATAGCCAACACTCAAATTTAAGGAAGGAAAGGGTTTTTTTTTTTTGTTCACAGTTAGTGGAGGTTTCAGTCCATTATAAATTGTCTCCAAGGCAGACTGGCACATGGCAGAGGGCAGTCATACATGGAAGCAGAAAACAGCAAAACAGCAAGAGCAAAAGGGAGGATTAACAACAACAGCAACAGAGAGAAAGCCTATCTTCCTTACATTGCATTCAGACTATCTGCCCCAGGGCAGGTGTAGTACTCATCCCCATAATCCCAACCACATTTACACCTCTAATCCCAGCAACACTCTCACCCATAATCCTAGCACTGCATCACAGATTAATTACAAAATCTAGGAGTCTGCTCAACAACTGCATGAGACTTTGGAGTGGCAATGAGACCCAAACCATAATACCTATGCATAATTTTTGTACCAGACCTTGATACTTTGAACTCTAATGAAAGAGGCAGCATTAGTAAAGCCTAAAATACCTTTGAAGTCATTCCCTTATTTTTCTGATACATGGATTCTGGTTTCATTGTACTCTTGTTTCCTTATCAAATTGTTGCTTGTTCATATTTATGCTTTCTTTCTCCTAACTGTGCTTTTTCTTCTTAATCCTGTGGCCAGGTAAGAATCCCTCAAAATTAAGATTTTATTTCTTTTTTAATTATAATTGTGTCTTCAAATCATTTTTTTCTTTAACAGCTTATATATAGTTAAAAGGCCATTAGTACTCTGAATATTTTCCTGTTTGATAATTCTTTTGACATTTTTATTACTTCATCAGTCTTATGTTCTCCTTTCCACAAACCATTGGGCATGGACATAGTTCACCCAAGCTTTTTATTGCTTCCTAACAATCATAGATTTTATTCCAATTTCTGGTGCTTCCATCCTGATTTCTATCTTTCCTTCACCAATATTAAAGTTACTGTCAATGTTTCTACCAATATACTGATAATGGAAAGTCAAGTGATCTAGTAAATATAAGAATTTCCACACATTTGTCTTCTTTTCACACATCACCAGAATTCAAGTTCCAACTCTTATCATATGGGTTTACTTTTCTATTCTGCTTTGTCAAATTCTTCAAATCTCTGCTCATTACCTAGTTTGAAATCTATGCCACAGTTCTCACATATTCAACATAAAGTCCAGATTCTGGGTACCAAGATTATGTCAGGGCTATATATTGCTATAACACAGCAATTGACACAGGGTAATTTATAATAAATAGAAATTCATTCACCTTTAGTGCTGGAGTTTTGTTCAAGTCATCCTGTGCCTCATGAAATGGCAAATTGAAAGTCTCAAGATATTTCACAATTCTATATCATATGCCTTAGACATAACATGGAATAGGTATTATTCATCAATTGTTGACATGAAAACTTTAAATCCCTACAGAATGTGAAAAACATTTTAAAAAGTAAACAAAATAGAAATTAAAAATTACAAATGTTTACACAGAAATTTAGAAATCTAGCCATTCACAACATTTTATACTGATGTGAAGCTTAACAGCCTATGTTTTGGGGTAATAATATAATTAAGCTTCTATGCTGGATGGATAACAACTTAAATTTGTAGACCAAAAAAATAGAGAAAAAGAAGGGTTACAAGGATAGCTAGCATTGTATCCCTAGCCCTTCTAGGTCAGTGAGGACTCAGGACATAAAAGAACCTATACTGTAACATCCTGTAACTCAATGGTGTCCCAAATTTTCTGATCAAGGAGATTATGGGGCTACAGAGAAAAGTGGTGATCAATGATCAGTGATGTAGAGTGTGCCTAAGGAGAATCACCTAGAGCAGAAACATTCTCTCAGGCTTTCATAGAGAGCGAATTGGTCAGGCAATGACCGTGACTCATGCACAATTGCTGACACTGACAAGAGATTGACAAACCGTTTTACAGGGTTTTGGGTTTAATCCTGAGGGTATTTGAATGACCTTGTTAGATACAAAAGTTACATTTTTTGTTATAAAGTTCTTGCTTTATCTTGGTCTTAATCATCCACCAGAAAAGTATAATAAAAATGGGGTATAAAAAGTAAATCCATATTAATATGCTGAGCTATAAAAGGCTTAAGCCAACAACTTTGACATTGCCAGGGCTACAGATAACCCACTACTATTATTGACTACAGGACTATATTGGACTACTTTGTTGAATTTATTCACCTATAATATATGAATGGAATGGAATACCCATCTCTGACAAATTAAACAAGAAAGGGAGTATATAAATACAGGACCATTTTTAGTGGAAATATATATATATATATATATCTGTATATACAAAATAGCATAGATATACAGGTACATCCTCTTAGTTCAATGAGAAGAAAGGTTTGAATTAATAATGTTTAGACAAAATATCATGTCTCCATCTTGTACTATGAATAATTACTCCGAAGACAACAATATGCAATGTATGAATTTTTGTAATTGCTATACTAACCTGTCTTGAAACTGTCTCATTGCTACTTCTTTCTCATTAAAATTAATAAAAATGATATTTCAAAATTGGCATTATTTCACTCACAGCTAAAAGCTCTTCCTTTAGATGCCACCTCATATCTGTTTTCATTAAGAATTATGTTTCTAAGACATTTTTGGGGGTCCCACTCAGATTTTTTAAATAAGTAATTGGTTATGAGAATTTTGAAAGCCTATAAATATGAACCTGAGTACTTTTTTTTTGCTGGAACTGGGGATTGAACTCAGGTCCTTGTGCTCACCAGAGAAGCACTTATTCCACTGAGCCATCTCCCCAGCCCCTACCTGAGTACTTTAGAACAAGGAAATAATCATGAAGTTGAAAACTTTGAAGATTTGGCAGTCAAAGACGTTTACAATAGCATCAAAGTGAGGAAATTTCTGAGAGTAAATGAGTGCAAAATATGTGGATGGATATAGTTTCTAAAAGATGTGAGTCTTCATTGGTGATGCACTCCATTTGAATAATTTTTAAATTTATATATTTATTGTTATATGTTTGTAGTACATAATGATTACATTATTTGGGGGAATTGGTATATATACAATATATAAGATATATACCATATCTTAATTCATTTTCATTCACTTTCTTCCTCCTCCTTTCATATCAGTCTCCTTGCTTTTTCAAAAAAAATCTACTTCTTATTTCCTATTACATTCTATTTTGTTGTAAAAGCTTTTTAAATTTGAGTTTCTCATATAAGAGAAATCATGAAATTCTTAAGCTTTACTGTCTGATTTACTTCACCTAATACAGTGTTTCTGAGGGGCATGCATTTTCTTACAAATGACCAAGGTTTTCCTCCTTTATGGAAGAATAATATTGCATTGTGTATATGTACCATAGAGCTAACCTGAAGAATGGAGAAATAATTGCCTGCTCTTTCTTCGACAAAAGACTAACAATACATAAACATTGGAAGAATCATGATGTTAAACACTCCCTAAAGTGAAAGACATAATAAAAATTAAAAACTAAAATTAATAAACACTTCTTCAAACAAATACAAATAGCTAATAAATACATGAAAAAGTTTTCAACATCACTGGCCCTGAGAGAAATAAAAATTAAAACAGCACTGACATTCCATCTTGTTCCAAAAGAACAGCTGTCAGGGGTAACTAAAATAATAGCAAATACTAGTGAGACTGTATGAAAAGTAAGAATGCTTCTGAAGTTTGGGAAATTTAAGTTATTGCAAGCACAATCAGTATAGAATCCCTCACTCAATTAAAACTAGTCTGTCTGAATCAGCTATTACACTTCTAGATATCTTTCCCAAAGTGATAAAGACTTAGTATCACAGTGATACATCCATACCCATGTGTACAGCAGCATAAGTCATAATAGTTCAATCTTGAATGCGACCTTTATGTCAACATGTAAATGGGTAAAGAAAATCTGATGAGTTCTGTTGGAGGACATCTTCTAAAATTAACAATTAAAAGAGTGCTACTTATCCATTTTCATTTTATAATAACATGAATTTCTATTATTTTGATGTTGATAAATTTTTCATTTAATTACCCTTTTAAGTATTTTAGAAACTTTTTTATTTTTATATTTTGTTTTATTTTGAAGAGTAAAAACAAAAGAAAAACAAATTTAAAAAAGACAGAAACAGGTTAACATACAACAATGCATATGTTACAGGTTTTCAAAACAGGAATATAATTAATAATGGTTGTTACATTATCTATTTTTATAATCAAATCCACTGGTCAGATTAGCAGATACAGTTATACAAGACTGGAGAAATATTTGAATATTGTTGCTAGATTTCAAAAAAATATTAATTTTTCCTTGTTTTCTTGTTTTAATTAATTTCAAAGAGAATGTAGTCATTGATAAGACATTATGAACAGTATACATTTAGAAGACCAAGATGAGAGGTGTTCAAACATGGGTTCTGTATTATACACTGCTGTGCTCAATTTAGTTACTCAGATCACAGATATGAGCATACAGTTAGTCAAGATGAAAATTTTAAACATTAACTTATATTTTAAAAAATGATGGAAATTATGAGTGCAATCATCTCAGCCATCCTGTATACACACTTCCATGTTTTTCTCTCCTTTATTTCCTATCTTTTCTCCTTTCTCTCATCTTCATTATTTAATCTTTAAGTTCAGTTTTTTTTTCCATTTTACTATATCTACTATAACTTTCAGGTTTCCTTTATTCATTCATGTTCTTATACCAGGGAGTCAATATAGTATTTACACGTGTGGGTCTGATTTATATCACTTAGGCATATAGCCTTCAGTTGCATCCACTTACGTATAAAGGATTTGAGTTTGTCTTTCTTTATAGCTGAGTACTACTTCATTGTACAAAAACACCAAATCTTTTTCAAAATTTGGCTATAACAAATTACACTGCTAAAACCATGAGTGCACATGTATCACTATGGTATTGTGTTTTAATTTCTTTTGGAACAATACCCAGAAAGGGAATACTTGGATTGAATGGAATTTCAAGTCCTAGCTTTTTGAGAAATCCCCACACTGATTTCCATAGTGGTTGTACCAGTCCGTATGCCCACCAGCAGTGGACAAGGGTTCATTTTCCTGCACAGCCTTTCCAGCATTTGTTATTAGTTGATTTCTTTATGTTAGCCATTCTTTCTTGGGTGAGATGGTATCTCAATGTTATTTTAATTACCATTTCTCAAATGGCCAGTGCTGTGAAACATTTTTCATGTATTTATTTGCCATTTATATTTCTTCCTTTGAGAATTGTGTATTCATCTCACATGCCCATTTTTTGCATTGGGTTTTTAAATATAGGGGGCTATTATTTTTTAGTTCTTTATATAATTTAGAGAGAAGTACTTTGTCTGAATGACTGTTGATTACAATATTTTCCTAATTTGTGGGTTTTCTTTTCACTCAGTTGGTGAATTATTTTGATACATTAAAACTTCTTAGTCAAATGACATCCCAGTTGTTGATTCTTTGTAGTATTTCACATACAGTTTGGTTTTTGTTTATGAACTGTCTGCCTACTCCTATGTCTTCAAGATTTCCACCTACTGCCTCTTCCAAGATATTTATTGTTTCAGTTTTAAGTTTAGATCTTTAATCCATTTTCACTTTAGTTTAGTGCATGGTGATAGACCCAGGTCTAGTTTTATTTTTTGTGATATGGAGAGACAGTTTTTTCAGCACCATTTGTTAAAGAAGCTATCTTTCTTCTGAACATTTTTGGCCCCTTTGTCAAAGATGACTGAGT
>NW_004524679.1:6620425-6646184 GCF_000260255.1 Octodon degus
CTCCCATGTGCTGGGATTACAGGCACGCACCACCACGCACTGTTTCAATCCCAGTCTCAGCATGCCCTGGGGGTGGGACCAGCATGGCATGGTAGGGATCGAACCTGGGCTGCTTCATTTTGCCAAAGCAGGTGCTTTAGTCTGCTGAGCAATCTGGCTGACCCTATATGGATATTTTACTTCCTTTTTTAGAGTAATTCCTAAGTTTTTATTTTCTTTTGATGTTATTGTATAGGGCATTATTTCTGTCAGTGAATTTTTTTTTAATCTGTGTAAAGGAATGCTATTGATTTTTGGGTGTTGACTTTATATCCTGCTATGCTACTGAATGTGTTTGTTAATTCTAGGGGCTTCTTGGTGGTTTTTTTTTTTTTTTTGAGTATTCCAAGTAGAGTATCATACCATCTTCAAATAATGATAGTTTAAGTTCTTCTTTACCTATTCTTATTCCTTTTATTTCTCTCTCATAGCTAATGGATCTAGCTAATGATTCCTGAGCTATATTGAATAGGAGTGGTGATACAAGTGATCCTTGTCTTGTACCTGCTTTGGGAGTAAAAGATTTCAGATTTTCTCCATTTAGAATTATGTTGGCTATTGGTTTTTCATAGATGGCTTTTATCAAGTTGTTGTAGGCCATCAATTCCAATTTTCTTTAGGGCTATGCTAATGAATATGTGTTGGACTTTGTCAAAAGCCTTTTGTTGATCTATTGAGGTGATCATTTGGTTTTCAGTTTTGGTTCTGCTGATATAGTGTATTACATTTATAGATTTGCATAAGTTGAACTACCCTTGCATCCCTCAGATGAATCCTTCCTCGTTGTGGTATATAATCTTCTTGATTATTTGCTGTATTCTGTTTGCTTGTATTTTTTGAAGGTTTTTTCATCTGTGTTCATGAGGGAGATTGGCCTGTAATTCTGTTTTCTGGTTGGATCTTTCCCAGGTTTGACAAAATGATGAAAGCCTGCCATATTGAGAACTGAGTGACCATGTTTAAAGGTGAGGCACAAAATAATGCTATATAGCTAACTTTAGGGCTCTGAACATACTACATTCTGTTATGTTGAGGACAAACAGAAATCCTTCTGGACAAGCTGTTCGCTGAGATTGTTAACTTAATGTCAGTAACAAATCAAAACACCATGCTTAGATTGAAAGACTTTATTAGAAAGCAGGAAAAGGGGGATGATACACAGATGCTACCCTCATGAGAATCAGTCTATGGGGTTCAAGAAAGATAGAGCCTCTTTGTTCCTGGCCTTTCTTATAGGAGGTTAGAGATTCTTTCCCTACCCAGTACTTGACATTATTTGACTGGTTCCCTATGGTGTCTTTGGATTAGGCTGTTCCCTTGTCTACATCATTCCATTTGGTAGTCTATGTGTAACTTACTTGTCTCTCTGAATTTGCTCTTGACAGGATCATATCTCCAGAGTGAGCATCTGGTTGGCAACAGGAGGATTTATTCATGGTTAGCCTAGAGTTAGTAAGGGAATGTACAGGTATCTATCAAACATAATGGCCTTAGAGTAGAATATATCTCTACCTCTATCTCTACCATCTCTATCATCTCAATCTGTCAGAAAATATGTAGATCTAGATAGATCTTTATATAAATGTGTGTGTTTGTGTGTGTGTTAGTGCATAGGTATGAGTACATACAGTGTAAGAGTTAGTCAATTCCAATAACCTGTTCTGCTTCCCTTGCATTCTGTTGGGGACAAGGAAGGAAAGCTATCTCAGTTTTTGGGCTTTTTCACTTGGCTCACTTTCTTCTGTGTTTGTAATGTCTCTCTGTCATCTTTTGGGGCATGTGCAAGTGCCATTTGGTGGTTTTCTTTTTCTCTATCTCATCATTAACTCTAAGGTTAACTTTTCTTATAAAGTTTTAACTCCTTTTAGTCAGTACTAGCTTCAAAACTAGTGGGGTTCTTCTTCTAATTTCTTTCTGCCTACATACCCCTTCCATCTTCACTTTCTGTGTCTGATATTCCTCTCACAAAAAATGAAGAAAATAAATGCCAGTATTATAAATTTGTTGTACAAATCAAAGCAAAATGTACAAGTAAATAATTTAATATGTATATAATCAATAATGGCCAAATAATACTACTGTTATTATCATTTATTTGGAAAATCTGACAGAATAGTTCAGCTATGGTATAAACTATCTATGTAACAGTTGGCACCTTCCATATCAAAGGAAGATGCCATCATTTACAACCTGACTTGGAATGTTTAATAACTATGTGGCTAATTTATTAAAAAATTGAGTAATTGAAAAATTGCAACTAATACTTTTCTACTTAAAAATGTCAAAGAAATGTTACATTTATTTATCATGAACAATAAAATACATTTTCAAAAAGTATGTTTGAGGTGCTGCAGAGATAGCTCAGCAGACTGAAGTGCCTATTTAGGGAAGCTTAGGCAAGTTCAGAAACTGTGGTTCAATCCCTGGCACCACGTGTTGCTCCACCTCACCACCAGGACAGGCTGAGCTGGTGAGAGTCTAGGCATAGTCATGCGTGCCTGTAATCCCAGTGCTGGGGAGGCTGAGAGCAGGTGGATCACCATGTGTGCTAGCTGTGTAGTGAGACCCAGCAACAACCAAATGCACTTAAAAAAATGTATGTTTTATCAAGTGTTGTTTGATTTTTATCTGCATATTACAGAGAATGGTTTTGAATCATCACTTTTCCACTAGTAAGTAATTGCTACCTGACAATTTTCAGTTAGACTTAAATACACTTTTATGTACATTTAAGACTATTTAAAGTAAATACACTATTTTTTTATCTGGAGGAAAATCTAGGAATGCACTGCAAATAAGGTTATTCATCAAGCAATGCTGGACTTGCTGTGTAAAATGAAATTCTGGAAAGCTCACAAACAGAAACAAGATACTAAATATTGAAAGAACCTGGGACAGAATGTGCAACAATTATACCAAGAAAACATATATCCTATAATCCATATGAGAAACATTAACAGTTTCAGATCCATCCTTTTAAATATATCCTTTTAATTATATTTTAATTATATACATTATAAGTAGCCCTACAATCAGGGTCATTGGCAAATATGAAGAATGACAATGTACATCTTGATCTATTATTCTATCACATTCAATAACTATATCTTCTAGTAAATATGCAAATTGGCACTGCTAATCTGAAAAGTAAATGGCTGGAGTGATATCTATTACTCAGGTATACAATGGCAAGTGCAGTTCATTTGTTTATTTATTTAATAGATCGGAGTTGATTCACTTAGTTTCTTGATCCATTCTGTCAGTCTATTTTCTTTTAATTGGAAAATTGAGACCATTCACATTATAATTGATATGTATTGCTTTATCTTTGTTATGTTATTATCCTGCTGTTGGTTCCCTACTTTTCCTGTGTTTAATTGCTTACTCTGTTTGGTGATTTCTTTCCGTTTTTGTTCTTGGAGTTGTGGTCATTTTGATCTCTTTCTAGAATATCATTTAATACTCTTTGTAAGGTTGGTTTGGTGGTCATGAATTTCCTTTTTATTTCTCACCAGCGGAGGGACTGATATATTCAAGACCAAGTGCTTACCTTTGAAAAGGCTTAGTATTTTAAAAATGTGGTTGCTAATATAATGATTATGGTATTAGGTTAAACCTAAAAGTCAGAAAGACTGACATTCAAAGATTTCTTTTCATGCTTTAAAACAATGGTGCACGGTAAACATCAGATTATGATTTTATTTTATTCATATGATAAAGGAGAATATATGTTACTTGATGGTTTTATGATATATGCTCTATGCCATTGGCATTTTTACATGTATACTAAAAATATTTGCATCCTTTTACCTTAGTTTATAAGTTCAGTGTGATCCAGTTCTATACTTTATTTTATTTGATTCTATTTTATTTTATTTCACCTTCTTAGCCCTATGTCTAGCCTAGTATATTACCTTTAAAAAGTATTGATCATTTTTGTGTTAAACTGAAATATGAATAAACCAATATATGATTAATTAAGGTGACTAAAACCAATGTCAAACTTAGTCATCTATTATAATTTTTTTGACAGAAAATGCAGAACCTCCTGGGTTAATCTTCATACAAGTTAGCTTGATAAATGGAACAAAGACATATCCAATTTTAGTTTAAAAATTAACATAAAAATAAATTAAAGATATAAACAACTGCTAAGTTTATTTTACATTATATTTAGAGTAACAATAATATAGAATATTTACTAAGCACCTTGGGCAGTACCACATATAGTCTTCACATATTTGATAGAAGACTGATATACTTTTTATTTCAGTACCATAGATAAATAAATCAAGTCACAGAGGGGCATGTGTATGTGTGTGTGTGTGTGTGTGTGTGTGTGTGTGTGTGTGTGTGTGTGTGATGTTGTGTTTCTTTTCCAAGACTAAATCTATCGGAAATCTTGAGAATTTTAGCTTTAGAGTTATATTTAATCACTTAAATTCTGAATGATTAAAAAAGATTTTTGTCTGAGGTTTAGGAAGGATTCAATATCTAAAGAATTTTAAAATATTTAAATGTTTGAAGAAAGTCCCAATCTCCAGCCAATATTTGCCTCATTATTTTACTTTAAACAATTTGTTTTTATGTGTTTGTTTGTTTTGCAGAGACAGTGATGTAAAGATGTAGACATTCTGTCACTCTATCTTCCCTCTTATTGTGTGCTCTTTGTCCATTTCTCTGCTTGTTTGCTTCTCCACCAGACAGGTAAGATAGAAAAGAAAGAGAAATTCCTTGGAGCAAGAATAAGGTATCAGATTTATTTTGATATTTCAATTACTCACCCACTCAATAATACAGTTATCTAAAATTTAATACACTCTCTATATCTAAAAAGCATTTCTAAGGGCAAAGATCTTAAATTGATTTAGAGTGAATTCACTTTCTTTTAAGTAAACATCAAAATTTTCTTTCCATTCTCCCATTCTGGGAAGTTAGTTAGGTAGTATTGATATTGATATACCTGAAGTTTAGATATGATAACCACTAAGAATATAACGATGTACAATATATTAATTATTGAAAATGTCCTATTAATCAGTTTTGAAATAGTCTCATTGCTGTTTCTCAATAAAATAAAATTTAAAAGATAAAGCTGTACATGTAATAATGCTAGAAAAGGATATAAGACATTTATTAGTGAAAGCTCTAGTAAAGAATCACATAATGTAATATTAATATAACAGAGAAATAATAATAGATTAAAAGTGATCCCTGAAAAAATAACTTCAGGAAAAGAAATGATTAATTTTGATAAGTCCTCAAGTGTCGAACCAAAAACACTCCTTTATTCTGAGGCCTGTTCTGTTTATTGAGACCCTCTAAACCTTGTACTAAATAAATAAAGAAAAGAGAGCATAAAATACTATTAAAAGAGAAAAAAAATTCAAATGATACAGAATTTCACTTAACAGAGTAAAATGAATTTCACAGAACTTATTATAATACATCATGTTGTCTTCCAACAACTTATTCATATTACTAGATATATGAATGTGAAAATCATTGAAGAAAGAAAAAAGAAAGGTATAAGAGATGAAGAAGCAAAAAATAAAAACAACTGAACAAAAGAAACAAAAACAATTAAGTATTATTTGCTCCTTTCCGTAGAGCAGCAGAATTTCACAGTGCAAAGTACAAACCATCCTGCTTATGTACATAGATATGTTTCTCTCCCACACACCATCTCCTTTCCTTCTCCTGTCAGGAACTGTTTCCTATTGAATGAGTTCATCCCCTTTTCCCAGCATTTATTTTACCCTTCAGATTACATTTTCTCTTTCAGGATCTCACACTAAGGAGAAAATGCGATTTTTGCGCATGCAGGTCTGGAAAAACACACCTTGTAAAGTACATAAAATTGTATTTTCATTTCCCTGACATGAATAGCTTGCAAAGTGGTCTAAATTGTTATTCCTAAGGAAAACAATGAATGAATACATCATGCAATATAAAGTAAAAAGGAGTTAAATATTAACATTGTTCATGAAATTTTCTATTTGTTATTTTCAATTTTTTGGTAACACATTTATTTCCTTCATTCATCAATATGGGACTATAGATTGACTATGGTGTTTCAAAATAACTATTTTTAGAGCTGGTAGATGCAATCTTAAAGGCTATTGATGTTCAGTTTTTGGCTTTGCGATTTAATCCCTTATATTTGAGTCCTCCTCAACAATTTATTAATTTTTTACTAGTATACGTTTGAACTATATAATTATTACATTCCTGGGTGGATGCGTTGATGTACACCTAGAATTCCAGAACTTAGGAAGCTGGGACAGGATCACCATGAATTTGAGGCAAGTCTTGGTTGAGCTATACAATAAGTTCAAGACCAACCTAAAGTACGTACCAAGACTCTATGTAAAAATAATTACATTTGTCTTGGGAGATTGGTACATATTGCATTTCACCAATCTACTTTACTTTGCTTTCCCTCTCCTACCCCTTTGTAGTCCCCTATTTCTAGTTCTTCCTATAGCCACAACTTCTACCTTTTGTTTCATATCACCTTTCAAGAATTTTGCCTTAAACTATTTTCACTTTCAATTTGTTATATAAGATATACCATGTGATATTTAACATTCTGTGTCTGATTTATTTCACATGAAAATTATAGTTTCACGTTGTATTCATTTTCCTACAAATAACTCTAATTTACACTTTTTATATCTTAATACTACTGTACTATGGATGTATATTACATTTTCTTTAACCACGCATCTACTGATAGGACTATAAATATTTACAAGATTAAGTTATTATGAATTCTGCTGCTATAAACATGGGGTGTGTTAATTGATGTAATAATATTTTAGAAAGATGCTTAAAAGAAATGCAGCAAGCTCAAATGAAATTTCTACTTTTAGTTTTAAGGGATCTGTATACTGATCCATAGTGGATGTATTAGATTACATTCCATACAGCAATGTAGAAGGCATCTTCATTTCAAACTATACCTTATGGGACTGTTGCATCAGAGCTACTGGTTACAAATATTTGCTAATCTACTATTTTGCACTTTACAAATCATATGAACTGTGCCCACTTTCACTTTTCTAATCAATGTTATTGCAATACTTCATCCTGACTTTCCTTTTTTTCAAAAATAATTTTATTGAGAATCAAATAGCAATGAGACAGTTTCAAAACCTATTACAAGCAGTTTCAATAATTAATACATTGCATATTGTTGTCTTAGTGGTTATTCACTGCACAAGATGCAGACATGATATCCTGTCCACAAACACTATTAGAACAAATCTCTCTATTCATTGAACTAAGAGAATACAAATGTATACCTATCTTAGCTATTTTGAATATACAGATACAAAATGGTCATTCATTTGTATCCCCTTTTTTGTTTAGTTTTGTCAGAGAAGGGTATTCCATTGTCATTTAAATATTATAGGTGTGTGAATTAAGCAAAATATTCCAAAATAGTCCAGAAGTCCATAATAGAAGTGTGTTTTCCATAAGACTGGCAATGTCAGAAGTTGTTGACTGGAGCCTTTTAAACCTCAGCATATTAATATGGCTTTACTTTTTGTACTTCATTTTTGTACTTTTCTGCTGTATGGTTAAGACCAGTTCCATGTTATGCCTAAGAGATGTTTAATATTTGGACAGATAGTGACATTAAACTCAACTCCCTATGTTGTAGGGTAATAATAATAAGATTCTCTTCTGGAGGGTTAACAACCTAAATTTGCAGACCAAAAATTAGAGAAAAACAAGGGCTGAAAGCACAGTCAACATTTTGGCCCTAGCCTTTCAAGGTCAGTGAAGTCTCAGATCATAGGAGAACCTGTACTATAATATCATGGAACTCAGTTGTGCCTCAAATTTTCTGATCAAGGAGATTATGGGGCCACAGAGCAATGTGATCGATAGCATAGAGTGTGCCTAAGGAGAGTCACATAGAGGGAAAACCTTCTTTCAGGCTTTCACAGAAAGTAAATTGGTCAAGCAATGGTTGTACCTCATACACATGGCTGACACTGACAAAGGATCTGCAAACTGCAGTACAGGGTTTCAGGATAAATTCTGAGGGGATTTGACTGACCTTATCAGATACAAAAATTACATTTCTTCTTATATAGTTCTTGCTTTTTCTGACTTTCCCTTTTCTTGTTTGTGTTGCTTTTACCTCCTAAATCCAGTCACTTAAAATCCATGGGCATTTACAGCATAGAGAAATTTAGTTAATGGAGCTCTGGACTTTAAGCACTTGTTTTGGTGTAGAAAGATAAATAATATAAAACTTTCCAATGCCGTGATCTAGTGATGTTATTGCTACCTCTTTAATGTTTTAGAAGTAATTTCCATTACACAGAAGAAGGACGAATGTATGGATATATATATATATATATATATATATATATATATATATATATTCACTAGATTTCAAATTGTTAGGACACAATGCTAAACATATAACTGAAAAGAGGAGAGGTTTTGTTGGTTCAAAATTTCAGAGAATTTAGTTAATGGTCACCTGCCTCCAAGACAGCCATGGAATGGGGGAAGAAAGCTGCTTCATCCATGGCCAGTCAGAAAGCAGAGATCAGCGGAACAGAGCCAAAGAGGAAAGGACCGAGGACCATATATAATACTGGAGGTCATATCTCTATTATTCACTCAGACACATCCAGACGTAGACTCCATCAATCCACTGGGTAGTTATCAAGCCAACTTAATGCTAGACTTCATGAGACTCTAGTGTTAAGCATCAGAAATATATCTGTATTCACTAAAACTTTTTCAAACTCTTATAATGTGCATGACAACTAAATGAAAACATGAGAGTTACCTTAAATGGAATTAATAGTTCATTGGTGAGTAAAGCTATATGTCTATATTGATAACAGAAAAATTCTTACAGTGATCCTATTCCTAAATATGGTGTATTTATAAGTCAACATATTTATATTGTTTATCTTATTTAAGATTGTATCAATTTTGTCACTTGAATATTTTTTTAATGTATCTGGTTGTCACACAGTTTCACTATGCAGCTCAGGCTCATGGTGATCCTCCTTTTTTCAGGTTCCCCAGTACTGAGATTTCAGGCATATACCACTATGCCTGAACTCTGCCTGGCTCACACCACCTTGGGGCAGGTCTGGTGCAGCATGTGATGCCGGGGTTAGAACTGTGGTCCCTGTGCTTGCTTAAGCTTGCCTAAGCAGGCATTTTGGTCTGCTGAGCTATGTCATCAGCCACTTGAAGTATTTTGTTGCTGTACTCGGAGATGTGCTATTTCAGTCACCTTAGTAGAAGTAAAAACAAATGCTGCAACGGATGCACACACACACACACACACACACACACACACACACAGAGTCTACACAGCTACCTACATGTAGCTATATACTGTAAAGCTCATTAGTGAAGTGATTCAAATTTGAGGTATCTCATCACTTGAAATTTTATTTGTTTGATTTTTAGTTTGTATTTTAAAATCTGTTAGTAAAAGAGAATAACATGGCATTAGTATTGGTTGGAATGGGTGATTACTGGAGAAATTAAGGAGGCTAATTCATTTTCATATTCTACCTTACATGGAAGGAGAGCACAGTATTTGGTTAGGAGAAGTTAATTTCTACTATCATTAATCCTTAGTGCTTCTGCACATATACATAGAAAGGTACTCTTTTACTCCCTGAACTCACTTGGTGCTCAGTGGAGTATGAATGTACGGACCTGGGCAATCATTAAGCAGGTGACTTGATTATGCTGCTATCAGGATGAAATATTTCTCTTCTAGCCACTCGAGTAAATTATAGTGTGGCAAAACAATTCTATGCCTTAGGCCATCAAGATTGTCACTTCCTATAAGTCAAACTTTCAGTTAAGTGAAAATGTATTTTTTTAATTTTATTTTATCTTTTCATTTATTATGCTAATTTTAGCTAGTCCACCTAATGAATGTGGAGCAGAGAATTGGCTTGGTCAATTTTAGATATGCAACCCATTTTTCTAATAATTCTGAAATAGTTTAGATTCGTAATTCATTTAGGAAACATCTGAAATAGACTCAAACTTCTAGCCATTACAAAGCAAAATTTATATACTAAGGAACAATGTAAAGAAAGATAAAATAAGATGAACTTTAATAAAATTTTCCTTCTGTTACATACCCCATTTTTCTTAAGAGAAATAGAGATATTTAACCTTTAGAACATGGGGCATATTTTGGTTAAATGAAGAATCTTTTGTGAGAAACGATTTATATCAGCAATATACAGTAATCATTTTTCTCTCTTCAAGAAATCTCCACACATTCTTTACATGCTTTTGAATTTCTTTGCTAGAGTTAATACTTGCTAATAGAATCATTGTTATCATTGTTAATAAGCCAGGGGATTTTTATTTATGAATAGTACTGGAACATTGAGTCCACTTTTCTCCATTTTCAAAAATAATAAGGTAGGGGCCAGGGAGATGGCCCATGGAATAAGCACTTCCCTGGCAAGGGCCTGAGTTCTGCCAAAAAAGGCAGAACATGTGTGTGTGTGTGTGTGTGTGTGTGTGTGTGTGTGCGCGCGTGCGTGCGCGCACACACACACATACAATTTATTTATTTTTTATTTATTTATTTATTTATTTATTTATTTATTTATTTATTTGGTACAGGGTCTCACTACACAGTTCAGACTCATAATGATCCTCCTGTTTCTGCTTCCCCAACACTAGGATTACAGATGTGTGCCACCATATCCTGTTTCAGTGGCCAGATTGGCATGAGGCCTGTATAGTATGCAGTACTGGGGATTCAACCCAGATCCTTGTACTTGCCAGGCAGATGCTTACACTGTCAAACTATCTCCTCAGCCCTGTGTTTGCTTAACATGCATACTAGAAATGTTTCGTTTTCTCTGAGGATTGACTACAGGGTTATTCTACCACCCCTGAATTGTTGGTTCTTTTTACTTTATTTCTCTCATATCAAGACAAATGTTAGAAAATTACTTAGTCTTGCTATGAACTTGCAGTTCTCCTGCCTTGTCTTCTAAGTAGCAGAGACTAAAGGTGTATACCACAATGACAACCTAGAATTACATGTCAACTAGCTGTATTTCTCATTTTAATGAAATAAACCACTTGTACGAAGTATATTAAAGTATTTAACAAAGATTATATGTACCAGCTTTTCTTCCTACTTCTGATCATTATACAAAATAAGGAAATGTACTAGTTTTTTGTAGCAGCGGAAAACATGGCTTTGACTTCAGACTTTTAAACAATAACAAGTATTTTCATGTATTTGTGTGATAGAAATTATTTCTTTAGTGTTCTAATAAATATTATGAAATTAGTTCTTTCTGAGATCATTCTTTGCATTTTGATAGATAGTGGCAGTGAATTATAGAGAACTTTTTGACTACACACATTAATCTAGTAAAACTAGATTATATCTGCATAAGTGTGTGACTTTTTACTTAGGATGTTATTTGTCACAATTCATGTGTCACATACATACATTTATTTAGGGTGGCAGATGGAAACTAGTATCTCACATTCAGCGTATGTGTTTGCTATCACAAGAGATATTTGTATGTTTACAGATACAGAGTTTTGGCCCAGGATAAGCTCAGTAGCACAAGCAACTGCCTGGAAAGTTCAAGTTCCTGAGCTGACTTCCAGTGCCAAGAAAAAAAATAGAGATTCACAGTTATGGTCCTTTGTTATTAGAGCAGTGTGTCCAAAATTACCATTTTAAAGATGATAGTGTTCCTTTTTCTTCCCTAAAATATCACAGTTCAAATGCTTAATGCATTGTGTTCCTGGCATTATTTTCAATGTTTAAAAGACAGTTATTAAGAAATAATTTTGTTGGAAGCTGCGGGGATAGATCAGCAGCTTAAGCACCAGCCTAGCAAGCACAAGATCCTCATTTTGATCCCCAGTACCACCAAAAAATAAAAAATAAATAATATTGTTCATGTTTAATAGTTTTCTATAATTTTAAAGTATGGCTTTTGGAATTTTATTGATGTGCAAGTGTATTTAAAATGTGTCATCACCTTTTGCATTCTGCCTTCATTTGACAGTGCTTTAAAATTTTAATGGGTTTTGTTAGGTGTACAGTGAGGGAAATTTTCAAAATAAAAAATAAAAAGCAGGAGTCAAGATAAAAAGAAATGTCTTTATTCTTTTAGGAACAAGTCAAAAATGCTGTGTTTAGAAGAATTTTGGATTATAAACTCTTTTCTAACCTAGAACATTACTAATAGTGTATCAAAATTACCAGTTATATCTCATTCAATCAACACTTAAAGTTGTGCTGGCTCTGTCCCCGGGGCATATGGAGATGACAATTGAGACTGGGCATGGTGGTGCAGGCCTGTAATCCCAGTGCTTGGGAGGTTGTAAACAGAAGAATCACTATGAGTCTGATCTAGTAGACTCTGAACACCCTCTAAACGTTTCTCTAAAATACAGAAGAAGAAGAAAAAAAAAAACACTCAATGTCACTGGTATTTTTTAGTCTTAATTTTTTAAATAATTAATTAATTAATTTCATACAGGGTCTCACTACGCAGACTGGATTTGTAGTGATCCTCCTGTCTCAGCCTCCCCAGTGATGGGATTGCCGGCATGCATGTGGCACCATGCCCTGTTTAGGTGGTGTGCAAGGCACATCCCAGGGTTCCAATCCTGAACTGCATGCTGTACCGGGGATCAAACTTGGTTCCTTGCACTTGCCAGGCAGGTACATAGAACTCTGAGATATCTCCCTATCTTCCAATTCTTAAGAGCAATTAATTGAAATATATATTTGAATATTAACAGGTTAGTTAATCTCATGTTTAATATTTTATCAGGTTTCATTTTAAAATCTAATTTCTTTGAATAATATTTTGAGTCAAAGTATGCACTAGAACAGTTATTAATCATTTGGCATGTGTCTTTAATAAATGACTAGATTTATACTCATAATAAACCATAATCATTATTTTAAGTATTATTTATCAATAATTATGAGGTTTATTTTTCTGGGTAATAATAAGTTCACAAATAAAAAGTTTTGCAATCACATTAATTGTATAATTAGATGTTTTGAAATCTAATGTATGTAATCTCTAACTACAAATTTTTTTTAGTGGTGAAATACAAAGAGAGATTTGTAAATGTCTTCGTAGTTCTAATAAAATTATGATGAAATATTTATTTTGGAACTTTTAGACTTAAAAGACTTACTGAAGATTCATGAAATATATTGAAGTCATAGGATAATTGTTAATGATTTTAATTTAAGTTTGTGAAACTTTGCATTTCATAAAAGAATAATTTAATATTTTATGTGCAAAAGTTTTATTTGATATATAATATATAATATACATATTTTTCCTCCTGAACAAAGTAGTATGAATATGGTTACATATCCTAGTTGTAGAATAATAGCTTCTGACAGCAAAGTAATGGATAGATGTTATGAAGAATTCTTTCACATAATTTTTTTGCAACTTATTTTATTTCATTTCATTTCATTTCATTTTATTATTTTTTTTTGCAGAACCAGGGATTAAATTAAGGCCCTTGCACTTGCCAGTTAAGCACTTATTCTACTGAGATATCTCCCTAGCTATGCAACTTATTTTAAAGGAAGAAAAATTCCAAAACAGGAAAATTGTTCCTTAATTTTCTTCTTTATATTGGGACATACAATTTCCATGTGCTATTCTCAGGTTATGACAATACAATGATGTTAGCTTTTCAGGTAAAAAATATTCCATACCTAAACATCTTACGTGTTAAAATTAAGGCAGTCTGTGCATAAGAGTGGTTGTATTCACCTTATCAAAGTGAGAAGAAAGTGACCCATGATAAGATTATGTTTACATATATCAAATGTTTTTGTTCTGCAACTAGAAAAACTGGTTAAGTCCACTGTCTTGGTGAGTAATAACAGTATTCTGTGAAGCTGAGGTAGGAGGATTGCAAGTTGAAGCCCAGTCCCAGCAACATAGTGACTTACCCAGATCTCTCAAATTAAAATAAAAGTAAAAGCTGGGCATGTAGCTCCATACAAAGGTTCTGTGTTCTTTTCTCAATAACATAAACAAAACAGACAAAAAGACTGACTATAATAGTGTTTGGACAGGATATCATATCTGCATTTGTGCTATGAATGACTACTACAAAGACAACAATATGCAATTTATTAGTTTTTGTAACTTTCCTACAAATCTGTTTTGAAGCTATCACACTGCAATTTTTTTCTCAATAAAATTAATTTAGAAAAAGAGTAAAACTTTTTAATTTTTTAAATTCATTTTAATGAGATAAAAAGATAAAATAGCAATGAAACAATTTCAAAACAGGTTAGTAGGACAGTTACAATAATTAATGCATTGCATCCTCTCAAGCTTTCACAGAGAGAAAATTGGTTAACTAATGGTTATGACTCATGCAGATGGCTGACACTAACAAAAGATCCACAAGTTGTGGTACATGGTTCCAGGGTAAATCCTGAGGGGATTTGACTGATATTATCAGATAGCAAAAGATACATTATTAGTGATATAGGTCTTGCTTTAACTTGATCTTAACCATCCAGCAGAAAAATGTAACCATGAAGTATAAAAAGACTGACTAAATCTTGACTATTGTTATAGAAACCATTGACTATAACATAGAAAATTGATGAAAACTGATCCAGTTATTGCATACCTGCTAAACAACTTAATTCCTAAAGTTTTCCTTTACATGAAAAATATGACTCTTGAAACAAGCTTTGAAAAAGTGACAGAATAAAAAGAAAATGCACTGTTTTAACATCTTTCAATAGGAAGAGGTGAATTATCACCAGAGAAGGTCATTACTGCCCATTTCTTGGTATTTTCCCATATATTTTTAACTAGACACCTGCTGTTACCAAATTTCTCACTCGCAAGGCCAGAAAGAATTAGGCCAACCGCTGCTACAAATACCTTGTATACATGAAAGAGTAGCCATTGCTTTCTGGTCTATTATTAGATTAACTTGGGAGGGATTTTTTCTCCTGTGAGTTGATGCATAAATGACATGCTTTATAAAAGTCAGTAAATCTAGTAGCACCTGGCTAAGACATGATGCTGAGGTACCTTGTTCCCATGACAGATCATTTTATTTTATTTTTTTTCCACCAAGGTATTCATTTTTTTTCCAAAATTTTATTGAGAAACAAATAGCAATGAGACAGTTTCAAACCAAATTGGTAGGACAGTTTCAATAATTAACACATTGCATACATTCTTCCTAGTGGTTAATTGCTGTACAAGATGCAGACTTGAGATCCTATTTACAAACACCATTAGAACAAATCATTCTATTCATTAAGAGAATGTAACTATATATCATCCTAACCACTTTGAATACACAGATACAAAATGGACATTCATCTGTATACCCTTTTTTTGTTAAGTTCCATTATTTGAATATTATAGGTGTGTAAACTCAGCAAAAATATTCTAAAAGAGTCCAGTAGCCCATAATAGCATTGGGTCTTCTTTTTAAATGGCAATGTCAGAAATTGTTGACCTGAGTCCCCCACAGCTCAACATAACAGCATGGCTTTACTTCTTATATTATTTTAGATTGCCATTAGAATTTAAAGGCATCATTGTAATGTGACAGTATGCCTAATTCACATAGAACATTGCTGATTCTGAGTTATGTCCACAACTTTTTGCACCACCTTCTTGACTATCATTTTTGAGGAATTTAGGGAGCTGATCAGTGATAATCAACTGACTTGGCAAGCAGTTTTATGACAAGGCATAAGAGTGATATCTGTCAGTTCAGAATTTCTAGATTTGCTAAATTTTGCCAAGGAGATTTTCTGACACTACATTTAATTTTAGTTACATTTAATAATTTTCAAAGCTTTTTCTCTCTTATACATTACATTTTACATTAGAAAGAACTGATATTATATGCCAAGCCTTTTACATAGGCATATTTTTTTCACCAAATTAGAAACTTCTACTTTTGCTGATATTTCTCTTTGGTCTTACAAATGATTCTTTCTTTCTTTCTTTCTTTCTTTCTTTCTTTCTTTCTTTCTTTCTTTCTTTCTCTTTCTTTCTAGCTTCATAGTGGACTTTATTGAGAAAATTTAGTATAAAAACATTCAAATTCATATAATTTAAATAAGAGCAAAATTATAACTTGTAGTATAGTAATCACTATAGTAATCACACATAAGGTAAAGACTAAATTATGGCCTAAGGAAAAACTAGTCTGTCAGGTTTCAGCTGTAAGCCTAAGGTAGGAAACACTGTAACCATTAGAGTGAGCTCAGTTATAAAATTTGGCTTTGGAGCCAAAATAAAAAGCAAATTATTCACAACTCCAGCCAGCCAAAAAAAGAGAAAAAGTAAATTCTGACTGTGGCATCATAACAACCTAAACCAAGAAAGGCAACTTTATTCCTTTCCCAATGACTGTCTCCTAAGATGCCCTGGTCACTCTGGGTCATTTAGCACCACATGCCACTGCTGGACTGGTAGGGCCCTCACTGCTGAGATATCCACTGAGTATGTCACCCAGCAAAGTCCAGAGTGCTACTGACAAGTGAGTGTGGGATTCTTTTTGGTTGTGGAACTTTTATGCTTAAAAATACAGCTAGAAACATATTTGTAAATTCTAAAGGTATTTTGTGACCAAATTAGAAATATGCAATGTCCTTGAAGAATTTATCTTCAGGCTCGTTTCAGGTCTACTGCTTTATCTGTTGGGGCTACATTAGTGTTAGTTTTCCTACTTAGTAAATGCATTAGGTGCAGAAAGGTAACTGATCTTGAGCTGCTCAGGGTGGGCAGCTGGTAAGCCCAGACTCAAATATTCTCCATGGCTTTGAACTCACTGAGTGCCTACACAGGATTCACGTGCTTTTTCTGTGTGTTGACCTTGGTCTGTGTCTCATCCTGCTTCTCTCTCTTCACCAATGGCTTCTTCTCAGGTACTTTAGTCTACAACACAGCATGAGGTTGAAGGAAGCCATACCCTGAGACTTGTGTTATTTGGTGGAGGCTACATAGGATGCCTTCACTGTCTGTACCACAGCATTCATCAAGTTCTTAGCTGTCTGAATCAGGGACATGACGCTGTTCACCCTGGAGACCACGAGCTCTCCATTGAGGTTCTGCACCTCAGCCTTGACCTTGCTGCAGATATTGAGCTGGTGGCAGTAGAGGGCTGTACACTGCAGATACACCAGCAGATCTTGCTTGCAGGCTGAGTCCAGGCAGTGGTCCACAATGCTTTGGTCAAGCTTATCCATCCTTGATCCTGCCTCATCAATTTTCTTGGCAAAGTTAATCACATCTGATGTGTTTTTGAGTGTCCCTTTACCCTGGGTGAAGTCTGTCATTTCCATCATAATCATGCACATCTGCTTGTCTGGCACAATGATGTCATTGCCTCTGTCATCCCATTTGGGCAGCTTGGCATCCAGCTTGCTCTTTTCTTCCTGGAAGCTGGCCATCTGTTCTGCAATCTTTGCTTTTTGCTACTAGGGAAGCTGAGCCATGATAGCCTGGACACTTTGGCCAGTTATGAGCTGATCATCTGTGTGAACGCTTGTCCTCCTTCTGCTATCAGTCTGCTGTCTCAGAGTCTGACTCATCCAGTTTCTCAGGGGTCCTTTTCATCAGCACTGCTTTCCTGATGCCCCAGATGCCATCATACACAAGGTGGGAGGCATGAACAAACTCATTCTCATCCATGGGCTGTGCAGGATCTGAACTGCGGGATTCCACAGCTGCTTCTACTTGTTCAATGAAACGGGGCATGACTGTGTTGGAAAGCAGCTTGGTGGCCTCCAGAACTTTCTCTGTGTAGACCCCTCACTCATAATTTTCCATCTCTGAGGTCACTATGTGAATGACTCAGGTTGCCCAGCTCAAATTGTATGAGCTGTGCAATCTAGCCAATCCACTTCTTTCTCTTGGAGAGCAATAACGCATTTGTTCACATCATCCAGAATATGATTCTCTAAGACAGCCAAGAAGTCATCAACAGAAGTAATAGAATCAACAGTATCCATGAGAATATGGACTTGTTTTTCTCACTGTTCTTTTAAAAAATCCATATTCTCTTGAGCCAATTTACTCTGAGGTTTGGCTGCTAAAGCCAATGCAGCATTAATAACCTGAGGACAGAGGGCTTCTAACTGGCTTGCAGACATTCAAATAAGCTTTACACCTTCTTCATTGTTTGAGGTGGAACAGGCCAAGTTGGCAACCTCAATCAATTTGTTGGCATGTTCACAAAAACCTTGGGCATATTCCTTAACTTCTTTCTCATTTCCATTTTTTTGCAGCTTCAATCAATACTAAAAGTGGAACTTTGGTTTCCAGGAAAGAATCTGAAATGTGATCCATGAAACATGCAGCTGTCTACAAAAATTCCTGGTCTTCTTTGTCATTTTATTTATTGTAGAATTCAGTGCATCACTTCTTCCTTTGCATCCAACATTGCCCGTATACTCTGAGAGTAGGTCCTGCAGAGCTTGCCAGACAGCATTACACTCTGCTACAATTCACTCACATCAACCATAATGTGTGCAGGATGAGTCAGCCATGAGTGCAGCAGCACTAATGATGCTTTCCAGGTGCTCCTCCAGGGAAGGGCCAAAATGCTCCTCTCTGAAGCTCAGAGAGACACAATGATTTATTGATCAAAATTATTGAGAGCATATGCCAGATCTCCTCCTCCTCCAACCTGGTGCTCAGAAGCATTATCTGACACAGTTGCTTGGGCAGTATTGGAAATGCCTCAGACTGCCTGCTGCAGCTGCTTCTGTATCAAGACCCAGTTGGCCTTATAGGTTTCAACATCAGGGTGCTTTAAGCATCCTGCAATGAAGTGTAGAAGATCGGTACATTTTTCTGCAGGATTCCTCTGGCTTCTGCCATATGATCACAATGGCCCACATCCTTCAATTCCTGTTGTCTCTTAGCTGCCATAATGTTCAGCTTATCCACTTCAGGTTTCAGGGCTTTGTACAATATTCCCAACTCTTGTTCATTGCCAATATTCTTTAGATTCAAGATATCATCTTCCACAACTTTCAGCTAAACAAGTAATTTGTAGACATCTGCCATGTCAGCCAAAATCAGCAGCCAAGTTACAGCAGAATAAAGCATGAGCTGCCCAAATGATGTTGCCTCACTTCACCGATGAGCAAGGATCATCTGAAAATTCTCCTGTAGCACTCTTCATCAAATCTCCTTGTTTTCGAACATCTTCTACAGCAGCCATAAGCTCCTCTTTCAGAAATTGACTCTCTTTTGCAATTTTACCCCCCTTCTCCAAATATTCTCAGTTGCTTGTTCAACAGTTGCAGCCAAAACATGGGCCTTCTTGGAACGACCTCTCTTCTTATTAGAGGGCCCTTTGCTGTTGGTGTTGACCAGCTTTGTAACCTGGGTAACAAGAGGCTCCAACAGACTTTCCACTGCCAGAGTACTGATCTCTAGACTTTTGCAGTCCTATTTGAAGTTTATGTTGCCAGTGTGGGCAGCAATCATTTCTGCAGTGAACTGGGCAAGCAAAGGATTCGCAAGATGAGAAGTCCACAGTCCACTACGTTGTCTCCCTTTGCATCTGGCTCCCACAAAAGATGTTTCTTTATGATGACTGAAATAAAGCAGCTACCTTGCCTTGTTCTCAGTAGAAAATCAACTGTGTGTGCTTTTCCAAGTGTGGTTGAACCATAAATTTCATAATGTTTGCAGGCCTGGTTCCAGGTACTTTCTGATTCCCACTCAATTTAATTTTAAGAGGATCTATATATGTAATATCCAGGGTATTGCTATTTTGATGGATATTCTTGGTCTATGGCTATTTTAAAGCCTGCCTAATTTAGTGCTTCTTGGTGTAAAGGGTGTCCTTGTTTGAAAGATAGATGATACCGTAATCCTAGTTATTAAACTAGCTAATCTTTATTTAAACAAATTGATCTAAGAGTGTCTCTTAGAATTTGATAAGTATAATTTTAAAAGTTGATTTGCCTTATTTCCATAGTCAACATGATTCACCTCAACATTTCTCTGACATTAAAATATAGTAGCATGTAATACAGAGAGGGACACATCATTTCAGAAGTTCTTATAATGACAATCATAAAACTAAATTTGGTCTAAAAAGCTTAAATCATTGCAACCAACTACTGACCTTCAATCTAAAATATTTAAAAGCTGTTTTTTATGCACCTCAGTTTTTCTCTATATTGTGACAATGTGAAGCATTAAGACATATTTAATGATATGTTTCTTTTCACTGTATTAGGCAATGACATTATTGAAAATCACCCCAGGCAGCACAACTAATGAGAGAGGCAGGGATAGGCCACTTGTTAGAAAAGATTAAAATACAAAGCACTTTGAATTGCTTTAATCAGAAATTTTTTAACATTTAATGATTTATAATTAATAACATATTTCATGCTATCAAATACATAGTAAGCTTAAATATAGCTGCATGTAGAGTAAAATGTACTGTAATTTGATTGAGAAATGCCTTTGTTAAATTTATAGCAAGATTAGTTTTACATAAAATATAAAGCTAATGAGATTCTAATCTAAACCAATGGTTGTGAAAATGTTAGTATATAATAGGCTTTCCCAGCTTCCACATTCATATATAGTTGCAGCTTAATAGCATTGAAACTCCCATGGCAAAATAAAAATGTTCTAAATATAATGATGCTTATTGTTATTTATGTAGTATGTTTTTATGACTATACAACAGTTGTTAAAATTATAATATTCAATCAGGAATGAAGCAACACCCTGAACACCCTATTGACCCTTTGCTAAAATACAGAAAAAAAAGAATGAAGCAACAGACACATTTTGGGACAGAGATTATTTCAAAAAGAAAAAAATAGGTAAAGAATTAATACTGTGTAAGTAAATAAGTTTAGGCATTTCAAGATAGTTAGGAAAATTTAATTGATCCATAGTAAATTTAAAAATCAAATGAATTAGGTGAGTTGCTATCTCACAAGTCATTTACATAAACTACTGATTCCCATTTCTAGTATCTTGGGCTCTTTAGTAGCAAACAGATTTCCTTGACAATGAATTAAATGATAGTTTTCACTGTACTTGCCAATTACTAATGATTTATGGATAACTGCAAGAAAAATAAAACTACAATACATATTTAAGTAGTAAGGTGAAAATACTTTATTCAGTGAATAACTAATAAGAACAGCTTTTTGCAATCTTTTGTGTTTTAATTTTCAAATGCATCTAATTTAGAAATATTTGATAGCTGTTGTGATTTTTGTCTTATTTTTAATGTGTATTAAAAACATTTATTGTAGCCCAAAGATAACTTGTTCCCTTTATTTTACATTTCTAATTTTTAAAAATTTTATTAGTACATTTTTCCAGTACATAATAATTACACTCACTGCAAGGAATTGGTAAATGTGTATGACATATTGCAATTCCCTTCTTTTACTCCTTTCGCTCCAACCCCTATTATTTTCTTGTCGTCAGGTTCATTTGCTAATTAGACATTATGAAATAAGTTGTTATGTATACAGTTTAAAAACCGGACTAATAGGCCAAAGAGCATATAAAACATGTAGGACAATTGTACTAAATCAAGGTATTCTTTTAGATATATCGTCCATACTCAATTATAATACTATTTTTTCTATTTTTCCCAATTATTTGTCTTTCATTTTGTAATATACACAACAGCGAGGGAGAAAGAGAGAGAGAGAGAAAGAGAGAGAGAGAGAGAGAGAGAGAGAGAGAGAGAGACAGACAGACAGACAGACAGAGACAGATTCAGAGACAGAGACAGGGACAGAGATTTTCATAAAAGAGAAGCTGTGTGATTAATTTAAACTTTTGTGTCTGAGTTACTTTTCATAACATTATGTGCTCAAGGTGCACCAACTTTCCTATAAATGACATATCCTTTGTCTACGCTGCTGTTTAAAACAAGCTACAGTGTTTTTCCTATGTCACAGTTTTATAAATATTTAAAAGAAGTTAATAATTTCAACAGTTTAATTACCTTTCTTTCTTTCTTTCTTTCTTTCTTTCTTTCTTTCTTTCTTTTTTTCTTTCTTTCTTCCTTCCTTCCTTCCTTTCTTCTTTCTTTCTTTTTGTGGAACCAGAGATTGAACTCAGGCCTTTGTGCTTGCCAGTTTAATTGTATTTCTTACTACTTTTCTTTTTTTTCTTACTACTTTCATGAATTAGTATTTAGAATGGTGTGATGGTATCCTACAAGACTGCCCTTATAGAATAAAAATTATTTAAAATTTGCTTTTAGTAATTTTTTAGGCAGCTGAATTAGGTAAAAATATAGGCAGTCAGAATGGGCCAGGCCCTCAAGAACAGTATGGAAGACAAAGTGACTTTGCTACTTGGAAGAGACAGACACTCCCATATGGGCCAGACCTCAAGACAAAAGAAGAAGCCCATACAGCTGCATACTTTCCTAGGGATGGGCATCAGTGATCAATATTCTAAATAGTTATCAATCACCTTGAAAGAACCTAAAGGGTCACTAAACCAATCCCCAAAAGGAAGAGACTTTATCCTGTATTCATGCACACTTGCTACATGACTTACTTCCCCATTTGATACTGGGTTTGATCAATTTTGCCTGAGCAACTGTATTTGTAATCTCATTGATTGACCATAGCTTTGTCCCACCACATGCCCACCTAAGTGAGTTCCCAGGTTCTCTACCACCTTAAGCATGCATGGTGTTCCTCTATAAAAGTCCCTGGAAGAGATAGCTTCCTGGGGACTACCCACTGGGGGACCCCACCTATCCCTCTCTCAGACAGGAGCTTTCTTTCCCCCAATAAATATTCTACTCGTGACCTCCCTTTTAAATTCATTCTTCAGTTTTAGAGAACATAAACTTGTCTAGGTTCCTTTCAGGTCAGGAGATAGGTTTTCCCTATATCAGTAATATCAATAGTAGCAAAACAATAATATTTTATAAATTGTGGCTATGCTCATAGTAGAAAACTATATTCTGATTTGTAATGAGTATTTTAAGTGACTAATTCCATGTATTATAAAATTACTTGTTGGAAATATAATGATGGAAGCAATATAACTTAGGAAGACTATGACTTCCACAAATCCTTTTCAGGCATAGTATTAATTTATAGTGTTTCATTTTATGAACTAAATAGTAAAATATCCTAACTGTAAATTCTAGAGAGGAAAGGAGCAGTAGTGAAGAAAGTAGTTATGCTTCCTTTTATTATAATTTGACACACACACACACACATATATATATATATTTTTTTTCTTTCTTAATTTTTCTAAAAACTGGAATGGACTTGGCCCTAAAGGATAATCTGTTGTGGCATTTTTTATATCATTTATATACCTTAAAAATGTTTTCACATCTGTGAGAAGTAGATAGTCATGATTACTCTGCTAACATCTTATATATTAAGAGGTACATATAAATATTTTAATTGGAAACGTTATGGGTTGCTCAGAATAGGAACCAGATCAGCCAGATTGGAATTTGGACAGCCATTTATTACTGAACTCAGGGCCCCCATCACCTCTCACGCAGGACAGGGCTGAAAGGCAGGTAGCCCAGGAACAGGGGACTTTTAAAACATGAAACCACAGTCTCTTTGGTAAACAAATTGTCTGACACAAAACAATGCTTTGAGGGTCATTGTGACCTCTACTCAAGCTAAATTTCCTGGGTCTTTGTATTAGTTGCTGGTTATCTTGTAATTGAGTACCTGCAGGCAACCTTGCATAGCCTGATGTTACAAGAAGTTAAAAATCCTTTAATTTTCTTTTGAAGTCATCTCTTTAAACTAACTTTATTTACACGGATTGGTTAGGTAGGAATTTTATCTAGCAAACAGCAAGTAACAGCCACTATTTACTAAACAACTTAGAACAGTTGCGAGTTTATATTTTTACACAACAGAAAACACAAGATTTACATTTATACTCTAAAATGTGAGTTGACCTATTACAGAAAAATGATAGAAAATGTTGAAATTGGTATTTTTCTTCCTATACTTTGAATTTACTTGCTTTCTGGCATCAATTGTGTGCTGCATTATGTAATTTAGGGCATAGATTTTCTTTTTTTTCCCCCCACTACTATTATGGACTACTGGACTATATTGGATTACTTTGCTGAATTCACAAACCTACAATATTTAAATGGCAGTGGAATAACCATCTCTGACAAAACTAAACAAAAAAGGGGGATATAAATGAAGGACCATTTTGTATCTATATATCTAAAATAGTTAGGATAGATATACAGCTAGTTTCTCTTAATTTAAAGAGAAGAAAGATTTGTACTAATAGTGTTTGGACAGGATATCATGTCTGCATCATCTACTATAAATAACTAGGGGGCCTACCCATTACTGCAGTTGATTAATTGCCTTCTTAAGCAAAGCAGTCATACTCAGGATTCTGTGGTTCCATTCCCAGATCCTCATGCCTTACCAGACCCACCCTTAAGGCATCCATAGCCAGCTAAAATAAAAAAAAATCCTTAAGAATAACTACTATGGGCTGGGGAGATAGCTCAGTAGAATAAGGACTTCCCCAGCAAGCGCAGTGTTCTGAGTTCAATCCCCAGTACCAAAAAAAAAAAAAAAAAAAAAAATCCTGCTACAAGGACAACAATAGGCAATATATTAATTATTGTAATGGTCCTGCTAACTTGTTTTGAAACTATCTCATTGCTATTCGTTACTCAATAAAATTAGTTTTAAAAAAGGCATAGATTTTCTTCACAAGTGCAAGCAATGAATTTGTGAATATCACTGACTACTTCATAAGCTTTCTTCTTTTTTATGATATATATTTCACAGCTATGAAAAATGTGTTATTAATTCACTGTTTATAATCCAGATATTGACTAACCCATGCAATAAATCAACTATACTCCTGAAGTGCGACAAGTTCTTCATGTTGCACCATAATATTCTAAATAAGACTATAGCAAGCTTTTAAGGAATTCAATGATATCCAAAATCCATGTGCTGAAAACTTATTATTTATAATTATTGAGTGTGTCTTTATTAAATTCAAAAGTAATGAGTTTTGTAGAAAGGTATATTTTCCTATATATTACAAATATGGTTTGAAATTCACCTATGTTCTAAAGAGATAATGTTTTCAGTGTTTATAAGAGCAAATCATTCTGGAGAGAAAATACTAGGTATGCTGTCAGTTGGGTAAGCCCTCTGCTTCATTTCTATCTTCATATAATTTATTTTATAAAAAAGCATAATTTATGTATTTGATAGGATAGTACAAATAGGTACTATATATTAAAAATCAAAATTGTTAGTTGAAGACTTTTTCAATTTTAAGACTTTTTAAAATTACTTGAGTATCAAAAGATTAAAGTTGTGGTGAGTATCAGCACATTGTGCCTTTAAACATTTTAATTCTCATTTCCTATGTTTGAGTAATAAAAACTTTATAAATTAAAAACTAAAGTTAATTGAATAAACTGCAATTTCATACTTTTATATTTTGTGTACATTTTTATAAGTGCATTGTAATCATTTCAGTGTTGGTGATGGTGGCTAATTTGGCCACCCCTCCTGTGTAAATGCAATACAAAGGGGCCAGAGAGATGGCTCAGTAGAATAAGCACTTCCCTAGCAAGCACAAGGGCCTGAGTTCAATCCCTAGTTCCACCAAATAAAATAAAATAAAATAAAATAAAA
>NW_004524679.1:6646399-6668449 GCF_000260255.1 Octodon degus
AAACTAGGGATTGAACTCAGGCCCTAGTACTTACCAGGGAAGAGCTTATTCCACTGAGCCATCTCTCTGGCCTACAATATCCAATTTAGATTTGAATACTTTGATTATCCAGACAAAATAGAGACTATGATTTGTGCAGTAGCTATTTATGTCTTCAGCTGCAAAAAATAACTAATGCAATAATGAGTAAAAGTGAGAAATTTGCCCATTTAAAGTCATCCTTTCTAATCCTTGCGATACTTTATCAATTCTGATACTAAAACTTTCAAAAAATCCCAGATATCAGGAATCTGCAGGTACTTGTATAATCTATGTGTTCACACATACGGCATTCTTCAGTAGTGGAGGATGAGGTTATGGGAGACCAAAATAGGGGAAATACTCTCATGATTTTCAGAGAAAAAAGAAGCTCAGTTGGGGCATGTAATGTAATGAAATCTATCTCTTATGTTTACAACAAGATTATTCCTTACTCTGATGTCAGAATAAAAAAGAGAGGGAGTGGGAGAAAGAGATATATCTATATATGTAAACAGGATGGTTTGGACAACTGTATGGTGAATTTCTGTTTCTAGTTTACGATATACCTACAGACAGATTTTGATCTGGAGTAAATCACTTAAATTAGTTGTGCCATACACAATAATTTCTCATCTAACAAAAAGGAGTCTGGTCTCTGCCTATTGGTCATTTGCAGAAAAAAAATAGATGGAAAATATGTATTACCCAGGGTGATCTAGGAAAAAGAAGTCAATGGGGCAGCTATAGATATGGATAGATACAGGAGATATAAGTTACAAAAATTGGACATTCCCAAATTTAAAGAACCAATTAAATAAGGGACATATGAAATGAATACACATTTTGCAGATGAAGCAGTACAAATTTTAAACAAATAAATGAAAATTTTTTCAGCATTGCTGGTTATTCAAATGATGCAACTTAATACAACACTGATATTCTGTCTCACCCCAGAAAGAATGGGTATTATTAGCAATTTAACCAGTAATAAATGGTAGCATGTATTTGGAGCAAAGAGTGTATTTCTTCACTGATGATGGGAGTGTAGACTGCTGCAACCACATGGAAATCAGTGTGAATTTTCCTTAGAAAAACTCAAACTAGAGATTCCATTTGACCCATATCTATTCCACTTTTTATTATCTGCCCCAAAGAATTTTAAAACATCATACCACTTTAATATCTGCAAACCCATAAATAAATCTTGGAAATAGCTCAAATGTCCATTAACCAAGGAATGGATAACAAGTAGTAGTTTTCTTATATGATGGAGTACCACTCAGCCATAAAAAAGGACAAACTTGAAAAGTTTCTAGATAAATGGATACGCTTTGAGACTATACCCTTAAGTGAAAAAATCTGACACACATGTTCTAATATTACATGGTTCTCCAATATGCAATACCAAAAGTGTAATTAAGAATCAAAATGTGGGCCTGGTGAGATGGCTCAGTGGTCTAAAGCACCTACTTAGAACAAGCTTAGCAAATCAGAGGGACCACGGTTCATTCCCCCAGCACCACATGCCAGCCAGCCCCGCCCCCTGGTGGGCTGAGCTGGCCATGCACACACACACACACACACACACACACACACACACACACACACACACAAATAAAATTTAAAAAAAGTTACTTAAAAAAAGGAATCAAAATGTACAATAGATATTATGAAATAGGAAGAAAATAGGCAAATAGGAAGGGGAATTAGGCAGAAGGAAATGGAAAGAAAAGAAGTGAAAAGAGAAAAAAATTTTTAAAAGCATTTGTAAATGAGGAAAAGAATGGTTAAAGGGAGGAGAGGGGAATGGGAAAAAATCAATATATATCATGTACAGGTACATATTCCATGTGATGAAAATGACCATTTTATGTATATAAAGTAAAGAAATAAAATTAATTAATTAAAAATGATTAGCACACACAATTGTGGAGACCTAGAAATCTCAAAATGTCCTTTCTGTAAGTCAAATAATCAGGAAAACTAGTGATATAATTTGGTTTGATTTCCAAGCTGTGAACAACCGGGGTGTCTCTTGTGTAACTCCTAGTGTGAGATAAGGCTTAAAAATTGAATATCACCACAGGCATAAATCCAGGAGTCTAAAGGCCCAGAACTAGGAGCTGAGGTTTCTAAAGGCAGGTGAAATTGGATGTTCCAGCTCAAACAGAAAAACATTTGCCTATCCTCTGCCTTTTTTTCTCTCTCTCTGGGGCCTCATTAGATAAGCTGATGCCAGCCTACATTGGTGAATGTGACCTTTTTATTCAGTTATGGCCAAATGCTGATTACTACTGAATGTACCTTCACACATTCACATGGACATAGTATTTTAGTAGCTTATCTGGTTATTATCCTTTAATAAAATCGAGTTGACACCAAAAATTAACCATCACAACATGTGAGGGAACTTTGAATATATAACCTGAAGATAGAGAAATGAATTTATATTCAAAAGCCAAAACTTCCCATTAATACACATTCCCCTTATTTTTATTTGGGCAATTTTTCCTGTATTATTAGTATTCATTTTTCAATAGTTGGGTGTTGCGTTGTATTTTCTTTTTCACTTGGGGATGTTCAGGTAGTTTTAGTAACTATTATAGAAGAAGTTACATATTTCTTTATCTGTAAAATTTGTTTTTGGATTTTTTCTCCATTTTATCCTTTCAATTTATCTAGAATTTTGTAATTGTTCAATTGTGGACAAAGTTTCATATTGTTAAGAAATGACTGAGGATTTTTCCTAGTTATGTAGTTCTTATGAGTGACACATAAGTTTTAAGAATGTTTGACGGGCTTGCCAAATAGCTCAGCTAATTAAAGTGCTTGCAAACAAGCTCAGGGGCTGGGAGTTCAATCCCCAAGCCATGCAAGCCCCATCCCTGGTGTGCTGACCCTGCAATTGAGACTGGACTTGGTGGTGCATACCTGTAATCCCAACACTTGGGAGGCTGTAACCAGGTGGATCACTATGAGTCTGATCTAGTAGTGAGACCCTGAATGCCCTCTGGAACCTTCTGTAAAAAAAATGTTTGGAGTCATACTCCCAGGGTATCTATAGGTACTGATGTGCATTAATTGCACTTGTAATAGATAAGTTTAAGAAACTCCAAGCCCTTCTGTAGGTTCTGCTGACCAAAGCAGATTTAAGTCAAAATTATTCTAATAAAATTTTGAATCTAGGTCCAACAAGATAGTTCAGCAGACGAAGCACCTTCTTAGGCAAGCACAGATACCGGGGTTGATCCCCAGCAACACATGCTGCATCGGCCCCACACTCGGGTGCGTAGAGCTGGCCATAGAGTCTGGGTGCGATGGCGCACGCCTGTAGTCCCAGCACTTGGGAGGCTGAAAACAGGTGGATCACTAAGAGTCCGAGCTGTATAGTGAGACTCTGTATGAAATACATTTAAAAAAAGTTTCAAGCTCTACTTTTGTAAGTTTCTGAAGTTAATGAATTGAGAATGTAGACTGATTTTGAATCCTTCACTTTAACATTTAAAACTTTTTTTAAAGGGCAAAATTTTATCTCCTGATACCCCTAAAACTACAGTATTTAAACAAAATAGGTACCCTTAAGTCTCATTCGAAAAAGAATCTTATTAATGCATCAGATTAGACAGCATTTTCGCATGAATATATGTGTATCATGATTTCATTTTTGTTGATAGTAAAGTTTTTAAATAATCAGAAATATAATCAGTCTAACTTTTGCTGTCATTTCATTAATAGACCTTGATAAATGGGGTATTATCTCTAAGATTTGTTTGACATTAGTAGTACCATAATAAAGTTTAACCTGATAGAAAAAAGAAGAATGTTTGGAATAATGAAGACCACACAGTATAACTAAACAAATCAATCTTTCTAAAATTTCATTACATAAATTATTTGTATTTCATATTTAAAATACAAATTATTATTACTTAAAATTATGTACATATAATACAGAGCCACAAGAATTTCATTAAACGTGTGCCTCTATTATATATGTATGCATATATGTCCACATATAAATATTTTAATGTAGTTACATACATATTAATTTTGGGTGTTTTTTTGGTTTTAAAATAATTTTAGTCTAAATTTAAGAGATCATTTTTTGAAAAGTTTCAAAAATCTCCCCTTAAGAAACGTTACACATGGGGCGACAAAGAGCTCAACAGACTAAAGCGTCTGCTTAGGCAAGCATAGGGACCTTAATTCTATCCCTGGCACCACATGCAGTGCCAGCCTTACTCCTAGGATGGGCTGAGCTGGCTACCGAATCTGGGTGTGGTGGCACATGCCTGCAATCCCAGCACGGAAGAGGCTGAGAGCAGCAGGATCGCCATGAGTCTGAGCTGTGTAATGAGACCCTGCAACAACCAAATACATTAAAATGAGAAAAAGGATGCACAGCTTCCAGAACTTTGCATCGGAAAGTAATTCCTGATGTCTTTGGATACTTTGACACTATTGTATCTGAACTTAATAATGAATGCATTTCTCATTTTCATATTGTTTTTCAAAATTCAGTTTATTGGGTAGTAAGCACATAGAAGGAGATCAATATCAAAAGCATAATTGTACCCAAAGGAGGAAAAGAGAATTATAAATGACCAAATGATAACTTGAAAGGCTTATGGAGAGGATTTAGACTACATCACTATTTTGCTGCACAACCTTTTAGATTAATCTGTGTCTCTCAAGGAAATTTATAAGAGAAATTTAAGTTTATTTCATGTTTGATTTTCTAAGAAAGTTATCTTCTTTATGAAACAGACATCGTTTTATAATGTACCATATAGGTACTTAGAGTAGATTGAGCAGTGGAGTTTATAATACTAGATAATTTTATGGAGTCAAACTATTTGACCTAATTTTAAAGTTTTGTTATGATATGAATGCTTTCAACACAAATTAAAATATTGTCAAAACTATTTTCACATTAAAATAAAGGTTAAAAAAACTATATTGATGTTTTGCTCTTCACCACTACAATGAATCATACCACCTGTATGTGTCACTCATTATTATAGAGTATAGGGATAAACATATAGTCATATATAAATCAAATAATACATCTTACATGTTTGAATGTATAATATTAATTTAATATATAATATTAAATGCTTCATTAGGAAATATTTCCAACTAATTCAGGACATAAAAATTTACATATAATGCAATAATTTATTTACAGAGGGAGTTAGTTTAACATTATTTAATTTGGGAGAAATATAAAATGTTGAATTAAGTGAGTATGTAGTTATATTTACATGTATTTATGTAGCTACATGTTTTGCTTTAATTCAGTCAATTGATATCTCTACATCTTGCATGTCTTTCTTTTTTAATATTTATTCATTTTAATTAGAAAAAAAGATAAAATAGCAAGGAAACAGTTTTGAAACAGGTTAGTAGGATATTTATAATAATTAACACATTTCATATTGTTGTCTTCATAATAGTTATTCAGAGGACAAGATGCAAACGTGATATCTTGTCTAATATTTTTTAGGCACATGTCTTTCTTCTAGAATTCAATTTTTACTATTTGCTACTATTTTCCAAATCCCTTCTGTATTCAGTATCCATTGTTCTAAAACCATAAAACATCATATATGAATAATACATTCCTATTATTGGTGTTATTATACACAATATTTTCAGCAATATATGCATACTATAGCAAAAATATTATTTAAATTAATTGTGCTTATTTCCACATTTTTGTGATACATTAAAGAAATATGCACATCCCATCCTAATTTGTTTCAGTTGTGTCATTTGAACTTTCAAATGCTTTATGTCAGCATAGGCAGGTTATAGAAGACAGTGATATTTGGGAGCAGCCAACAAACCTTAATAACATTAATGGATAAATACTTAGATATATTCTTTCCTCGTATGTGGTACAAAAATCCAAATAAATGACATGTTGACTTCACACTTCTATTTACTATCAATTAGATATGCTGGGATTACCTGAGTGATTATTTTCTCAGAAATCCATAATGCAATCTAAACCCTAACATTCCATCAGCCATGCGCTAATTAAAACTGCAGTTATATTTTTGCTCAAACAAAACAACTTAATAAACAGTATCACAAACTGTTTGCCCTTCCTCAAAACAATTTATGCTCCCTAATGCAATTTCCCATTAAAACTGCTGCCAGGTAAATTAAAAACTCTTGAAATAGTAAGTGGGAAATTAATTCAAAAGCTTAATATGGACCTAATAACAGTTGCAAGCTCAGGAAAAGATTGCTACAGCAGGGAGTTAATTAACAGCTTATTCCTCAGTTGATAAAAGTAATCCACTCTAATTCCAGTGCAATTTACCTCAGTGAAATATAAAACCGCAGGCTGCTTCTGGTGCTGGTAATTATTAGCTTCGTCCTATGGTCACATAGACAATAAATGTCAGCAGTGTCTTAATAATAAGAGGCTGTTTGTTAAATGTCTACAATTAAGTATGTGATATGAAATATTGCAAGAGCAGCAATTATGTACATTGCCACACATGCAGAGGTGCAGTTTAGTTTTAAACTGTGTTTAATTGCTGTACTTAGTGCTGAGAATCCAATGTAACAGTTAAAAAATAAGGCTTTCATTGGCTTCATCTAAGAAGGCACTGGGAAGACAGGTGATATATCCATCCTATTTTTTGTAATCCATACTACCACAGTCTTAGTACAGCTATCATCTCTTTCTACTTGGATTACTGCACAAATCTCATAAAGTAACCATAATGGTAATAAAAAGATCAATGGTTATCTTGCAATACATTTTCCTCACTTTTTTATGATCTCCTCTGTGAAATTTACTTCAATACTCTAGAAAAATTTAGTCATTTTATTTTCTACTCTAGTGTAACAATGTATAATATTCAGTCCTTTCAAAGACCTTCTTGTCTTTTATTTCTCTTAACAAGTCTGTACTCAACAAATTAGTGCTTCTCAACATGTGTTCTCTAGAGCATCAGCATCACATGGGAGGTTTTTGGAAATATTCTGTCTGACATCTCACACCGCTTCAAGTAGAATCCTATGGGCGTGGTAGGAAGAATAGGCTAGAAATTTATGTTGTAAATGTTCTCTGGGTGATTCTGATGCACAATAATGTTTGAGAACCATTCTAGACTGTGCACATTTTGGAAATACAGACAACTACTTATCCATTTTAAAATCATCTTCATGTGGATACTTGTAACATATAGTAGGTACACAAAAAGTTTTCAATGAGTTATAGGAAGGTGGGATAAATAATAGGCAAATGTGGAAAATATACACCACTTTGGAATTGAAAGTCAGGATGCCATTTCATTCAAATGAAATGCAAAGTGTGCTTCTCTAAAAGAATAGATCCTTTATTCTAAATTGTGAAAAAAGAGCATAAAATATCAATATAACAATTTTCTCTGATCATGATATGATAATTTCACAGAGGTATGCTTTTATGATTTCTAAATTTTCTAAAATTTTTACTAATAGATTCATTTGGTACAGTGTCTCACTATGCAGCTTGGACTCAGTGATACTGCTGTCTCAGCCTCTCCAGCACTGGGATTACTAGCATGTGCCACCACTCCCAGTGCTGTCTCAGCCTCTCCAGCACTGGGATTACTAGCATGTGCCACCACTCCCTGTTTCAGGTCCCTATGGTGTACCCAAATTTCTGGCACCCACACAGCATGCAGTACCATGGATCGAACTCCGGTCCTTGCACTTGCCAAGCAGGTGCTTACACTGCCAAGTTACCTTCTCAGTCTTGTAAATATTCTTTAGAAGTTCATTTAATTTCTTTTCTCTCTCTGGAGCCATGTTTTGGAAAAAAATTAGACAGTCTTTTACAACAGGATGGCTTAATTCTATTAAATGTTGATAGCTATCATCCTTTTTTGTTAATCTTATGACTTTTATTCAACACATGGAAGTTACATGTAATGATTTCTGTGGTGTTTCTGTTTTGTAGCTAAGCACACTAAATTAATGAAATATGTTAATACAGATTAGCACTATATGAAGAAATTAAACCAATAAAATATTTTATTAAAATAGTTGTTTTAAAATAAATTATCATATTATTTTGTTAAATGAAATACTGTATCACTTGTAATTTTCTGTTTTAATTCTAATTTTTACTCTGTTTAAAAAATAAAATAATGAACTGGTTCTTTAATATTTTTATAAGGAACATATGAGTTTTTTTTAAAAATAGACTTTATCTGTTATATCACATGAATTACATTATAGAAGTAATATACACTATTATCCCACTATGTTAGTTGTTTCCAGGACTTAATTGCTTTTGTTATCTGCTATTGCCTACAGCAATTGCTTATAACATTAATCCACTTGAGAAAACTCATTATGGACTTTTAGTGAATTTATTAGTGCTATATTAACTTTTGGAAAGAACTATATCAGACATAGAGCCCAAAACACTCGACTGATGTTGTAGTGCAACATTTTTGTTATTCTATCTGAAGAATGTATTTGCTTTGCAGAAACAGAAAATAAGACTTTGTGCATTACAAAGTGTTGGGTGTTATATAAGACCATCATTCATTGTATGAAGAGGGTGGCTGAGAAAATAGGTACTTTGATGTTATTAGTTCATGTATAAATGCGTACCATATTCTTTTAATATTTTATAAATTGGCAATTTTGAGTATATATATATATATATATATATATAATCACAATCAACAATGTTATAATAATGCCTTTAGGTGTTTCAAAATCATTTTATATTGACTAATTCATCTCAAAGTATTGTAAAAGATAGGCAAAATAGGTATTATCCTTATTTCACAGATGAAGAAACCAAGACCCAGATAACTGAAATGAAGTGACCAAGCTGGAATTATAACCCAGGTTGTCTGAATTCTAGTGAAGTGATTCTTCTGTCTTACCACTCTTCTCCCTCACTTATATAAATGCAATTCCATTGACCAAATATATATGGAGTGAATAGTACATACCAGTTTCTGTGCTTAATTATATATGTGTGTGATATATTTGATGTATGGTTTGAACTATGGGTATTATTGAGACAGTTGATAAGTTAAAAATACATATAGGTTGAAATGAGATGGTAATAGAGATTGTGGTTTAATCTAAAGAATGAGTGATAAATAATTTACTTTGAGAGGAGTGGAAGGTGACGCTGGAAAAATAGGTTGGGTCTGGAATGTGTTTTCCCAAATTGGAAATTAATCTTGGTTTTATAGTAGATTATAACCAATGAATTCATACTGAGCAGAGGTTGCTGCAATAGGAAATATAATCAGATTTATCTGGAAGGCATATGTGTTCACACTAGAACCAAGGGGTGAGAATGAGACATTTCTGGAGCTCAGAGATTGCATTATTTTCAGTTTGAGAAGATAAGGTCTGAGTTAGTATATCAGCAGTGGCAATAGAATAGAATGATATGTGAGATCCTGCCCTGCATATAGGTGGAGTGTCTTCATTCCCTTGCTTATATGTTTGGTTGGTTCTTATGTATATTTTAACAACTTTCCACATGTCTTCCATACAGCAAGAGAAGTATATCGCTTTGCTTACTGTAGATATCCAATACATATTGTTATTTGAGCAGTTGTATGAAATGTTCTTGTTTATACAAAGCAGATGAGGTAATGATGTTCATTGATAAAACTTTAAGGCTGAAATTTGTGGTTGTGCTTTTCTAAAAGCCCTTTAGACACTGAAACTATATTTTTTTTGTTTTAATTCATATGTAAATTAAGATACAGGCAGATTAGAGTAGAAAGCTACCCAGTGAATGTCTGACTTACATATTCTTAGGAAAACAATATCAAACTATTTCAGCTTTTCCACAGTTTATATGGATGAAAATTTGATTGTGAACTTTCAAGTTTTGCATGAGGATCATTTTTCATGCATGTTTGGTGACTTTCTGGTAAATTACCAATCTGTATATGGGGATGAATAGTTATAACTTTAACAGCACTAGTTAACAAATATGACACGTCCTTGATGTTTTTGTTATTAAGAAAATTTTATGAAGTCAAAGAAATAAGAATATAAATAAAATATCAAAACCGCAGTTATAGATGATGGAGACTACAAATTCACAATACTAGTTTTATATATTCCCCTAAGGTATAAACAGAGGTTTTAGATTATCCATATCATCTTTTTTGAGATTTCTCATTATCCCATTGGGTATGGGATAGTTTGGCCATCCTCCTCAACCCACTAAAACTGAGACTAAAATTAAAACTACTGAATTATTATTTCCTGGTTCCTTTTTAATTTTAAGAGAACTTTCCTTTCCTATTCATTAGCTACACTGCTGTCTTTGAGGTTTGAAAGTCTATCTTCAGTTTCATTCAAACAGCTTTGCCAGATTTCAATAGAATTCTTAATTTTCTGGATATCTGTCTGAATCTGTTTCATGTATTCTAATTATTTCTTGATTTTTCATTCAGTGGTTCCATCATTTTTTTAGTTTCTATTTTTTTAATCTATGTCTTCTTTAGCTGTGCTGAGCAATTCTTTCAAGATTGTTGTCATTTCTTTTTTGACCTGAGAGATTATTTCTGATCTTATTTCTTCTCTAGCCTGATGGACATGTTTCTTTACTTCAGCTCCTATCATTTCAGAAATTTCAATTGTGTGATTTCCAAGTTCTTATATGTTCTTGTCTCCTGGATTTGTTCTGAGTGGGCTTCAGAACTGAGATTGTCTTTTGCTTCTGCATTTTGCCATTTTTGAAGCTCCCAGTAATCATCTGGAGTGACTAGAGGTGGGAGAGTTGTGGGACATGGGTCAATAAGTTTCTGCTACAGTGGGGAGCATGCTAGGCCTCACCAAGGCTATTACTACTAGTGGGTGCAACTGGCTGATATTCAACAAAACTTCAGTGTAGGTGGTGGGTGTGGGTCAGATTCACCAGGACCCCATGGGCTGCCCAGAGTACTCTGAAGTTGTTTAAATGTTGGACCCACACAGACACAACCTACATGTCTGTGCACTAGGGATCAAGGGACACAGCTCACCAGAGTCCTGCAGGATGCCCAAAGACCTCCAAAGTTCTTTTTCTTAATTTTTATTTTTTATTAATTTTATTGAGAAAAAGCAGCAATGAGATAGTTTCAAAACAGGTTAGTAGGAAAGTTACAATAATTAATACATTGCATATTGTTGTCTTCTTAGTAGTTATTCACAGTACAAGATGCAGACGTGATATCCTGTGCAAACATTAATAGTACAGTATAAATCTTGCTTTTCATTGATTTAAGAGAAAGTAGCTGCATATCTATCATAACTGTTTTGTATATACAGATACAAAATGGTACTTCATTTATACCCCCCTTTTTTAGTTTTGTCAGAGATGGGTATTCCATTGCAATATAAATATTGTATGTTCATGAATTCAGCAAAATAATCCAATATAGTCCAGTAGTCCATAATAGCAGTGTGTGATGCATAGGACTGGCAATGTCAGAAGTTGTTTAATTGAGCCTTTTACAGCTCAGCATATTAATATGGCTTTACTGTTTATACCTCATTTTTATACTTTTCTGTTGGAAGGTTATGACCAACATAAATCAAGAACCATATAATTAAAAATGTAACTTTTATATCTGACAAGATCAATAAAATCCCCTCAATATTTACCCTGAAACCATGTACCACAGTTTGTAGGTCATCTGTCAGTTTCAGCCATGTGGATTAGCCTCGGCCATTGCTTGACTAATTTTCTCTCTGTGAAAGTCTGAGAGAAAGATTTCTCTCTAGGTGACTCTCCTTAGGCACATTATACATCGTTGACCACTTTCCTCTGTGGCCCCATAATCTCCTTGATGAGAAAATTTGAGACACCACTGAGTTACAGGAAGTTACAGTATAGATTCTTTTATGCCTCTGGATCCAGGACAAAATTCTTAATAGAAAGGGATATACTGAAGGTCATTATTCATTTTTTTTTGTGGTAGTAGGTACTGGACTCAGGATCCTGTGCTTGGCAGGCAGGCACTTATTCTACTGAGCTGTGTCTCCTGCCCATTCACAATATATTTTAACAATAATAAAATGTCTGTAAATATTCCTCATGTATTTCAATCACACCTCATACATAAATATACTCATATTATGTTCCTTTTCTATACTATGAACCTATGAGAGTCATTATTTTATTAGTTTTTATAGAATTTTTCATATTTTCTGTATTTATGATAATGGTGTTTGTGAAAAATAATAGCATATCTTCTTTTTTATCCTGACTTCTTTTTGTCCTGCTTTATAGAAATAGTTAAGACCTACAATACAATACTGAGCAGAAATTATGAGAGTATTTATCCTTATTGTGTTCCTGATGTTAGATGGAAAACATTCAATAAGTAGTCACCAAACATAATGTTAATTAAAGGGTTTTCATAGATTCCTGTACCTGGTTGAATTACGTCTTTATTGTTCCAGTTGGATGGTAGATTTTAATCATAATATTTGACTTTTTAAATTTTTTCCTACATCTATTTAAATGATAATTATTGTGCCTTATTAATTTTTCTTAGTACATGTTTGCATTATATAATTACATACAGCTTGAAGAGTTGATGGAAGTATGTAATATATCATATTTTTTAATCCCTTACCCCTTTTCTCCCTCTACTTTCTACCCCCATTTCTTAGTCCTTTTCACATTTGCAAAACATCTGTTTCCTATTATCTAGCTTTTCTATTTTTTTAAATGTATTTAGTACAGGGTCTACAGGGTCTCATTACACAGATGAGTCTTGTAGTGATCCTCCTGTTCTCAGACTCCCAAGCACTAGGATTACAGGTGCATGCCATCACACCCAATCTAAATTCCCATCTTACCATGCCCCAGGGGCAGGGCCAGCACGGCATGCCAGAGATGGAACCCCAGCCGCTGTGCTCTGCCTAAAAAGGCACTTTAGTTTGCTGAGCTATCTGGCCAGCTTTCATCTAGCTTTTCTTTTCCTCTTTAAATTATTTGCAGTTTGTGTTTCTCATATAAGAAAAATCATACAAAATTTAAGCTTCTGTGTCAGCTTTATTTCGTTTAACATCATGATCTCAAGGTGCACCTGTTTTCCTTTGAATGACATTTTCTGTGTCAGAGTACTGTCCCATTGTATATAAATATCCCATTTTCTTTGCTCATTCATTTATTCATGGCTAAATCCACTGTTTCAAATGTTTAGCTCCTATTAGTTGTGCTACCACCTCTGTAATATGATCTCTAATTCTTTTGGAAACATGCCTAAAAGAAGAATAGCTTGGTTGAATGTAATTTCTATTTTTAGTCTCATAAGGAATTTTCATACTAATTTCCATAGTAATTGTTCTAGTTTACATCCCCACCAACACTGTAGAAACATACTATTTTTCCTACAACTTCAATAGCATGTGCTGCTACAGTCCAGTGGTACCTCGATTTATGACATTCATTCTATCCATGATTCTGGTTGCAAAAGAAATTGGATGGAAACTGAATCAAGTTCAATGATCAGGTTCAATGTTCATCTTCTGGGAAAATTTGATTCAGCTATAGTTTAACTCAGTTTGCAAGCAGAATCATGGAAATAATTAAGTTGTGAGCTGAGGTAGCACTGTATTTGATCTCTTGATTATAGCCAATCTATTCTAAATTAATTTTATTGAGAAACTTATAACAAGGGCACAGTTTCAAAACCGAATAATAAGAGAGTTTTAATAATTAATACAGGGGCTGGAGAGATGGCTCAGTGGTCTAAAGCACCTACTTAGAACAAGCTTAGCAAAGCATCAGGGACCACGGTTCAATCCCCCAGCACCACATGCCAGCCAGCCCCGCCCCCTGGTGGGCTGAGCTGACCACACACACACACCACACTCTCTCTCTCTCTCTCTCTCTCTCTCTCTCTCTCTCTCTCTCTCTCTCAAATAAATAAAAAAAAGATTTAAAAAAATAATTAATACATTGTGCATTGTTATCTTCTGAGTGATTATTCATAGTACAAGATGCAGACATGATATTCTGTCTAAATACTATTCGTGAAAATCTTTCTTCTCATTTTATTAAGAGAAAGTAGCTGGATATCTATCCTAACTCTTTTGTATATACAGATACAAAACGGTCCATCCTTTGTATCCCCTTCTTTTGTTTAGTTTTGTTAGAGATGAATATTCCATTGCCATTTAAATACTATAAGTGTATAAACTCAGAAAAATAATCCAATATAGTCCATAATAGTAGTGGGTAATCTGTAGGATTGGCAATGTCAGAAGTTGTTGACTTGAGCCTTTCACAGCTCAGCATATAAATATGGCTTTAGTTTTTACACCTTTTTTATACATTTTGCTGGATTGTTAAGACCAAGATAAAGCAAGACCTATATAACAAGAAATGTATCTTTTGTATCTTATAAGGATGGTCAAGTCCCCTCAGGATTTATCCTGTTACCCTGTACCACAGTTTACAGATCCTTTGTTAGTGTCAGCCATGTGGATATGGCACAGCCATTGCTTGACCATTTTGCTCTCTGTGAAAGCCTGAGAGAATGTTTTGTCTCCATGGGACTCCCCTTAGGCACACTCTATATCATCGATCACATTGCCCTGTTGCCACATAATCTCCTTGATCAGAAAATTTGGGACACAACTGAGTTACATGATGTTATAGTATAAATTCTCCTATATCGTAAGTCTTCATTGAATTTGAAAGACTAGGGCCAAAATGTTTACTGTCCTTGCAGGCCTTACTTTTCTCTAATTTTTGGTCTGCAAACTTAGGTTGTTAAGCCTCCAGAAGAAAAGCTTATTATTACTCTACAAAATATGCAGTTGGGTTTAACTTCACTGTCTGCATATCAAACATCTTAGGCATAACATGGAACAGGTATTTTTTCCATCTAGCATTGATATGTTAAACATTAAGTCTCTACAGCATATGGAGAAAAAATTTTAAAAATAAAAACATAATTTAAAAATATGAATAAACATTCACATATGTTTACACGGAAATTTAGAAATCTAACCATATACAGCACTGTAGGAGGACAGTCCTTTGACATTTTTTCCCCTGTCACTTTTTTTCATTTGTTACCTTTTTTTTAAATAAACATTTACTTGAGAGATAGTATGACAATTACTGTGATGTCATTACAAGTAGAACATATTTAGAAGACCAGTATGATAGGCATTCCAAGTGTGACTCTTTTATTGCATATTGCTTTCTTCAGTGCAGTTGCTTAGATCACAGGTATCAGTATATATAGTTCATTGGGGTGTGAATCCTACCAATTAACTGCTAGTTTCCAAAAGATGCTGATGATCCTCAGGATCATTGCCTTACCCATCTGGTGCCTATAAATGTATGGCTTTGCACCTGTCATTTTCCCCAGCTTTTGTACTTGCCTTCTCCTCATTGTCCAAATGAGGAGTGCTCTTATACTAGTATAAGTTCTTATACTAGGGAGACTGTATGATATTTACACATGTTGGTCTGGTTTATTTCACTTATGAGTATGTCTTCAAGTGGCATCCACTTAAATAGAAAGGTTTAAAGTTCATCATTCTTTACAGCTGAGTAATACTCCATTGTATAAATATACCACATTTTTTCATCTATTCTTCAGGTGGCAGGCATATTGGTTGTTTGCAAGATCTGGTTATCACAAAAAGTGCTGCTATAATCATAGGTACACATATATCACTATTATATGAGGTTTTCAGTTCATCCACAAAAATTCCCAGTAGGGGGATAGCTGACTTGAATAGGATTTCCAGTCCTAGTTTCTTAGGGAGTCTCTGCACTGATTTCCATAATGGTTGCGCCGGTCTAAATTCCCACCAGCAGTGGAGAAGGTTCCTATTTCCCCACTGCCTCTCCAATATTTGTTGTTAGTTGTTTTGTTTATGATAGCCATTCTTCCTAGGGTGAGATGGTATCTCAGTATTGTTTTAATTTGCATTTCATGGATGGCTAGTGATGTGGAGCATGTTTTCATATATTTATTCTTTTCTTTAATTTTATCCTTGGAGAAGTGTGTGTTCATCTTGAATGCCTTTTTCTGGATTGGGTCTTTAAATTGTGGGGCCTTAATGTTTTTTTACATCTTTATAAATTCTAGAGAGCAGACCTTTGTCAGAGTGTTTATTAGTCAAGATTTTTTTCTACATTTGTGGGTTTTATTTTCACTTTGTTGGTAATTTCTTTTGATGTGCAAAAGCTTCTCAAGAAGAGATGATCCCAGTTGTTAATTCTTTAAAGTATTACCTGTGTGATTTTCTATTTTTCATGAACTCTTTGCCTTCCCCTATGTCATCAACAGTTCCTCCTACTTTCTCTTCCAGGAGATTTAGATTTTCTCTTTTACTGTTTACATCTTTAATTCACTTTGACTTTACCTTAGTGCATGGTGATAGATTTGACTCAATTTTCGTTTTCTGCATGTAGAGAGCCAGTTTTTCCAGAACCATATGTTAAAGAGGCTGTCTTTCTTCCAATAAGTGTGTGTGTCTCCTTTATCGAAGATAAGGTGACTGAGTGTGTTGCTAGAGACCGCTGCATCTTCTAATCTATTCATTGATCCTCGGGTCTATTTTGTTGATAGTACCATGTTGATTTTATCACAGTAGCTTTGTAGTATGATTTCAAGTCATGAATTGCAATGCCTCCTGTCTAGTCTTGCCCATGATTGCCTTTGCTATTGTCAGTCTTTTCTGGTTCCAAATAAATTTTATGAAATATTTGTCTGGGTCTGTGAGAGTCGTTGGTGGTAGTTTGATGGGCATTGCATTATATCTATATAGCAATTTTGGGAGTATGTCTAGCTTCACAATCTTGATTCTTCCTATCCAGGAGCAAGGAATATTTTTCCATTTTCTGAAGTACTCTACAATATCTTTTTTCAGAGTACTATAGTTTTCCTTGAAAAGATCTTTAAATTGTTTAGTTAGCTGAATTACAAGGTATTTCGTTTTCCTCAGTGCTATTGTAAAAGATATTTTTTCTGTGTGTTTGTTATCTGTGTAGAGGAATGCTATTGACTTTTAGCATTGAGTTTGTATCCTGTGATGCTACTGTATTTGTGTATCAATTCTAGTAGCTTCTTGGTGGAGTTTTTGAGATCTTCAAATTAAAGTATCATGTCATCTGAAAAAAATGATAATTTAACTTCTTCTTTACGTATTCTTATTCCTTTTATTTCTCCCTCGTGTTTAATGGCTCTAGCTCATGATTCTAGAACTATATTGAATAGGAGGGGTGATAGACGACATTCTTGTCTCGTACCAGATTGGACAGTAAAAGATTTTACTTTTTCCCCATTTAGAATTATGTTAGCCACTGAGTTGTCATAAAGGCATTTACTTTGAAGTAGAGGCCATCTATTCCAATTTTCTGGAGAACTTTGAACATGAATGAGTTATGAACTTTGTCAAAAGCCTTTTCTGCATCAATTTATACCATCATATGGTTTTTAGTTTTGGGTTTATTGATATACTGCATTACATTTGTAGATTTGCATATATTGAACCATCCTTGCATCCCTGGGATGAATCCTACTGGTCATGGTGTATGATCTTCTTGATGATTTGCTGTACTCTATTTGCTAGGATTTTATTGAGAATTTTTGCATCTATGTTCATGAGGGATATTGGGCTGTAATTCTCTTTTTTTAGTTTCATCTTTCTCTCCTTTTTGTATGAGTATAATACTTGCCTTGAGGAATGGTTTTGGGAGAACTGTTTCCTCTTCTATTGCATTGAAGAGTCTGAGCCGTTTTGGGATTGTTTCTTCCATAAATTTCTTTTAGAATTCAGCTCTGAATCCATCAGGGCCTGGACTTTTCTTTGTGGTAGGCTTTTTATTACATTTGGCATTTCATTGGCTATTATTGATTTATTGAATGTTGTTATATCTTTTTTATTCAGTTTTGGTAATTTATACTTTTCTAGGAATCTGTCCATTCCTTCTGTGTCTTCTATTCTGTGAGAGTAAAGATTCTCAAAGTAGCTATTGATAATCTTCTGAATTTCCTCTGGGTCTGTGGTGATTACACCCTTTTCATTCCTTATTGCTTGTATTTGCATTTTTTCTTTTCTCTTTTTGATAATGTTAGCTAGGGGCTCATCAATTTTATTTAAACTTTCAAAGAACCAAATTTTGATTCGTTAATTCTTTGAACTGTTTTGTTCTATAGACTTTTTTTTCAGATATAGAATGCTAGTGTTGATTTAATTTGTAGTTCTTTCCTCACTAGAGATATTGAATTTTTTATTACTGGCCATTTGAATTGTTCTTCTTTGAAATGTGTATTTGCCTGAATTGTGTATTTTTGATTTCATGTTTTAATTTGGAGGGTGTTTAAAACTTTTTTATGTATAGTATTATTCCTATGTCCAAGTTGTAGTTAGAAAAATTGTTCCAGTTCTCTGGACTGCTTATTCTTTCTGTTTTTTTTTTTTTTTTTAGTTTTCTTTTGCTGTACATAAACTTTATAAATAGATATAATCCTCTTTGTTTATTCTTTATATTAATTTTTCTGCCACTGAGATTTTGTTTAGAAAGTCCTTTTATCTTGGAGCAGGTAGTTTCTGTTTCAGTGTTTATGTCTTTCACTCGCTTTTACTTTACATTTTTACATGGTGAGCATTATTTATGTACCTTCCATCTTCTGTATTTGGAGAGACAGATTTTTTTTCTTTTTCTGTCAACATTTGCTAAAGAGGCTTAATTTTTACTTGTATTGCTTTGTCAAAGACAAAATAGTTGACTGTATCGTTGGGTGTTACTGTGTTTTTATTGTGCTCCATTGTACCACATGTCTGTGTTTTTGTCACTATCATGCTATTTTTAAAACTTTACCTGTTTAATATAACTTGAAAGTTTTGATGATAATACTGCCTGTTATAATCTTCATGTCAGGATTGATTTTGCTATTCTTGATCTGTTCTGGGTCCATATGAATTTAAGGATTATATTCTGCGCTTCTGTGATGAATATTGTTGGCATTTTGGTTGGGATTGGATTAAATTCCTATATCATTTTTGGAAGTATGGCTATTTTCCCATTGTTTTTGCATATCCAGGAACATGGGACATCTTTCCATTTTCCAATAACCTCTTTAATCTCCTTTTTAAGATCATTATAAACATCTCTAACTCCACTGTTTGGGTTATTACTGAATCATAATTATTTGTTTAGTTATTATGATTGGTATTACTTAACTAATTTCTTTCTCAATGGGTTTACTAGTTTTTTTTCAGTATTTTAGGACAGGGTCTACAGGGTCTCATTATGAAGATTGGACTCGCAGTGATTCTCCTGTTTTTTAGCTTCCCAAGTGCTGGGATTAAGACACACAGAACCATACCCAGTCTCAATTGCCATCTTGGCACGCTGCACAGGCAGAGCCAGCATGGCACACCAGGGATTGAACTTTGGCACTTTGCTCTGCCTCAGCAGTTGCTTTAGTCCACTGAGGTATCAGGCTGGCCCTCAATGTGTTTACTATTGATGGAAAAATGCTATTGGTTTTTGGATGCTGATTTTATACTGTGCTGTATTGTTTAATTGGGTTATTACTTGTAGTGCTTTTGTTTAAATTTTTTGTCTTGTGTATAAAGGATCATGTCATCTGTAAACTTTTATAATTTGACTTCATTTATTATACACATCTTTCTTTCTTAGATGATACTGTGACTTATGTTTTGACTACTACATTGAATAGGAATCATGATGGTGTACATAATCATATTCCTGATTTGAGAATGAATGCTTCTAACTTTTCCCAGTTTAATATGATGCTGACAATAGGTTTCTTATAAATTTATTTTATGAGGGTGAGTTAGATCTTCCTATACCTATTCTCTCTTTAATTTTTTAGTTTGTTCGTTTTCTTTTATTTTTTTGCAAATGCATAAGGGATTTTTTTCAAAGATTTCTGTATCTACTGAAATGACTATGTGATTTTTCCCTTGCTTCTGTTAGTGTCATATATTGTACTTATTTATTTGAATACATTGAAACTTCTTCACATCCCTAGGATGAAGCCTATTGGATCATGATGCATGATCTTTCTGATAATTTATTTCATTCTGTTTTACAGTATCTTGCTTCATATTTGTACCGTATTCATTAAAGAGATTGACTTATGGTTCAGTTTTGTTTTTAGTTGGATCTTTATCTAGTTTGAAAGCAGGATAGTGCTATATGTTAGGAATTTCATTAGGACTATTGCTTTCTTTGAATTTCATTAAAGTGTTTTAAGAGTATTGGCATTGCACCTTGAGGCATTACTCACAAGTGAAGTAAATCAGATTCACGTGTGTAAACCTCATATTGTCTCCTCTGATGATAACAGTCAAGCTCCTATCATGAAAGCCAATACAACTACTTCTCCAGGAGACAGAGTAGTGCACCATGTTTCTCTCTGGAGCCAAGAAGTGATGCCCAAAGTAAGGGCCAGAGTTCCCCCAAAATGATCCACAGCCATTCTCAAAGAAACCGAAGTCCTTAGTTCCTTCAATGATAACAGCAAAGTTCATCTGGAAAGCCACCATTGCAAGCTCATCCAAGAGAAAAAACAGCAGCCCCAGGAATACCAACAGTTCCAACAGCCTCCACAACAACCTCGGAACTTCTTCCACTTCAGTTCTTTTATGCTGCTAGCAACAATCCTCAGGTGGTTCTCCTACATCTAGCACCATGTTGATCCAGTTCATCTGGGTGTTACTAGTTGACCACCAGTTGTCAATCCACCACAGTGGTTCGTGAACTAAATTTGGTCCATGATGCTGGAAAATTGGCTTCCAATTTCATGTAAGAGAGATGGATGTAGTCATGTTCATCACCCAATGAAGAATTTACAAAGATAAAATTTTGCCAAAGGCTATGTTTGGAAACCAAATTGTTCATAAATAAATGCATTCATGAACTGAGGTAATAACACATGGAATAATTTTGATTATACTGCATTTATGAAAGCATGCCTTATGAGCTAGTATATAGTCTGTTTTAAAGATGGTTACATGTGCTTCTGAAAAAAATTCATTTGTTGTTGTTGAGCAGAGCACCTTGTAGATATCTAGTAAGTCTTTGCCTAAATGTGTGGTCCATCTCTGATGATTCTTTGTTGAGGTTTTGTCAAGCTGATCTGTATATTTATGAGAGTAGAGTATGGAGGTCATCACTATAATTGCCTTGATGAATATCTAATTTGTTTATGTACAATAGTGTTTGTTTTAGGAAACTGGGCCCACCAGTATATAATGATTATGTGATTATTATTGTTACTTCTTTCTATTGAGTTGTTGCTTAATCCAATAAGTCTTGACCTTCTTTGCCTCTTCTGAACCAGGGACTGAACTCAGGCCTTTGCACTTGCCAGGGAAGCATTTATTCTACTGAACCATCTCCCTTGCCCCTAAAATGTTACTTTTTTATTGTAGTATTTTCTTTTTCTATTCTAGTTTTGAAAAGAATACATGACGTCAGGAATTTGTACTTATTCCATTTTAGCCACTCTTTCATTCAAAAATATTTGTACAAAAAGCACAGGTCATGAACAGATGATAATGATAACATTTATCTTTATATACTGAAAAATTTAAAGAGCAAAGGTAATTTTGAAATAGTGAATGATGAATAAAAATATTATGTCATGAAAGAAAAGTATGATATCACATTTTTGTGGAGGAACCAGAACTCATATCGTGATACAGAAGTGCTAATGCCAGGAATAAGAAAATGGTACCTTATTTTACTTCATAAGCAATAACATGTTTTACTTTATCATTACAATTTTTTAAGAAATATATTTAGAAATTTTAAATAAAATGATTTTAATTAATACGTGTAAAATAATATATATACACTTTTGGGGCACCATATGATATTTTGTTACATTTGTACATTGTGTAATGCTTAAATCAGGTTAAACATATATTTCCTTATAAATTGTTATATGTAGCATGCCTTCATGTGGTGACGCAGCATAATTTCTTTCTTTTTTTTAAATTTTATTTATTTATTTATGTGTGTGTGTGTGTGTG
>NW_004524679.1:6677574-6682364 GCF_000260255.1 Octodon degus
AAAATAGCAAAATCAAATAGATTTAAAACAGGTTAGGAGGATGTTTACAGTAATCCATGCATTGCATATTTTTGTCTTCATAGTAGTTATTCAGAGGATAAGATGCAGACAAGATATCTTCTCTAAACAATATTAGTTCAAAACTTTATTCTCAGTAAACAAATAGAAAATAAGTGTATATTTATCCTCTCTCTCTTGGTTATACATATATATTTTTCATTCCATTTTTCTTTTCACAACAAAATTGTCCTTTATTTACATATTTGTGATGGTAGTAATGCATGATGCTAGATTGCATAGCAGCTGATAGCTAACCTTAACCAGACAGGATGTTCATCTCAGCAGTAAGTTAGGTTTTGTGCTTTAGGAATAGAGCCAAGTCCCACCTACATATATTTTATTGATTTCCTAGCTTTGTGGGTCCCAACATTTCCCAATTTTTCTTTTCTTTTTTGTTTTTTTCAGAGGGGCATGTTCTACTGCAGTTAGAGAAGTGGTACTTGAAGAAGTCTTTAAAAGGGACCTTTTCATACTTGAAACTAGTCTAAAGATTGTAGTTACTTGAATTCAGCAAAATAACCCAATACAGTCCAATAACCCATAATAGTACTGAGTTACCTGCACAATTGGCAATTGTCCAAAGTTGTTCACTTGAGCCTTTTTCAGCGCAGCATAATAATATAGCTTTACTTTTATACCTCGTGGTTAAAATTTTCTGCTGGATGGTTAAGACCAAGATGAAGCAAGACATATGTAAATAAAAATGTAACTTTTGTATCTGATAAGGTCAGTCAAATCCCCTCAGCATTTACAATGTAACAAAGTACAGCACATTGTAGATCTTTTGTCACTGTCAGCCATCCGGATGAGTCGTGGCCATTGCTTGACCAATGTGCTCTCTGTGAATTCCTGAGAGAATGTTTTCTCTCTAGGTGACTCTCCTTAGGCACACTTGATAACATCAATCACTTTCTTCTGTGGTCTCATAATCCCCTTGATCAGGAAATTTGGGGCACAACTGAGTTATACGATGCCACAGCATAGGTTTCATTTGACCCTGAGTCTTCACTGACCTTGAAGTGTTAAAGCCAAAATATTGTTTATCATTGTAGTGCCTCTTTTTCTCCAATTTTTGTACTGCAAATTTTAGTTGTTAAATATCCAGAAGAGAAGCTTAATGATATTTTTACCCTGTACCAGAGACAGTTGAACTTAACATCATTATCTGTCTGAATATCAAATACCTTAAACATAACTTGGAACAGATGTTTTCCAACAATATTCATACACTAAACTTTAAATCCTTATAGAAAGTGAAAAAATAAAAAATAAAATTACACAGTTTTACACAGAAATTTAGAAATCTAACCACATACAACATGGTAGCAGGACAAACATATGATTTTTTTTTTCTTGTCTCTTGTTTTCTTTTATTACATTTAAAAAAAAATTACTTTAAACAGAGTATAGCCATAATTGGTATGATATTAGAAAAAGTATGCATTTAGAAGTCCAAAATGACAGGTATTTAAAGCTTGGTTTTAGTATTAAACATTGCTATCCTCAGTGTAGTTAATTCATAGATAACAGTATATAGAGATAGTCAGGGTGAGAATTCTACCAATTGAAAGCTATTTTCAAAAACCTGATGGAGATTTTTAGGACAATTGCCTTAATCCTCTTGTTTAAATAAATAGTAATTTTGCCTGAGCCATTTTTCTAACTTTTCTCCTTTCTCTCCATTATTTAAACTTAAAGTTCTTGCTTTCCATTTAAATGTGTTATACTTTTCAATTTTTGTTTCTTCTTTTGAGTTTTTACACTAGGGAGGCAATATTATATTTCAAATGTGGGTCAGGTTTATGAGTATATCTTCAAGTGACATCCACTTGAATATAAAGGCTTTGAATTTATCATTCTTTGTAATTGAGCAGTACTCCATGGCATAAAAATACCACATCTTTCTCATCCATTCCTTAGGTGACAAGCATTTTGATTGTCTCCAAGATTGCACTATCATGAATTGTGCTGCTGTAAACATAGGGACACATACATCACTATGATATAATGTTTCCAGTTCTTTTGGGAAAATTCCCCAAAGACGGATAGCTGGATAGAATGGGATTTCCAGTCTAGTTTTTGAGGAGACTCCACACTGATTTCCATAATGGTTGCACCAGCCTTCATTCCCATCAGTAGTGGAGAAGGGTTCCTTTTACCGCACAACCTTGCCAACATAAGTTATTGGTTGATTTCTTTATGATAGCCATTCTTTCTCAGGTGAGATGGTATCTCAGTGTTTTTTTCATTTGTTTTTCATGGATGGCTAGTGATATGCAGTAATTTTCCATGTATTTATTTGTTTATTGTATTTCTCTGTCTGGCAAGTGTGTGTACATCTCAGATGCCCATTTTTTTGACTGGGTCTTTAAATGTGGAGGCCCTAATTTTTTTTAGTTATATATAAATTCTAGATAGTAGACCTTTGTCTAAATGTTTATTAGTTAAGATTTTTTTCCAAGTTTGTGGGTTGATTTTCACTCTGTTGGTAATTTCTTTTGATGTGCAAAAACTCAAAAAGAGGAGCTTTTGGTTGTTAATTCTTTGTAGAATTTCCCATGCAGTTTGATTTTTCTTCAAGAAATGTTTACCTACCCTATGTCTTCAGGATTTCCACCTACATTCTCTTTCAGGAAATTTAGTGTTTCTGTTTCACTATTTAGATCAATAATCCATTTAGATTTTACCTTAGTGCAAGGTGAAAGACCTGGGTCAAGTTTAGTTTTAGGCATATACAGAGTAAGTTTTTCCAGCACCATTTGTTAAAGAAGCAATCTTTGTTCCAGTAAGCATGTTTGTCCCTTGTACAGAAGATAAGATGACTGAGTTTGTTTGTACTTTTATCCACATCATCTAATCTAGTCCATTGATCCTCACATCTATTTTTTTGCCATTACCATGGGTATTTTATCACAGTAACTTTGTAGTATATTTTCAAGTCAGGAATTGTAATGCCTCCTGTCTTGCCTTCATTGCCCAGGATTAACTTTGCTGTACTAGGTTTTTTATGGTTCAAACTAAATTGTAGGAGTAATTTCTATAGGTCTATGAGGTATGTTGCTGGTATTTTGATAAGGATTACATTAAATCTGTATAACAATTTTTGGAGTATGGCCATCTTCACGGTGGTAGTTCTTCCTATCCAGGAGTAGGGGATATTTTTCCATTTTCTGAAATCCTCTACGATTTTGTTTTTCAGAGTACTGTAAATTTTATTGAATAGATCATTGACATCTTTATGTAGATTAATTCCTAAATATTTAATTTTCCATGGTGCTATTGTAAAATCTATTGTTTCTCTAATTTCTGTCTCAATGTATTCGTTATCTGTGTAGAGGAATGTTACTAACTTTTGTGTACTGCCTTTGTATCGTGGTATGCTATTGAATTTGTGTATTAATTCTAGTAGCTTTTTGGTGGAGGCATTTGGGTCTTCCCAGTAGAGTATCATGTCATCTGCAAATATTGATAATTTGACTTCTTCTTTAAATATTATCATTCCTTTTATTTCTTTCTCTTTTCTAATTGCTCTAGCTAATGATTCCAGAACTATATTGAATAGGAGTGATAATAGAGGACATCCTTGCCTTGTACCAAATCAAAAAGTAAAAGATTTCTATTTTAAATATTCTTATTTCTTTTATTTCTCTCCATTATTTAATAGCTCGATCTAATCATTCCAAAATATTGATAAAAGTCATGACAGAGTATATCTTCATCTTGTATCTGATTGGAGAGTAAAATATTTCACATTTTCCATTCAGCATTATGTTATCCAGACCCAGTCCTAGCCCAGGACCAGGGAGTGTGTGGTAGAGTTTCTGGCTACATTGCACAAGTGGGAAATATGGGTCCCAGCCAAGGTGCAGCGTGGGTTAGATGCTCTTCGACCAACTTGGGATGTCACCCACCACTCTGCAACACCTCCCCTAACATGCCCACCGAGTAGGAATTTCTGCAGCCTTCTGGGAACCCCAGACCCAGTCCTAGATTAGGGCCGGTGAGGGTGTGGGAGAGATTCCAGATACCCAGTGCTGGCATGACCTACTGGTCCCAGCCCAGGCTCAGCATTAATGAGAAACTTTTCGACACCCCTAGGACACCCCCATCACTCAAGAGTATACCCCACACCCTGTCAACAGAGTAGGAATTTTTGTTGCGGTCTGGGAACCCACAGATCCAGTCCTAGTCCAGGCCAGGTGAGTTTAGGGGAGAGCTGCCTCTCCCCTTACTCCACCTGGTCATCTCCAGACTCAGCTCAGGCCTGGCATACAGGCCTGGGGTGAAACCCTGCAACTGCAATCCCTACAGAGAGTGTAGGGGACAGAACCACCCAGCTAGTCCAGGAACAGAACATCTTGCCAGTGGGGCACAACAGGTTCAGCACCAAAGACAGCAACAGGAATGAGCTGAGCACATAAGCCAGACCCAAGCTAGGAACAGCTGGATCAATCCAAATTTGTAGATCTACAGCTGAACTTCAGTAGGTGCTAAGGCGATAACTGCAACAAAGATCTACAACAAAGGTCAGAAGACAATGCTACACAAAATGACAAGGAGAAGGAGCAAAATGTAATCTCAGAACCCAAGCCCACCCAGAACAAGTTCAGAGGACACTAACACAGAACAAATTGGGAATCACACAGCTGAAATCAATGAATAAACTTCTTCTGAAAGAAAGAAACAGCTGGAAAAAGGTATAGAGGAACTCAGATTGGAAATAAAAAAAA
>NW_004524679.1:6682464-6683828 GCF_000260255.1 Octodon degus
GTGTGTGTGTGTGTGGCCAGCTCAGCCCACCAGGGGGCGGGGCTGGCTGGCATGTGGTGCTGGGGGATTGAACTGCGGTCCCTGTGCTTTGCTACACTTGTTCTACGTAGGTGCTTTAGACCACTGAGCCATCTCACCAGCCCACAGCATAATTTCTTGATCTTATCTAACTGCAATATTTCCCTAACACTCATTCTTTTTCTTCTTTGTAGCCTCTGCTAACCACTATGATATTCTCTCACCTTATGTGAAACAAATATTTTCAGATTTCAACTACAACTGAGATAATGCAATATTTTTATATCTATACATAGCTAATTTCACTTAAAATAATGATCGTCAGTTTCATTTGTCTATCTATATATACCCAATAGAAGGATAGTTGGGTCATACAGTAGTTCTATATTTTTTGACAATTAAACGTGCACATTTACTGACATTTGTTAAATAGGTAGCTTTTACCTAAATTTGTCTATCACATAAATTACAACATAAAAGATGTAGAAAGTCTTGAGTATAAGAAATTTTCATCACCTTTGATTATTTTTAATCTAAAAATTTTGTTTCCTCAAAAGAGCAATTGGTTTATTTCAAGATAAATTTAGTTTAGAAAATAAACATGAGAATCACAATAAATACGAGATATAATTTACTTTAATTATTACATTGATTATACTCAATACTTTGCTTTATGGTCTGTATAATGTAAAAGGAAAGGATTAAATTTAGAATGAACTAATTCAAATGAATATGATTTATTCTTTTTGATTTTTGAATTAGTACATGTTTACATTACATGCAGTTCATAATCCTCTTGGGGAGTGGACATTATATACTAATACAACTTGCATTTTTATTCCTTTCCTCTCTTCTCAGTTTTCATACACCCCATTTTAATTCCCTTTTCTCCATTTTTATAGTTTGATATTATTAATTTTAGCTTGTGTTTATGGCACAATAATGTCTTTATATATTGTGGTTAGAAGGTTCCTATACATGGCATAAATTTATTCTATTTACACCCTCCACTCATGACCTCTTGACCCCATTCCCATTTTTTATTAACTTTATTTTTGCATGGTTTTTGGATATACATACATTTATCTTTCACAATTCTATCCTTCAAAAACAGGATTTTATAATTAATGGTATCACCTTTTTATAAAAAACTTTAGACAAATCATTATTTATAATTTTCATCTACATTTCCTACCAATCAAACAGATGAGATCGAGGCATTCAGGGTAATATGGTCATAGTCAACTACCTATCAAGATTTAACATTTTAGATTTTTTTTGTCTTTTTCTGATTATTTATTTATTTGTTCATAATTTTATTGACAAACAAATAGCAATGAGACAGT
>NW_004524679.1:6683928-6694422 GCF_000260255.1 Octodon degus
GGACATGATATCCTATTTACAAACACCATTAGAACAAATCCCTCTATTCATTAAGAGAATGTAACTATATATCTGACCGAACCACTTTGAATACACAGATACAAAATGGACATTCATCTGTATCCCCTTCTTTTGTTAAGTTCCGTTATTTGAATATTGTACATATGTAAACTCAGCAAAATATTCTAAAAGAGTCCAGTAGCCCATAATAGTATTGGGTCTTCCGCTTGACTGGCAATGTCAGAAATTCTTGGCCTGAGTCCCCTATAGCTCAACATAACAGCATGGCTTTACTTCTTATATTACCTTTTCATACTTTTCTGCTGGATGGTTAAGACCAAGGTAAAGCAGGCCCTATGCAACAAGAGTTGTGGGTTTTGGGTCTGATAAGGTCAGTGAAATCCCCTCAGGATTTATCCTGAGATCCTGTACCTCAGATTGTAGAACTTCGTCAGTGTCAGCCACGTGGAAGAGTCACAGCCATTGCTTGGCCAATGAGCTCTCTGTGAAAGCCTAAGAAAATGTTTTCTCTCCATGTGACTCTCCTTAGGCACACTCTGCATCATCGATCACTTTCCTCTTTGGCCCCATAATCTCCTTGATCAAAAATGTGGGACACTACTGAGTTACATGATGTAACAGTAAAAGTTCTCATATGTCATTAGTCTTAATTGACCTTGGAAGGCTAGGGCCAAAAAGTTGGCTTTCCTTGAAGCCCTCCTTTTTCTCTAATTTGGTCTGCAAACTTAGGTTGTTGAACATCCAGAAGACAAGCTGATTGTTATTATAATACAACTTAGGTTGTTAAACTTAATCTCACTATCTGTCTGAATATCAAACATCTTAGGCATAACATTGAACAGGAATTTTTCATCAAGTATTGATATGTTGAAATTTAAGTCCCTTCAGAGTATGATAAAAAATTTAAAATTAGAATATATTTAAAAATAGGCATAAAGAATTATATACTTCTTATGTTTACACATAAGTTCAAAAAACTAACCATATACAACCTTGAAGCAGGACAGTCCCACAATATTCCTTTTCCTGTCTCTTGCTTTCATTCACCACCCCCTTCTCTTTGAACAACCATCTCCCCAAAAGACAGCATAGCAGCAACTGGCATGTCATGAAAAGCAGCCCATATTCAGAAGACCAGAATGACAGCACTCCAAACATGAAACTACTATTACAGATTACCATCTGCAGTGCAGTAGCTTAGTTCACAGGTATCAGTATATATAGTTGGTCAGGCTGAGAATCTTTCCAATTAACTGCTAGATTCAAAAATCTTGTGGAGATTCTCAGGATCATTGCCTTGCTCATCTTTTACATATAACTGTATGGCTTGACATTTTCATATTTCCTAGCTGTTCTCCTTTCCCTCTCTTGATTAGCTAGTCCTTGAGATCCTGCTCTCCTTTTACTTGTATTATACCTTTCTATTTGTATTTCTTCTTTTGAGTTCTTATACTAGGGAATCTATATGATATTTACACATGTGTGTCTGGTTTATTTCACTTATGAGTATATGTTCAAGTGGCATCCACTTCAATAAAAAGTCTTCAAGTTTATCATTCTTAATAGCTGAATAATACTCCATTGTATAAAAATGCCACATCTTTTTCAACCATTCCTCAGGTGATGGACATCTTCGTTGTTTACAAGATTTGACTATCAAAAATTGTGCTGCTATAATCATAGGCACACATATATCTCTATCATGTGATGTTTTCAGATCCTCTGGGAAAATTCCCACTAGAAGAGTAGCTGGTTTAAATGAGATTTCTGGTCCAACTTTTCTAAGGAGTCTCCACACTAATTTCCATAACGGTTGCACCAGTCTACATTCCCATGAGCAGTGGAGAAGGGTTCCTTTTTCCCCACTGCCTTTCCAACATTTGTTGTTGTGTGATTTCTTTATGATAGCCATTCTTTCTGTGGTGAGATGATATTCGATTTTATTTTTAAATAATATAGTACAATGGAAGACTTAGTATATTTTATTAAGAGTTGTAATATAGAGCCAGCCAATAGCTCAACAGATTAAAGTGCCTGCAAGCAGGCACAGGGGCCAGGCATTTGATCCTCAGGCCTGCTCTGTCAGCCTTGCCACTGGGGCATGCTGAGATAGCAATTGAGACTTGCGTGGTGGTGCAAGCCTATAATCCCAGCTCTTGGGATGCTGTAAACAGGCAGATTACTATGAATATGATCTAGCAGTGAGACTCTGAACATGCTGTAGACCGCTCCCTAAATACAAAAAAGAACGACTTGTAATATGGAGTCTAAAAATATTTTAAGATTCACAGATGCTGGCAATATAATATTGAGAGTTTCCTTATATCATACATTCAAATTTTCATATTGTTAGCATCTTTTGCTGTAGTACATTTGTCCCTACATTTTTGGGGAAGGGATACTTGTGATTGAACTCTGGACCTTGAGCTTGCCAGGCAGGTTCTTATGCCACCGAACTATTTCCCTGGATGTCACTACTTTTGAAACAATATTGATACATTTTTATTAATGAAAACTTTATTCACTTTTCCTTAGTTTTTAATTATACTTATTTAGATTTTGTATCCAAAGGAGTTATATAATTGGAAGCATAGTGTGTCTATCTAGCCTTTCTGGAATAAGTCTGTAATCTTTTCAATATATGCTTAAAATTTATTCATGTTGTTTTGTGGATTGGTAGAAATAGCTAGATAGATTACTTGTGTGGATGTTTCTTAGCATATGCCTTCACTTAAGGATATCTTGCTGTCTCCAAATTTTGGGGATTGGGAGCTGTTTGGAGATGGTTCAGCAGAATAAGCGCTCGCCTGGCATGTGTAGGGCTTGAGTTCAATCCCTAGTTCTGAAAAAAAAAAAAGGAGATTGTGAATACAATTGCTACATTATACTGAAGTTCTTTCTTTCTTTCTTTTATTTTGAGCTCATCACTTCTTGTTTCTAATAGCATTTAGTTACATCATTTATAATGACATTTGTTAATAAAAGAAATTAGGACTGGTTACCAGCTTAATTTGGGCTTTCTTTTAAAATAGGCAACAGAGGAACTAGCTAGGAGTTCAGAAACAATATTTCTGAATGATATGCTGACCCTAAATCCAAAGGATAATACCACTTTCCAATCTTATAAAGTAGAAATATAAATTTCTTAAGCTTCTGCTTAACTTTTTTAACAAATCCTGTTCTTTTTTTATTAAAGAAAGTAATAGAAATAGTTCTTGAAAGCAAAATGTAGATGATATTCTCAGCTGAATTTGTTGGAGTGGAGCCTTTTTTTTATGACTATCACATTTAGAGTTGAAAACCAAGTGATGTAGTTCATGGGCAGCATGAGTTGTACTCATGCTGCCCATGAGTACAACTACAAAAATAGTTGTACTCATGGGCAGCATAATCAATTCCTCAAATGATATGGCTTCCAAGATTCCATCATGCTGGTTCCTCTTCTGTTTGCTTTCACTTAATACTGCTTGCTTAAGGAAACAAATAATGTAAGTTCACAAAAATTCTAAAAGTCAGTTTGTACAGCAGTGAATAAGAGGAGCTTTGACCTTTGGAATTGCAGTCACTTTCATCACAGATATTTTCTTCATTCTGAATCAAGGTGAGGTAAAACTGGAAGAATAAGACTTCCAAATGCAGAGTCTTGAGATATCCAAGTATCCAGAGTATCCAGATGAATGTGCATGAGCATGCTACAATGCTGCTTTCTTCTGGGCTGCAATATGCTACTACTCCGCCTGATCCCGAGTCTTTGGTCTGAAAGGGCCTGGAGAGTGCAATGCTTGTCATCAAGAATTTGTTGACATCTTGTTTTGCTTCAATTGTGCTCAGTAACAACCGATAAGCCCTTTAACATTACCTAGGATGCGAGGGAACCCGGAATCTCTCTGGGGAACTTCAACTATCCAGGTAGCTGTGTTTTGGCACAGGAAAAAGCAGCACCATTGCTGTGCTACAACCTTCCTGCCCCTAGTGCAGGTGTTTCTCTATAAACTTTCATTTCAGTAAATATGAAGGATTATAATTATTGAATTTTGTAGCATGTGAGAAAATGAAAATTCATATTTTTTTCAACATAGATATATAATTTTGTGTTCTTTTTTGCATTTTTATTCTTTTTTCTTTCTTTAATTTTTTTTAGACATAGAAGTACATTGTTTTTATTGCTGCTGTATCAAATTAACAAATACATGATTGTAAACAACACAAATTTATTTACTATTTCTCTCAATAAAATTAATATTTTTGTTTCTTATTTTCTTATTACTATCCTCAAAATCCCAATATCACCATTCAATACACAATCCTATAGTTATTGCAATCTGATCATTTTTCCAGTAAGTGACTATTTCAGCTATATATTTTATTACAAATTAAATAATGGAAATATCTTATTATACCACTTATTTATATTCCTGATTATTTGATTTTATTTCCTTATTATTCTTTTGATGCATGAAAACCATACACATTTATGAGGTAAGAGATACACTGATCATATAGTGATAAAGGTGATTATCATATGCATAATCTCAAAATTTTATCATTTCTTTATGGTGAATGCATTCAAAATCCAATTTGATGTACATAATGTATTACTGTAAACTATATTCACCCTGCTGTGCAACAGGAAACCAAAACTTATTCCTTTTTTCTTCCCATACATTATTACAAATTTATTATCTTACTGCTCTATAAGTAAAATGATACCATATATCTCAAGAAATCAAGATGAGATTGTCAGCAGGTCTGCATCCCTTTGGAGTTCTAGAAGAGAATCTGTTTTCTTGCCCTTGCTAATTTTTGGAACCCCGCTTCATTTGTGCCTCCCTCCTTCCATATGTAAAGCCAGAAATATGAGCCACATGTGCTATACTTTGTGCTCTCTCTCACTCTCACTCTTGCTCTCTCATCCTCTTGTTCTCTTGCTTTCTCTGTGTTTCTTATGCCTCCCCCTTCTCTTTTTAGAGACATTTGGAATTACACTGAGCCCATATAAATAATCCAGAACAATATTCCAATGTAAATAAGCTCAACTGATTAGCAAATTAAATTCTATCTGTAACCTTAATTTCTCTTAGCCTTGTAATCAAAAATAGTCACAGGTTCTGGGAACTAGTCTATCCTATATAAGAGGACACAAGTTGAACCACCACATTAACATACTAGCACCATGTTGGGAAGACGAATATTCCCCATTGAACTTGGCTCTTTTGATGGAAGTTCATTCACTGATAGTTCTGATCTTTGTTCAATAAGATCACACTGTCTTATTCACTGTAGACTTATACTGTCTTGAAATCAGTTAGTGCAAGTTTCACATTTGTTATTTTTCAATATTATTTAGGAATTTCAGGTCTTTTATATTTCTGCATAGAGTTTTGCAATGATTTGTCACTGTTTGCACAAATCCATATGGAATTGTCCACAAATTGTATTATAGATATATATCAGTTAGAGAGGGGACTTACTGACATTGCTCAGTTTTCAGATTTGTGAGCTTAGTGTCTCTCCATTTGTTTAGGTTTTTTTTTTTAATCTCAGAAAACTTTTGCAGTACTTAGTAAACAGGTTTCCCACATCTTTATTAAGTTATTTCTTAAGGCTTTACTTATTATTGTGCCATTTTAAATGCAATCATGCCTCTAAATTTACTTTCCAATTGGTCACAAGTGGTCTTAGGTGTAATACAGTTTTCTCATGTATGCTGACCTCATGCCTTAGGAAGTTAGAAATCCATTTGTTCTTATGGCTTTTTAAATATGTTTCCAAGGGTTTTCTGCGTATGTGGAAATGTTATCTGCCAATAAAGACAGTTTTCTTCTTTTACAGTTTGGATGCATTTTATTTATTTTCTTATTGCAGTGACTTGGATCTCTGGGCAGTTTTGCAATTATTTTAGATAATATGCTAAAATTAGATACTTCTGAATTATTTCAGACAATAGATAAAACACATTTAGACCTTTATTCAGTATATTTACTATGGATTTTTTGTAAGTGACCTTTACCAGGTTGAGAAAATATTTACCTAATGTTAGTTACCAAAGTATTTATTATGAATGAATGTCAAATATTTTATATTTTTCTCCTACTTTGAGATGACCAAAAATTTCCTCCTTTACCCTATTGTTAATATGATAAATTACATTGACTAGGATTTGAACAGCAAGCCAATACTAAGTTTCTGAGATTTAAACATCTTGCTCTTGATAAATTATTCTTTTATGTAATGTTTTGATTTGAAATTATATGTAGATTATACATTTCAGTGACTCTGGTATATAATGATGAACATTGATTGGTTTTATTTATTTATTTTTGTCCTACTAGACAATTTAATTGTTGTAGAGTCAAAATGTGAAAATAGTCTCCCTCATTATAGGCAGCAATTGCAGCTTGTCTTGCTTAACCTTGGAGTTTCCCTGCACCTGAAAAGCTTGACTGTCAATCAGATACCTGGTAAAACTTTGTGTCAGGTTTTCTGTTCATGTTCTCTATGGTTCTTTTGTTTCTGTTCTTTTTTTGGTTGTTTTCCTTTAAATTTCCAGGTTGGTTTTTCTTCTGGACACAATTCTATATTCCTGACATCTCATTCATTACAGTTCTACTTTCTGTGTGCTGAAGCTATGTGTCATTTGAAGAGCACAATAAAGAAATGTAGCAAACTCATGCATGTTACCAGCAGCAATTTTGAATTATAAGGATTGTTGACTCTCTTGGTTCTATTTCATTTGTTCCTGGGATTTGTGTTCTATACATATGCAATTCCCTGGCCAGTCATGGAATTGGAGAAAGTTTGTACTTGGCTTTTGACTTTTGTACTTCGATAGCTCTTACACTGAAAATCTCTTCATAGGCCAATTTTTCTGTGCTCTGGATATTATCAGCTAGTCCTTCAAAGGGTAAGGAGAGTTGGAGTAGTTTACTATGGGTGATCACAGCATACAACTGCCAAAAAGTGTTACCACTTCATGAATTCACATCTTCACTGCCAAACTCAATATATTAAATAGTTAATCCTTCAACAAAAGAAAACTTTTGTTGCCCTTTTTAAACAATAACCAGCCACTTTCCTCCCTTCTCCAGGCCTCTTTCCTTCCTGGAAATCCCTAAGTTTTAGTCCATTTCTAAACTTGTCATTTTCAAAATGTTGTATGAATGCAACTGTATGTTATGGAACCTTCTGGGATGCACTTTTGGTCCATTTATTCAGAAATTCATCTAAATTGTGGTATATAGCATAGGTGTTTTGTTCTTGCTGCTGAATAGCATTCCATGAGACAAATACACCGCATGTACTTAGCCAACCACCTGCTACTGCAGCACAGCCAGGATGAGTCTGGTTGTCATTATTATGACTCAGGCTCTGTTGAACAGTTTAATTTAGGTCTTTGTGTGAACGTGAGTTTTCATTCTGAGATCAGAGCCCAACAGTGCCATCACTGGGTTATGTGATAATAATTACATGATGAATTTTGTCTTTTCAAAAAAATATATTTAGTACAGGGTCTACAGGGCCTCACAACAGATTGAACTCATACCATCCTCCTGTTTTCAGCCTCCCAAGCGCTGAGATAACAGGCGCGCACCACCACACCCAGTCTCAGTCACTGTCTCAGCACGCCTGGGGTGGGCAGGGGGCATGGCACACTGCGGATAAAACCCTGGTCCCTGTGTCTGCCTAAGCAGGCACTTTAATCTGCTGAGCTGTCTGGCCTGTCCTTACACAATTAATTTTGAAAGAAAGTATGGAACTGTTTTCCAGAGAAATGACTGTCATTGTTACTAGCATAAATGGTATATTTTCTTCATATCCTCCTCAGAATTTCATATCACTATTTTTTCTTTTAGTTTAAACCATTTTGTGTAGTGTTATCTTGTGGTTTTAATTTTCATTTTCTTCATTGACTCCTTTCTAGACTATATTAAAGAGCCTTATAACAACCTTAACAATAAGAAGAAAGTGAGTTAGAGAAATAGAGAAACATTGGACATGACAGATACAAATAACATATTTTAGATATGAATTTATTAAAGATGATGCGGTAGGAGGAATTGCTAAACTTCTTTATGTGACCATTTCTTTACATGCCACTTTTGTAACATTTCATAGTTATGATCATGCTTAGTATGTAAATAAAGATTATAAAATTAATTGGTAGAAAATATATATTGCATAAGAAGTAAGTTAAATGAAATGGCACAATATATTTTAATATTCCATTGTTAGAAATGCACGCAGGCTATGTGCAGGTAAAAGAACAGATAAAACAAATTTATTGGGTTTCTACAAATATAGATAGCAAAAATTACAATGATTATGTTTGATAATAGAAACATGAGTAGTTTTTGTTTCTTTTTCATTTTTTTATTCAAGTGAGTGGTGAGAAAGTTAGCTTCTGCAGTTAATAAATTATTTAGCATTTTATTACATTATAATTTAATTATTCCTGAAAATGCATTTCTAAAAGAAATTAATGAAGTCCGGCTACCCAGCGCTGGTGGGACCTGCCAGTTCCAGGCCAGTTGCAGCATGGGTGAGACCCTCTTCCACACCCTTGGGACCCACCCACCACTCTGCAACATGTCCCCACCTTGCCTACCCAGTGAGAATTTCTGCCACATTCTGGGGACCCCCAGATCCAGTACTAGCCCAGGACCAGTGAGTGTGTGGGACAGCTACCTCTCCTCCCTATTCCACCTTATCTCTTCCAGACTCAGCTCAGGCCTGGCATACAGGTCTGAGGTGAAACCTTGCAGCTGCAATCCCTGCAGAGAGAGTAGGGGACAGAAGCATGCAGCTAGTCCAGGAGCAGAACATCTTGCCAGAGGGGCACAACAGGTTCACTCCCAAGGGCAGCAACAGGAAAAAGCTGAGCACAGCAGCCAGACCCAAGCCAGGCACAGCTGGATAAATCCAAACATTGTAGATCTGCACCTGAACTTCAGTACGTGCTAAGGTTATAACTGCACCAAAGATCTACAACAAAGGTCAGAAGACAGTGCTATACAAAATGACAACAAAAAGGAACAAAATGCAATCTCAGAACCCAAGCCCACACATAACAAGTGAAGAAGACACTAACACAAAAAAAATTGGGAATCACACAGCTGGAATCAATGAATCAACAGTTTCTGAAATAAACAACTACAGAAAGGTATAGAGGAACTCAGAATGGAAATGAAAAAAGAAATCCCTGAATTAATAACATCTGCAGTAAAGAATCAAATGCAGAAACATATGGAGGAAACCCAACGTCCACGTAGAACAAGTGTAGAGGACACTAGCTCAGTTGAAATGTATGACTTAATAGCATCAATAGTAACTAAGCAACAGCAGAAAGTCATAGAGGAACTCAAAGCAGAAATCTTTTCTACTAGCTCAGCTCAAATGTATGAATTAATAGCATTGATAGTAAATAAGCAACAATAGAAAGTTATAGAAGAAATCAGACCTGAATTTTTTGAAATAAGAAAAAAATTCTCAGAACTCATAGCATCTGAAGTAAAGAATCAACTACAGAAACATAGGGAGGAAACGCAATCTGAATAAAGCACTGCAGTAAAAAAAAAATTAATAACTACTTCTAAAGAAGACATTGATAAAAAATAGAGGAGATTAGAGAAATAAAGGATTCCTTGAATGAACAATACAGAAAAGAAATAGATTGCATGAAGCACACTCAAAGAGATATAGAGGAATTTAAAATCTCAATCACAAGCCTGCAAAACCATTTATGTGAAAGTGAAGACGGAGTTTCAGAGCTTAAAGACTCTGGTGCAGCTAGTGAAAGGATCTCTTAAAAACAACTCAGATGCAGGAAAAAAAAATCCATCACCTGCAAAATGATGCAAAGATGGACAATGTGAGACTAGTAGGCATCAATGAGAAAGAAGGAGTCAATACAAAATGACATTAAAAAATTATAGGCAGAAGTAATAGCAGAAAACTTCCCAAATATGAGGAACAATCTGATATTCAGCTAACCAAAGCATACAGAATGCCAAGTAACCTCCATGCAATTAAAAACACACCGAGACATATAATAGTCAAGATCCCAGAAATTCAGCACAAGAATAATATACTGAATGCCACTAGAGAAAAGAAGCAGATCACATTCAAAGGAAAACCCGTCAAAATTATGGCCGACTGCTCTTCACAAACCATGAAGGCAAGAAGAGCATGGAGCAGAGTACTTCAAGTCCTCTATGAAAACATATTCCAACCCAGACTACTATACCCTGCAAAACTCTCTTTCAACTTTGATGGAGAAGTGAAATACTTTCATGACAAAGAACAACAAAAGAATTTCATGATGACAAAACCACCTCATACAGGCTACTGAAAGATGTTCAAGACAGGCACCAAAATGATCAGAACTCCACGAATGAGATCAGAAGCAACCAACTAAATAGGGCAAGCAATTAAACACAGGAGAAAAAGGAGTAAACAACAACAGGTAAATAACAT
>NW_004524679.1:6696850-6715225 GCF_000260255.1 Octodon degus
AAAAAAAGAATTCTCAGAACTTATAGCATCTGAAGAAAAGAAGCAACTACAGAAACATAAGGAAGAAACCCAATCTGAAAAAAAACACTTCAGTAAAAGAATTTATAACTACTTCTAAAGAAGCCATTGACAAAAAAGAGAGATTAGAAAAAATGATGGATTCCTTGAATGAGCAATAGAGTAAAGAAATAGATCGCATGAAGCAGAGTCAAACAGATATAGAGGAAATTACAATCTCAATCACAAGCTTGAAAAATCGTTTAAGGGAAAGTGAAGACAGTTTCAGATCTTGAAGATGCTGGGACAGCAAGGGAAAAGGTAAGAAAGGATCACTTAAAAACAATGAGGAAGCAGAAAACAATAATCCATCACCTGAAAGATTATGCAAAGATGCACAATGTGCGACTAATAGGCATAAATGAGAAAGAAGGAGTCAAAACAAGTGACATTAAAAAAATATGGGCAGAAGTAATAGCATAAAACTTCCTAAATAAGAGGAAACAATCTGACATTCAGGTAACCAAAGAATAGAGAACACCAAGTAACCACAATCCAATGAAAAACACACCGAGACATATAATCGTCAAGATCCCAGAAATTCAGCACAAGAATAATATACTGAAAGCTGCTGGAGAAAAGAAGCAGATCACATTCAAAAGAAAACACATCAAAATAATGGCAGATTTCTCTTCACAAACCATGAAGGCAAGAAGAGCATGGAGCAGAGTACTTCAAGTCCTCTATAAAAACAAATTCCTTTCCAGACAATTATACCCTGCAAAACTATCTTTCAAGTTTGGTGGAGAAGTGAAATACTTTCATGACAAAGAAAAGCTAAAGAATTTCGTGGTGACAAAGCCAACCCTACACAGGCTACTGAAAGATGTTCTAGAGAGAGACCAAAATGATCAGAACTCCACGAATGAGATCAGAAACAACCAAATAATAGGGCAAGCAATTACACACAGGAGTAAAAGGAGTAAATGATAACAGGTAAATAACATGGCGACCGTAAGTCAATACTTCTCAATTCTAACCATCAATGTAAATGGACTCAATTCACCAACTAAGAGAAATAGACTGGCACAGTGAATTAGCAAATAAATCCAGCAATATGCTGTATAAAAGAAACACATTCAACTCATAAATATATTCATGGGCAGAAAGTCAAAGGATGAAACACAATACTGCTTGCCCCAGCACCTCAGAAAAAAAGCAGGGGTAGCAATCCTATTGTCAGACAGTCACAACTTCAAACCAACAATGATCAAGCGAAACAAAGAAGGCTATTATACACTGATTAGGAGAAAAATTCAAGAGGAAGAAGTAACACTCATAAATATTTATCCACCAAACACAGGAGTATGCAATTATATAAAACAAATCTTAGGGGGCATGAACAATCTAATATCCAATACCACAATTTTGATAGGAGACTTTAACACCCCCTTATCCCAAAATGATGGGTCAACCAGACAAAAACTTAGCAAACAAATAACAGAAATGAATCAGTGCATGAAACAAATGGACTTGGAGGACATATACAGAGTGTTCCACAAAAAAAACAGCTGAATACATATTTTTCTCAGCTACACATGCTTCATTTTCTAAAATAGACCACATACTGGTCCATAGGTCATGCTTAAGTATATGTAACAAAACAGAAAGTATCCCATGCACATTATCAGACCACAGTGCAATGAAACTGGAAATAAATGATAAAAGAAACAAAAAAATACCCTTGAATACATGGAAAATAAATGATACCCTACTCAGCATCCAATGGGTCACAGATGAAACTAAACAAAAAATTCAACAATATCTAAAATTCAATGAAATTTCAACCAAAAGTTATCGTAATTTATCAGATACAATGAAAGCAGTTCTCAGAGGGAAATTCATGGCTCTGAACTCACACATTAGGAAAACAGAACAGAAATACCTTCACCAACCAGAAAAGGAAGAACAAACCAAAACCAGATCCCAAAGACTGGAAGAAATCATAAGTATTAGAGCAGAAATTAATTCAATTGAGAGGAAGAAAACAATTCAAAGAATTAAGAAAGCAAGAAGCTGGTTCTTTGAAAGATTAAATAAAATCGATAAGACCCTAGCTAACCTCATCAAAAAGGGGAAAGTAAAAATTCAAATGCAAGTAATAATTAATGAAAAGGCAGTAATAACCACAGACCCATTAGAAATTCAGAGGATTATCAATAGCTACTTTGAAAATCATTATTCTTACAAAATAGAAGACACAGAAGAAATGGACAGATTCCTAGAAAGGTACAAATTACCACAACTGAATCAACAAGATATAACCACTCTCAGTAGCCCAATAGCAGGAAATGAAATACGAGATGCAATTAAAAACTTACTGACAAATAAAAGCCCAGGTCCAGATGGATTCATAGCTGAATTCTACAAGAAATGTACAGAAGACTTAGTCCCTATACTCCTCAAATTCTTTCATGAAAATGAAAAGGAAGCAATCCTCCCAAATCATTCCTGGAGGCAAGTATTATACTGATAACAAAACCAGGAAAAGATGCAACTAAGAAAGAGAACTACAGGTCGATTTCCCTCATGAACATAGATGCTAAAATCCTAAAAAAAATCCTAGGAAATAGAATACAGCAAATCATAAAGAAGATCATACACCATGACCATTTGGGATTCATCCCAGGGATGCAAGGATGGTTCAATATTCAAAAACCTGTAAATGTAATACACTATATCAAGAGAGCGAAATCTAAAACCACATGATCATCTCCATTGATGCAGAAAAGGCTTTTGACAAAGTACAACACTCATTCATGTTCAAAGTCCTACAGAAAATTGGAATAGATGGCCTCTACTTCAATCTGCTAAAAGTCATTTATGAAAACCTAAAGGCTAACATAATCCTAAATGGCGAAAAACTGAAATCTTTTACTCTTAGGTCTTGTACATTATAAGGATGTCCTGTATCACTTCTCCTATTCAATATAGTTCTGGAATCATTAGCTACAGCCATTAGACAAGAGAAAGAAATAAAATGAATATGAATAGGTAAAGAAGAAGTTAAATTATTTTTATTTGCAGATGATATGATACTTTATTTGGAAGATCCAAAACACGGCATCAAGAAGCTACTAGAATTAATACAGAAATTCAGTAGCACAGCAGGTTATAAAGTCAATACCCAAAAGTCAATAACGTTCCTCTACACAGACAACAAAATCACTGAGAGGGAAATTTGAGAAACAATACCTTTTACAATAGCACTGAGGAAAATGAAATCCTTTGGAATTAATCTAACTAAAGTAGTCAAAGATCTTTTCAAGAAAAATTACACTACTCTGAAAAAAGAGATCATAGAGGATTTCAGAAAATGGAAAGATATTCCATGTTCCTGGATAGGAAGAACCATCATTGTGAAAATGGCCATACTCCCAAAATTGCTGCACAGATTTAATGCAATCCCTATCAGACTACCACTGACATACCTCACAGACATAGAGAAATCACTCCTAAAATTTATCTGGAACCAGAAAAGACCTAAATTAGCAAAGGCAATCCTGGGCATAAAGACAAGGCAGGAGGCATTATAATTCCTGACTTGCAATTATACTGCAAGGCTATTGTGGTAAAATCAGCATTTTTTTGCCAACAAAATAGATCTGAGGATCAATGGGATAGATTAGAAGATGCTGAAGCCAATACAAACACATGCAGCCACCGTACCGTTGAGAAAGGGGCCAAACGTACTCACTGGAAGAAAGCGTTTTTAACAAATGGTGCTAAAAAAACTGGCTCTCTACATGCCAAAAACTAAAACTGGGCCCAGGTGTATCACCATGCACTAAACAAAAGTCAAAATGGATTCAAGATATAAACATTAAAGCAGAAACACTAAATCTCCTGGAAGAGAAAATAGGAGGAACTCTTGAAGACATATGGGAAGGCAAAGAATTCAAGAACAAAAATCAAATCACATGGGAAACAGCAGAAAGAATTAACAACTGGGACCTGCTCTTACTGAGAATTTTTTTCAAGTCAAAAGAAATTACCAACAAAGTGAAATACTAACCCAGAAATTTGGAAAATATCATGACAAATAAGTACTCAGACAAAGGTCTGCTCTCCAGAATTTATAAAGAAATAATTAACACTATGGCCCCATAATTTAAAGACCCAATCCAGAAATGGGCATAGGAGATGAACATATGCATCTCTGAGGATGAAATTAAAGAAGTGAATAAATATATGAAAAAAGCTCCACATCATTAGGCATCCGCGAAATGCAAATTTAAAAAACATTGATATATCATCTCACCCCAGAAAGAATGGCTATCATAAAGAAATCACCCAACAACAAATGTTGGAGAGGTTGTGGGGTAAAAGGATCCCTTCTACACTGCTGGTGGGAATGTAGACTGGTGCAACCATTATGGAAATCAATGTGAAGACTCCTTAGAAAATTTGGAGTGGAAGTCCCAATTTAACCAAATATTCCTATACTGGGAATATTCCTGGGGGATCCTTCTATTCTCGTTTGTGGAGTTCTGATCATTTTGGCACCTCTCAACAACATCTTTTATTATTCTGTGCAAAGTTGGCTTTTTTATCATTAAATTCTTTCGTTGTTCTTCATCATGAAAGTGTTTAACTTCTCCATCAAACTTAGAAGAGAATTTTGCAGGGTATAGTAGTCTGGATTGGAATTTGTTTTCATACAGGACTTGAATCACTGTGCTCCATGCTCTACTTGTCTTCATGGTTTGTGAGGAGAAGTCGGTAGTTATTCTGATGGGTTTTCCTTTAAACATGATCTGTTTCTTTCTCTAGCAGCTTTCATTATGTTGTTCTTGTCCTGGATTTCTGGGATCTTGACTATTATATTTCTCGGTGTATTGGGGAAGTTTTCTTTTCTTCTTTTGCTCATATTGATTTCACACCATTTGTATTCATCCTTTTTTTCTCATTAATGCCTATTAGTCTCACGTTGTTCATCTTTGCATCATCTTGCAGGTGATGAATTACTTTTCTTTGAATACCAGTTGTCTTTAAGATATATTTTCTTACCTTTCCACTAGCTGCGACAGCGTCATCAAGGTCAGAATATCTATGTACACTTTCACCTAAATGGTTTTGCAAGCTTGCTATTGAGATTTTAAATTCCTCTATATCTTTTTGACTCTGCTTCATGCGATCTATTTCTTTCCTATATTGCTCATTCAAGCAATCTGTTGCTTTTCTAATGTCTTCTATTTTTTTATCAGTGTCTTCTTGAGAAGCAGTTATTAATTCTTCTACTTCAGAGTTTAATTCTGATGTGATTTCCTCTATGTTTCTACATTTGATTATTTACTGCAGACTCTCTTAATTCAGATATTTCTTCATTCATTTCTGAGACTAATTCTTATTTTAATTCCTCAATAACTTTCTGCTGTTGTTTCTTTACTTCTGACATCATTAATTCATAGATTTCTTTTTTTATTTCAGAGATGAATTCTGATCTGAGTTCCTCCATACTTATAGCTGTTTTTTCTTTACTTCAACCGCTATTATTTCAGACATTTCAGTTGTGCTAGTGTTCTCTGCACTTGTTCTGGGTGAGCTTGGTATCTGAGATTGCCTTTTGCACCTTGTCTTTGTAATTTTGTATAGCACTGTCCACTGACCTTTGGTGTAGTTCTTTGTTGTAGTTACAACCTTAGCAACTTACTAAAATTCAGGTGCCATTATATCAATTTCAAGTTCATCCAGTTGTGCCCGGTTTGGGTCTTGCTACTGTGCTCAGCTCCTTCCTACTGCTGCCCTTGCAGGTGAGCCTGTTGTGCCCCTCTGGCAAGATGTTCTGCTCCTGAATTAGTTGTGTGGTTTTGAGCCTAGTCTCACTGCAGCGACTTCAACTGCAGAGTTTCACCCCAGGCCTGTATGCGGGCCTGGGCTGGGTCTGGAGTGGTTAGGGGGTGGGAGAGTGCAGAAGCTGTCCTACACACTCACCAGGCCTGGGCTTATGCGGGTCTGCAGAGGTCCCAAGAGCGAGACGGAGGTTCTCACTCACAGAGTGTGCTTGGGCTGGCTCAGGACAGGTGGAGGCTCCTGAGAGTGTGCTGAAATGTCTCACTACTCCAGTGGGACTGGGCTTGGTCCAGAGAGATCCAGTAGGAAAGGAGAATGCAGCTTTCCCAAGCACTTGAAGGGCCTGGGTTTGGGTGGATCGGGAGCAGACCTGGGAGCTTGGTGGAAGTTCTAACTGACAGGGTTGGCTAAGGTTGGCTCTGGAGGCATGGGGGAGGTTCCGGAGATCACAGCAAAATGTTTCACTCCAATGTCGGGCCTGCACTTGGTCCAATGGGCTTAGGAGAGTGTAGAAGCTCTCCCAAACACTCGCAGGGCCTGGACTTGGGCGGATCTGGAGTGGTCCTGAGGAAGCTCTCATTTTTAATTTGGCAGTTTTCATGAGTTTATCTCTCAGACATTTAAAATTAACAAGAACAACACTACTTCTGCATTCCTTTTTTCTCATTGGCAACTAATGGAACAATTGTATCTCCAATTTGTTTCTTTTATGACATTGTTTATCACAGAAATTTCTGGTGTTTTATCTAAAATTTGACTGGCAAAGAGCACCAACTGCTCCAACATAGCCTTCATGTTCTAAAATCAGTGCTTTCTTTTGACATTTTCGCCAGTAATTCACTGCATGTTCCTAAAGTTTCACTCAGAGAATACTGATATGTAGAAATATTTTTCAACAAAGACAACCCTGCATTTTGTGATTTGCAGCAAACATCTGTGTCATAGATCCATTGCTGACAGTGACTGTTGTAAAATACCTTCTCCTAGATATCCCTTATTAATAGATTTTTGTTTTTCCTTAGAAATAATATTCCCAAAACTATTTGGTACAGTCCAACCTGAAAGACCAAATATTTTATACCTTTATAAATATCTCACACCAGTATGTCATCCTAGGTGCTGTCAACTTTGGATATCATTTAAAAAGCTTACTCACAATTTTAACAGCCAGTTAATATACTCCGTTAGTCCAGAAAGCTACCCCTTCAGATTGTTGTCCAGGTCATTAACTCGTAGGATATCTTTGGAATAGGCTGCTGAAATAATGACTCCTGAGTGGTGACTACCAGCAGTGTATAGGGATCACTTAGGGTCAAATGCATCTACTGGGATCATTCAGGTTCTGAGTCAGTGGCAATATAATAGCATTCTTTTTCATTGAAATCTATATCCCAGAATCCCTTTAAAAAGCTGTCAAGTTCGTCAAAGTTATGCACATGAAGGTTTCCAATTGTATGAAAATCTTTTTAATGCTTTTCACCACAATAGCCTGGAGTATACATCACTGTGAAAAAAGTTAACAATGTTAAGAAGCTTTTATTCTTTCTCCCTTGGATAAATGTAGGCAGTTTGAGTTGGAAATCTTGTAAAGTGCAAATTCCTTCTTTGGCCAAAATGCCTAAATCCTTCAGTTCAAGATTCACATCCTGAATGCCAAGGTATCCATGTTATTCATTTGAAGTCAGTTATTTTCAATTGCAACTTAAACTCTCACCTTCATTTTGTTCATCCTTTGCTGTGATATTGGTGGGTTGAAAGTATGAGTTCTTTCACAGAGTTCAATCAGTGTCCATTACAGATCACAGGCATGATGGCCTCTTGACAGCTTTGATCTCCACTGCATCATTCTTAAGGACCTAGATTTTGCAGCATGGAGAAGCACCTCATGCTCTTCTATGCTTCGTGGCTTCAACTTAGAGGTAACAGATTCTGTTATCTTATCTTTGACAAAATGTTTACAAATGTATGCGGGAAGAAAAATAGCCTCCTCAAAAAATACTGCTAAGAAAACTGGCTATCTACACCAGAAGATTGAATCTATGCATATATCTCCTACCATGTACTAATCTAAAATTAAAAATGTATAGAAGACCTAATATTACAATAGGAACACTTAATTTGATGGAAGATAAAAGAAGTAAAACTCTTGAAGACATAGGTATAGGAAAATACTTTCTGAACAGTATACCAATTGGAGAAGAAATAAAACCAAGAATCAAAAAATGGGATCATATTAATCTAAACTATTTCTTCACAGCAAAGGAAACAACCAAGCAAGTGAAAAGACAACCTACAGAACAGGAAAATTAATTCTTCAGATTTTCTTGGACAGCAAACTAATGTATAGAATATATCAATAACTGAAAATTTCGAACATCCACAGTAAAAAACCCAATCAAATAATGGGCAACTGAAATCAATAGAAAATTATCAGAAAAACAAGCAGACAAAAATAAATTTAGAAAAATGTACAATACCTCTGGCCATTAGATAAATACGAATTATAACAATGTTGAAGTTTCACTTTATTCAAGAAAGAATGAATGTTATCAAGAAACCAAATAGTAAATGCTGTTATGTCTATTGGGAAAAGGCAACACTTCAACTTTATTGGTGGGTTGTAAACTGGTATAACCACTATGGAAATCTATATGGATATTAGTCAGAAAACATAACCTATAAAATCCATCTAACCCCGCTATTACTCTACAATTCCTGCACAATTTGAAGATATCATTACAATGATACATGCTACATGCCTACCCATTCAATTACTTTGTGCATCAGATAGCATTGCTTATGTGGGGAAAATGAACATTTAAATGCATTTTAAAAACCACAGAAGTCCCTTCCCCCAAAAAAACAAACAAACAAGTGTATAAAGAACTACCCAGTTTTTTGTTTTTTTAAAGCAAGATACTCAGAAATGTCCACATGAGCCTTTGAATGACTTCTGAATAGGGTGTGCTGTACATAAATAAACTTTTGGATTTTAAAAGATGAAAAGTGTCATCCATCTCCAATTTTTTTGTTTTGTGTATATTGGTAGAACTTAATAATTTTTAAAAGGGTTAATTATTGGGTTATTTGGATTCTGTTTTTTTTAAGAGTAGGCTATTATCACTGATGTATTTTTGCTAGGTAGTGCAGTCTCTTGATACCTCTCATGAATTATAGTATGTGTACATATATATCAATAATTTAGGACCTATGACATAAATCAGTGGCATAATCTATGATAGCAAATGGAGTAAGACCTTCTATATTTTACATTTAAAACATAATTCTCATATACCTCATAAAATAAAGTGCACAATTTACATTTTTGTATAAGTTAATATTGATATTTCTGAGTATAATACTGCACACATATATAAAATTCAAAATATGCATATATAAAGATGAACCAACAAAATTAAATATTCAATGATTTTGCTTAAAGACTATCGCTAACCAGTACCATAACATCGTGTAACTCAGTTGGGTCCCTAATTTTCTGATCAAGGAAATTATGGGGCCACAGAGGAAAGTGATCAATGATGTAGAGTGTGCCTAAGGAGAGTCACATGGAGAGGAAACATTCTCTCAGGCTTTCACAGAGAGTAAATTGGTCAGGCAATGGCCATGACTCATCCACATGGCTGACACTGACAAAGAATCTTCCAACTGTGGTACAGGGTCTCACGATAAATCTTGAGTGGATCTGACTGAACTTTTCAGATACAAAAGTTACATTTCTTGTTATATAGGTCTGCTTTATCTTGGTCTTAACCATCCAGCAGAGAAGTATAAAAATGAGATATAAAAAGCAAAGCCATATTAAAGTGCTGAGTTGTAAAAGGTTCAAGCCAACAACTTCTGACATTGCTACACCTATGGTAACCCACTACTATTTTGTACTACTGGACTATATTGGATTACTTTGCTGAATTCACACACTTACAATATTTAAATGGCAAGAAATACCCATCTCCGACAAAACTAGACCAAAAAAGTGGATACAAATGAAGCACCATTTTCTATCTATCTATCTATCTATCTATCTATCTATCTATCTATCTATCTGTTAGGATAGATATACAGCTACTTTTTCTTAGCTCAATGAGAAGAAAGATTTGTACTAATAGTGTTTAGGCAGGATATCATGTCTGCATCTTGTACTATGAATAACCACTACGAAGACAATATGGAATATATTAATTATTGAAACTGTCCTATTAATCGGTTTTGAAACTGTTTCATTGCTATTTGTTTCTCAGTAAAATTAATGATAACAAAAAGCGACTATCTCCAGGGGCCTGCCAAATAGTTCAGCGAATTAAAGCGCCTGCAAGAAAGCACAGTCGCCAGGAGTTTGATACCTGAGACTGCTGTGGTGGCTCCACCCCCAGGGCATGCTGAGATTGCAATTAATACTGAGATTGCAATTAATACTGGGCGTGGTGACACATGCCTATAATCTCAGCACTTGGGAGGTTGTAAACAGGCAGATCACTAGGAGTCCAATCTAATAGTGAAAACCTGAACACCCTGTGGTCCATTCCCTAAAACAAATGCAAAAAAGAAAACATAAAAATAAGGACTATCTCTAATACAATAATACATTATTTTGATGATTCAGTAAAAATAACACAGATGTAATTTGTTAAATATGATTAAAATAGAAAAATTGAAGAATGAGTCCTAATTTTATAAAACTGACAAGGTCTAGGTCTCTGATAGACTGCTTTTTTAGATATTTTCAAAGATTAAATAATGCATGTGTAAGTGTTTTATATAGTATATCTTTATAGATGTGTCTTATTAATAGATATTTTAATTAGACAACTAATCTTGTAGATGATATATAGATTTAATGTTAGCATTTTAGAATCTGGATTTTCATGGGTAGATTATTTTGTGGTCCTGGCAATTGGATAGAAGCACTTATATATAGTAGGCTAATGCTCTATTACTGAGTGCTACACATGCTGAGACTTCCAGTTGAATTTGGCTCCCTCTGACTTTGAAGAGTTGAGTTGATTAATTGTTTTGAAACAGAGAGGAATTTTCCTTTTATATAGGCTACATAGACCCCAGACATTCCTAGCTTTCTCATACCCATCTTCATGAAAAAGGTGTCAGAGAATACAACCACTCAATCTTAGTGGCATACTTTCTCTTACAGAGATTTTTACGTTGACACTGCTCTCCTGAAATATTGGTCTGTTTTCTATATGAAACTGCAATGGCAGGATTTTATGTTATCAATCCTTTGAGACTCAAAATTAGTTTAATCTAAACCTTCCATAGTTAGGTATTTAGATTTTGATTTACTCCAGAGAGGAATTACGTTACACTTATTTTCTCCATTATGCATCTATTTTCTGATTGAGGAGGACTGGAAGAAGTCTAGAGTGGGGAACTTGGAAGTGGAAACAGTGTAGGAGGAAAGTAAGTGTCACTAAATCATGTTTTGACAAGCAGAGTAAAAAAAAGGAGAAAAAAATTACATTCTAATCTCCATCTTTCAGAAAGACAAGAGGGTTTGAGATTTGGATTCTGCAATTCTGATTAGTTGCCAACTTTGAGGCTAGACAGTCTTCAATCCCTTTGACTGACATCTTTCATTCTAGTGTAACATAAGAACTACGAATCTGCCTTTTGTTCAATTGACCATTTTCTATCTCCTTATAACATTTGTAATATATTAATTGGAATCCCTAGGTTTTCATTTAAATCTGTGATCTTTGTGATGATCATTCTCTTTAAAAACAGACTTTTGATAAATATGGTAAACTATCATCCAGCAAGTTCTTGTTTTATACTTACTAATGTCACTGTAAGAACTGGTGATAATAAACAGCTTGTAACTACAAACAGAAGTGATACATTTAAAAACTTATTAGAATAATTCACTATATAAGACACTACCTTAAACTTTCACAGTGGTGATCTATAAATATTAGATAAAATGTAATTTAGAATGGCATGAATGTTCTGGAATAGTGATTACTAAATTAAGTGGTACAATTTTTTTCCACAACTTGAATAATGTTCTATAGTGGATAGATATGCCTAAGTATTTATTTTTAGAGTTTTGAGAATCAGTACAAGTAAAATACTTTTCTTGTTTTAGTATTTTACCACCTTTAAATGTTACAGAAAGAATAGCACTTTGGATATAAATAATGCTTGAGTCAAACATCTGCCTCATTACTTATTTGCTATGTATACTTGCTATATATCAGGCTAATCAATCTTCACAGCCTTACTTTCTTCAAATCATATCTAGCATGATATATCTCACATTTTTATATAGTTTCTGTGGCTATTAAATGAGATAAATTTGTTTCTTTATAATTTATTTTATCTTATTTTGAAGAGTAAAAACAGAAGCAAAAACAAATTGAAAAAAAGAAACAGTGTAATATACAACAAAGTTTATGTTATAGATTTTCAAAACAGGAATAGCTAATTACCAATGGCTATAATATTACTTATAAGTTTGTTAAAATTTCTAAATATTGCTTCACATATAGTAGTAGATATTCAATTAAATGCTTTAACATTGACTCTGGTTAGCAGTTAGCTGCAATGTAATCAAAATATAATATTATAGCACATGCAGTTGTGCATTCATAATACAGTTAAAAGAAAGAGACTTTATTGTTTCCAAATATTAGAGACTTCATATTCAGCATGAGTTTCTTTGAGGAGCATTTTATAAGAATTCATTATTGAGTTCATTTCTATATTTTTTACAAATCTTTAATGAGTATCTAATGATAGTGCTATTTATAGATTTTAAAAAACCGATTTAACTAACGTTGTCTTGTGAGTTCAGAAAATAAGAATTATTTGACTTATGGAACAGGATAATAATATTGTGCAGCCTTATACCTGCCAAATTTTCTGATAGTAGATTTTACATATCATTATCCTTCATACACCCCTGGTAGTTAAGTGTAAAGTGATGGATATGTTAGTTTACTCAACTCTAGTAATCATTTAACTATGTATATGTATATCAAAAAAAATCTCACTTTACACATTAATATATGTAAAACTTTTTAAGAAAACTGTTTTACTAAACTTGCCTTATTGAAAAAGTAATATAGATTATTAAAACTTCAAGAAGAAAAAAATCATCATTTGAATAAGAATATCATCTAAAACTGAAATATTACGTAAAAGAAAAAGAGTGCCAAATGAATCTGGCTGATAACCAAAGAGTAAGCTACCTTTAAATGTTCTATTTCCTAAGAATTTGACTTAATCAAGCATCTATTGAAGTTAATTTTTATCACATCTCCTGTTGGGGTAAAAAAAATAAGTCAATCTTTGCATTTTTCTTATCATAAAATCACTATGTGGTGGTTTTAATGTTTTAGTGGTGTGTGGGTAAACATAATTCTCTGATGCATGTAACATATGACTAGTGTAAAAGGAGAATCGTTTTTTAATATTTTTTTTCATTTTTTTAAAGAGAAACCCCTGCTGTGGCATCCTGTAAGTAAGCATTGTCCCAAATTTTCTGATCAAAGAGATTATGGGGGCATATAGGAAAGTGACTGACGATGTAGAGTGCCTAAGGAGAGTCACCTAGAGAGAAAAAATATTACCTCAGTCTTTCACAGAGAGCAAATTGGTCAAGCAGTAGCTGTGACTCATCCAGTTGGCTGACACTGACGAGCGCATCACTTTTGTATGAGAAACAATAATCAAAAGGAAGGCTTTTTCAGAAGCTGTTACTTGGAGAAAAAATTCTCCCATGTCATTGAAAATGTTCACTGGTCAGTATACTGCCATTGTTAGTGTTTTAATGGAAATTAAGTGTAATGTGATATCAGATAACTCATTTGTAATATATTTTTTCTACATCTGAGATAATTAAACCATGATTAATTAAGTGCAAATACTTCTTCAACTTAGACATTTAAAAAATTAATTTAAAAAATATATTTTAATTACTCCAGGAAAAATTACTCAAAGCTTTATCTTAGTGTCATTGAGTTCTTGTCTTGGTTACTTTTCTATAATTGCAGATATAAAATACTTTACACCCAGAATTAAGGAGGGAAAGGTTTATTTAGTTCATGAATTGTGCAGGTTTTAGTCCATAATCAGCTGGCTCCAAGGCAGGGTGGCATAGCACAAGGGCAACTCTTCAAGGTGGAAGAAGACAGAAAAGTAGCAAGAGTGAAAGTGGGGAAGACAAGTCTCTTTTCTTCCATTATATTGTATGCTGACTATCCACCCATGTCATCTCCAAAACCTCCTCTTCCACAAGTGCAGGCTGTTTACAAAATAAGGAACCTGGCCCTCTGCTGAATTAAACTTCTAAACTTCTCAAGTTGACACTATGTATCAATCACTACACTACATAAGGATATATACATTTCCATGATATACAAGAGCAGATCAAAACATGGTGTGTACTTATGTAAAATACAATATTATGATAAAAGACATACTAGCAGTAATCCTAATAAAAATAACTCATCCTTGCCTTGAACACACATATCAGTTGTTGTTGCTACTTTCAAAAGTGGTCTTGAAAATTTTCTTTTATGTGTGTCTTTAGTTGTGTGATTCTGGAAGCCTGCATGCTCTAAATTCATCCAAAATTTTATGGCAATTCTTATCAAATAAAAACTGCACTGTATCATTCCACCTTTTTCAAAGCATCTGACACTGTTGACTTCTGCCTCTTTCTCTGAGTCAAAAAGCAAATATAGGGGCCAGAGATATAGCTTAGTGATCTAAGTGCCTGCCTGGTAAGTGTGAGGGCCAGAGTTTAATCCCAGTAATACAATGACACATTTAGAACTCACAGCAAATAGCTTTAGATGGAAAAGAATTAGCATCCAAATCTTTATATTTTGTATAAATAAAATATACATCACCAAAAGGAAGAAAAAGTGAAAATTTCAATGCTAGTAATCACGCATACTTCTCTAGTAGCAGGGCTATTTTGCATTCACTCAAAAAGTAACAACATTAGAAAAAATTTGTGAAAAATAGCAAAAGAAGTGCTTTCTTGACCAAAAGTATTATTTAAAAACTACTGTAGGAGAAATAAAAAAATGGATTTGATAACTTGCATTGTCTACAGATAATTATTCTGTCTTTTGCAAATAACATTATAATAATCTATTTTTTCCTCATAAAATTATTCAACTCATCTTTAACATTCAATAAGTCTGTGAGATGTAACATTTCTAAAAGAATCATTTTGTTGACTTATTTATTAGCTTTATATACTAATTACATGACCATCCCTGCAAAAGTTGCAAACTTCTCACTGGAATAAAGTTTTCTTAACTTTCTTTATTTGATAATTTACTCTAAGTATTGACTTATAGTCACTCTAAAATGTGACTATAAGTATTTCATATATTTCTATCAATATTCCTATAGTTGAATTGATATAGACCTTATATTGATATAAGACAGGTTTTGTAGTAGAGTTTCCATGTAACTATGTTCTATGTAAAACATTACTATGCTCTGTAAAACAGATCCATAATGTATACTACTTCATTAACATAAACTGATGGCAAAGAAAGGAATCATTATGCATTCAAAAAATGAAATAAAGGCAGACTACTAAAACTTTCAGTGTTGGAGGGAATGATCATTATCTCTGCCCATTTTTTATTTTGTTGTTTTATTTTAGCAGAAAGGTGTGGCACAATGTGATTTTTGGAGTGAAGCAAAATAGCCCAGCTGCTACAGAAGTATGCATAATTACTAGCATTGAAATTTTCACTTTTTCTTCCTTTTGGTGATGTACCTTATCTGATGTTGTCTAATGTGTAAGACAGCAGTGAGTACAAATATTAAAGAAAGTTAAGAAAACTTTATTCCAGTGAGAAGTTTGCAATTTTTGCAGGGATGTTTATGTAATTAGTGTATAAGGTGAATAAATAAGTCAAAAAAGTGATTTAGAAGTGTCACATCTCACAGATTTATTAAAGGTTAAAGATGGATTGAATAATTTTATAGAAAAAATAGATTCTTATTATAAAGTTATTTGCAAAAGACAGAATAATTACCTGTAGACAAGGCAGATTATCAAATCCATTTTTTTCTGATTTCACCTACAGTATTTTTCATCATTTTGGTCTAAAAAGTACTTCCTTTGGCATTTTTAGCAAATTTTTTTTCTGATGTTGCTATTTATATATCTGACTATCATAAATATGATACAGGCAAACAGTATGCTAGTTTTATAGAACAATCAGTGTTTTTAAATTTTGGTAGATTATTTTGTTCTTCATTAAGTAATATTTAAGTGTTTACAATAAAATTTCATAAAATTGAATGAAAATAATAAAAAATGATAGAAGTATCTGGTGCAACAAAGAATGGGTGGTTTAGGGGATGGAGAGATGGCTCCATGGAATAAGTGCTTCCTTGGCAAGTGAAAGGGCCTGAGTTCAATCCCCAGTTCCAAAAAAAAAAAAAGAATGGTGGTTTAAATGCATTATATTGAATAGTGGAGAATTAATTGCACAGTTGAATTTCAGGCAGTTATTTTGAATATCCCAATAGAGAACAACTACTGCCAGGCTACAAGAGGCAGTGACATTCAGGAAGGGAATTATCTTTCTAGAAGGTGATACATTTTAGAAATACAAATGGCATTTCAATTTTCACTAAGTGTTATATGGAAGATGGTACTTTTCTTCAATTTTAGGCTACAATAGGCTTTTAATAAAATAGAATTTTTTGATTGATTAATTTGCCATTTATTCTGTTTGTAAAGGAAGAAGTACAGATAATTTTCTTCCTGATTTTATTTTCTAAATAAAACATATCTTATTTTGAAAATATTTGTTTTCTGAAGAGGCAGAACTGAGTTTCCCAAGTACAACACAAATTTGCCTCACATCTGCAGTGAGGATAAGTCACATGGAGAAAATGAAATTCCACAGAAACCACCTATCACTTTTTATATTAATATCCTTGGCAAGGAGTATAAAATCTATTTAAAACACTTTCTGATTTTCTGAAATACATGTTCAAAAGTTATGTGAAATGACTTGAATCTCTTTCTATTCTAGAAACTGTCTTTAGAGAAACTTATTTTATATAATTGAATTCAACTAGATTTTTTCATTCCCATTAATGTTGATTTGTTCTACATTTGTCATTTCTCTTTTATATTCTTGCTATTAATTTTCAATTATAGGTGAACACTGACTTGTCCAAGCATGCTATTATTGTGGTAAAATATATTTTTATTGGAAAATTATGTAGGTCAATGGCACTGTGTACGTTCCCATTATTGCATAACCATCATTAAGAATGGATTAATTCAAATATTTTTGTTATTTTTCTGTTGTTCTTATGGAGGGGCCATGTTAATTGTCCCTATATTATACCTATCATTAGTATATGTAAAACTTGTAATGTCCAGGGCTGAACAACAAACTAAAGCTGTGAAACATCATGCTGTTGCTCTGCTGGATCATGCAGCTGGCACTGGTCCTAAACCCAGCACTGGTAAAGAACCAAACAAAATGGTTTACAATAAAAGAATGTATATAAAGACTTAAAAGAAAGAACAGAGAGATAAAGAGTATATACTATGAAAGAGTAGGAAAAATTCAAAAGGTAATTGCTTATGGATCTCTTGTCTATTATTGAGATGTTTGTCCCATGTAGGCTCCTGAAATCTGATTGGTGCCCTAGCTTATCTTTCCTCTTAACCTTGGATTTCTTACCAATATGAGAATTTTCTTTGTCCTTTGGTTCAGGGTAAGATTATGGGTGAAGGGTTTAAGGAGGTAGTTTAGGCTAAAGGATTAAACAGAGAAGTTTGCAACTCTTCTATGTTAAATATGCTAACTAGGCTCTTCTCTGTATTGAGTTGTTTGCCTTTGTCTTCCTAATTATTTGAGTTTAACTGACTTTGTCTTTCTACTTCCTGAAAGTTTAGTTAACTTTGCCTTTCTAAGTGCTGCAGTCTGATTACAAAGCTCAAAACTGCCTTAGCAATTTTAATAAAGCTCAATGAAGCCTTCATTCTATGCTTTCTCTACCTACAGTGCCCATCCCTACATGCTGAAGGGAAGAATCAAGTTTTTTTATTGGTACATGTTTTCAAAAAAAATAAACCCAAACTTTTTTATGCGTATAATATAGGGTCTATGGAGTCTGCAGGGTCTCACTACACAGATCAGACTTGTAGTGATCCTTCCATTTTTCAGCCTCCCAAGCATGGGTATTACAGGTGAGCATCACTACACCCAGTCTAAATCACTGTCTCAGTGCATCCCGGGGCCAGGAAGGGCATGGCAGGCCAGGGTACATCTGTCTAAGTAGGTGCTTTAATCTGCTCAGCTATCATGCTGGCCCTGGTATATATTTTCTAGTGCATAATTATTACATTCATTGTGGGAGTCATTATATGCATATTCTTAATTCTTTTAAATCCCCTTTGCCTCCCCCTCCTTCCATGTCTTATATATATGGCAACCATTATATATATGGAACTACATTATATATATGGTGACCACTACATTATTATATATA
>NW_004524679.1:6715518-6721625 GCF_000260255.1 Octodon degus
AAAACACTTCACAATTTCTACTTTTATAAATCCCATATCCCAATTCCTCCACACCCTCCTCCTTACTATCTTGCAGTCTCTTGGTTCTTTTCCCATATTCTAAATATATATCTTATTACTTGTTATCTTTTATGTTACACTTTATTTATATCTTAGGTTACTTACATAAAAGAAAATATGTAATATTTCAGATTATGTGTCTGATCACCTTTACTTAATATTACAGCACCAACATACATCCATGTACATGACTCACATTATTTTCTTTATGACAGAGAGTAGTATGAGTGTAGCAACTACAAATTTGGTATGTGTATATCAATATAACATGATGTTTTAATTCTTTTGGGAAGATACTTAAAATGCAGAAAGCTATATTGCATAGAGTCTTTTGTTTTAGTTTTTTGGAGAATTTCTATACTGATTTCAATATTGACTTACTAGTTTAAACTCCAAACAAAAATAGAGAAGCCCCTCCTGCCCCTCCCCCCAGCCTCAGCAGCATATGTTATTGATTCATTGCTTAATGATAACTATTCTTTCTGGATTGAGATAGCATTTCAGTGCTGTTTTTAAATTTATACTTTAAATAGCCAATAATTTTAGTTTTTCAAGTATTTACTGACAATTAGTAATGCTTCATCTGAGGTGTTTATGCATTTCTAGTGCTCATTTCTTCATTATGTCCTCTACATTGGGGTGTGTAACATTTTGAGTTCTTCACATAGTCTTTATATAGTTCTTTATATATCTGAAGAATAGCTGGCAATTTTTTTTCACATTTTATTGGCTGGCTCTTCAATCTGTTGGTTGTTGCTTTTGCAATGAAAATTTTAATTTTATATGATCCTATTTGTTGATTTTTAATGTTATTTCTTGTGCCATTAGTGTTATGTTCAGAAAACCCTTGCAATGTCTGTCTTCAAGAGTTTTAGCTATGTTGTCTTCCAGCAGATTGTTTGTGTTTCAATATTTAAATCTTTGACCCAGTCTTATTTCACTTTAGTGTATGGTTTAAGATATGGGTTTAAATTTCAATCTTCAGTACATAGATAGCTAGCTTTCCCAGCACTATTTGTCAAATGTGTTATTTTTCTCCAGTGAATGTATGTGGTCCTCTTGTCAAAGATAAGTTAGCTGAGTGTTTCTGGACATTTTTACAGGCTCTATTTAATTCATCCATAAAACAGTTTACTTTTCTAATATCATGCTGCTTTTTATCATTGTAGCTTTGTAGTATAATTTGAAACCTGGGATTGTGAATCTTCTTCTTCCTCCCTTGTCCTTTTTTTTCTTTTTTTTCTTTCATTCTCTCTTTTTTTTTGCTTAATAAGTAATTTTATTCATCTTTTTCTGAAAAATCATCATAGAAATTGGGTTTAACTCTCAGCAGCTGACTCCTGAGCTCTGACAAATCTTGCCTTCTTTTGAGCTACCCAATGTTTCTTCTGGGCAAGGGATATTTTGGGATGGTTCCACTTCTTTTTATTATCTTTCTTTGGTTTCTTTTCATAGACTGGATTCTCTCATATAGCAGCATGAGCGTTCTTTTGTTTTTTGTTTTGTTTTTTTTGTTTTTTGGTTTTTTTTTGTTTTGTTTTTTTTTTTTTTTTTTTTTTTTGTATTTTGTAGTGAGGATCTACAGGGTTTCACTATGTAGATCAGACTCGTAGTGATCCATCTGTGTTCAGCCTCTCAAGATCTGGGATTACAGGATCACACCACCACACCCAATGTCAATTGCCATCTCAGTGCACCCCGGGGGCGGGGCCAGCACAGCATGCTGGGGATCAAACCCTGGCCCTGGCTGTTGCATCTGCCTAAGCAAGTGCTTTAATACACTGAGCTATTTGGCCAGCCTTCCACCTCTTCTTTTTAACTTCTCTCTTTGGCTTCTTTTCATAGACTGGATTCTCTCGTATAGCAGCATGAGCCTTGTTATATATTTCTTCCAAGTCTGACATTACATTGTTCTTTGTGGATGGAGAGAACTGTTCTTATAAGCATCTTCATCTTCTTCCATTAGGTAACACATATAATCTGCGTACTTATAATCTATAGTGTGTTTCTGATGTACTTCTGCATTGAACTCCTTGCTTTCAGAATCATAAACAGGGAATCATTTGGTACTCTGAGGGATAGACAAGCCTCCATTCATAGCACCATTTAGGATTCAAAAAACCTTATTAGCAGTTGTAGTTCTGGCAAGGCCTGCTTCCAAACAGCAAGTGAAGGCACCAGGTTTGCCATCAATGCTTTCCACATTTTATTCATCCCCAGTCACCTCCACCTGGCCTTCATGGATCTCATCCATGCCAAACTTATTGAGAAGCCTGTGGACCAGTAGCCCACCAGTACAGTACACTGTAGTGTAAGTTGTTAGGCCAACTTTCACACTGTATTTTGGTTGTTCATGTGTATATGCTGCACAGACTATCATATCCCTTTCAATATGAGCATACGCAATCTGACAAATGATATGTATCTTAGCTACATGAATTATCATCCTGTTTTTGGGTGTGTTGTACTTATTTTTGTGTTGCATTACCAATGTTTCCTAGCATAGCAATTAGTTTTGCCCTCTCCTCATCTTATAAACTTCACTTGGTATCTCTTAAAGTAGGCTTTATTATTGACAACATTAACAATAACCATCTTGTGTAATACAGACCTACGTCTATGGCTCTACACAGACCTTGCCTTGTCCTTTTTACTCGAATTTCATTTTCTTTTTCACTTTTCTGGGTCTTTTTTGTTCCTGTAAGAATTTTATGACTATTTTCTTTAGTTCTGTGAAGAATGAAATTGGTATGCATATTGATTGAGACTGCATTAAATTTGCATAGCTGTTTTGGAACTATGGCTATTTTGCCTTTATTGTTTTGTCTATTCAGAAAAATGAATATCTTTCCATTTTCTGATGTTCTCTTCATTGTCTGTTTGCGAGTAATATAGTTTCTTTGATTTGGAAAATTTCAAAGCATTTAATTTTTATTGAGGTTGTGAAAGTTATTGTTTCTCAGTTTAACTTTTTTGTGTACAGGAAGGCTAATAATTGTTAGGTATTGGCTTTTATCCTGCAATGCTACTGAATTTTATTAATTTTAAGAGTGTTTTGGCAGAAATTAGAGGGTCTTTTATGTAGAAGATGATGTCATCTGAAAATAACAATAATTTAACTTCTTCCTTTCCTGAACACATTTTCATTTTTTCTCTTGGCTGATATTGGTCTGCCTAATGTTTTGAGCACTATATTAAAAAGAGTCGTGGTACCAAACATCATTCCTTATCTTATTCTTGATTTTAGAAAGAGAGCTTTCAGCTTCTCCCCAGGCAATACAATGTTCACAATTCATTTGTTGTAGATCACTTTTATTAGGCTTAAGTAAATTTTTTCTAACCTTACTTTCTTCAGAGTTTTATCATGAATTCATCTTGAATTTTGTCAAATGCTTTTTCTCTGCCTACTGAGATGATAATGTGACTTTTGTTCTTTTTTTTTTTTGTGGCCAGCTAAGCCACTCTGGGTGAGGGGCTGATGCTGCATGTGGTGCTGGGGATCAATCCACAGTCCCTGCACTTTACCTAAGCTTGCCTAAGCAGACACTTTAGACCACTGATATATCTCTCCAGCCTGTGACTTTTGTTCTTTATTTTTAATATTTTTATGTGCCTGGAATCCCTATGAAACTATGAATATATTCCCCAGGTTTAATGAAATTAAGATAAGTCTAGGAGGCCAGACCTTATGATTGAATATCTGTTAAGTATGCTATTTAGTGTAGTGATCTCATTCAATTAAACCTATGTTTAAGATATTTAATAGATTTTGAAAGGTTGCTGCTAATTATGTTCTCTGGAACACAAAATTTCAGATAGTCTTTCTGAATTCCTTCAAAATGATTTGTGAACATTTGCATGAGGTATGTCATCACCCTTAGTCGATATATAATGCATACTGTCATATAAATTAACACTGACATTTTATGAACATGCCACTTCTTATTCACATAAAAATTATAATCATGTAGATTTTCATGTCTGAAAGGTCCTTAGAAGTTATCTTGAAACATTTAATAATGTAGGGATTTTTTGTCTCTCAGTGCTTCCAGGAGAAAATGGCAGGGATATTTAGAAAATAAAGATAAGAATTAATAGCTGAGGTCAGGCGAAGGCTATGTACTAATACATAAAGGAATTCAACAACCATGGTAAGGGTATTTCTTTTTACTTTTGCAAAGTTAGTATCACAAGACAAAAGTTTCCCTAGTGAATAATGGCTAAAATTGTCCAGGCAGGATGCTTTTCTCAAGACTGAGACAGCTTGACAGCTTTAAGTACTATGGCCTTTTCGTGCCCTCACACATATGAGCAAATTTCAGCTTCAGCTGCTCCCAACACTATTGTTCTTGTAAACAAGCTTGAACTTTAGCAGATTGATTGTATTCTCTTTGAATGTTATCAGTAACTTTAGCACAGATTGATTGCATTTCCTTTGAATGTTTATTTGTAACTCAACAAAGTTTGAAAATATTATTTTCAATATAGAAAATTGATTTCTAGTGTCCACATCATTGGATGATGTTCCTGCTGCCTGGACAAATGCAGATTTTATCTAGTGTGTGAAAACTTCCTGCAATCACATTTTGTCAACCTTTCACTTATAGCCACAGAACTAAGCTAAGTAATATTTAATGGTACATCTATCTTGGAATGGTGATCCTAAGAACCACTACAATATTGATCTATCACTACTTGCACATAACTTTTCTGCTCTTTCATTCCATTATTTTAGGTCCTCATGGCATTCTGCTTACCATTCTAGCATTTTGAATCTTTTACCTCCAAATGTTTCTGAATAGAATTCAGAGCATTAGCATCTCCTGAAAATGAAAATGAGTACTAGCCTTTTAGGGATGTGTAACCATAGTATTATCTCCCTAGTGTAAGATCCTAAAAAAGTAAAAAAATCTGAAACATACAATAGATACTGTGAAAAGGAAGGAAACTGCTCAAAAGGAAAGAACTTGGATGAGGGAAAAGAGAAAACAAACAAGGGGATATATATATATATATATATATATATATATATATATATATCAGCTAAGACAATTGTACTAATAATTTCTATTGGTTTATTGAAAGGAATAATTAATGTTTAATTTTTTCCTAATTTTATCTATGCTTATATCTGGGAATATGAGCAACTATTGAAGACAACACTATGCATCATAACCATTGTTGAATTTCTATCATCTTTTTTAGTGAAGCTTTATCATTTCTAAGATTTTTAAAACTATATTTAGGGCCCAGGGAGGTGGCTCAGTAGAATAAGTGCTTCCCCGGCAAGTGCAAGGGTCTGAGTTCAATCTCCAGTTCCACAAAAAATCAAAATCAAAATAAAATAAAATAAATGAATAAATAAATAAATAAAATTATATCTATTCTCTTTAAAATAATAAAAAATAAAAATAAGATAAAAGGAGAAATATAAAGATTTGCATTTTATCTACATGGTTTATAAGCAATTTCAAAATTGTTTCCAGTAAATTCAATGTGGTATGTCACAGTCACATTTCATACCAGAAGATGGTTCACTACTCATTTTAATGCAACATATTGACCCAAGGTTGCTTTGAAATAACAAACAAGAGACCCAGTCCTAGCCCAGGTCCGGTGAGTGTGCGGAGCGCTTCCTGCTACCCTGCGCTGGCGGGACCAGTCCCAGCCCAGGCGCAGAGTGGGCCGGACCCTCTCCCAGCACCTTGGGCCGCCCCCCACCACTCTGCAGTGCCTCCCCCACCCCGCCTGCCTAGTAGGATTTTCTGCCGAGTTCCGGGAGCCCCCAGACCCAGTCCTAGCCCAGGTCTGGTGAGTGTGCGGAGAGCTTCCTGCTACACTGCACAGGCGGGACCAGTCCCAGCCCAGGCGCGGAGTGGACCCGACCCTCTCCCAGCCCCTTGGGCCGCCCCCCCCACCAGTCTGCAGTGCCTCCCCCATCCCGCCTGCCGAGTAGGATTTTCTGCTGAGTTCCGGGAGCCCCCAGACCCAGTCCTAGCCCAGGTCCGGTGAGTGTGCGGAGAGCTTCCTCTTCCTCCAACTTCACC
>NW_004524679.1:6726083-6754720 GCF_000260255.1 Octodon degus
GATTTGAAACTGTCTCATTGCTATCTGTTTATCAATAAAACTTTGGAAAAAAAAAGAAATAACAAACAAGGTAACATACACTATTCATTGGTCAGGCTGAATTTATGCAACAGATATAAAATCTTTTCCCCTTTGTTGGACATTAATAATTATGAGGCATTTATTGTTAATTTTTTTCTTCTTTTTTAATTAATCTTTTTGCAAAAGAAATAGCAATGCTTCTGTTTCAACATAGGTTAGTGGGACAATTACATTAATACATTGCATATTGTCTTCCTAGTAGTTATTCATAGTACAACATGCAGAAATGATATCATGCATAAACTCTATTAGTACAAATCTTACTTCTCATTGAACTAAGTGAAAGTAGCTGCATAATTATCTTGACTAATTTGTATATACAGATATATACATTTTTTTCACTACAAAATGGTCCTTCATTTATATCCCCCTTTTTGCTGAGTTTTGTTAAAGATGGGTATTCCATTGCCTTTCAAATATTGTAGGTGTCTAAATTTAGCAAAATAATTCTATATAGTCCAGTAATCCTTAATAATAGTCGGTTATCTGCAGGACTGGCCATGTCAGAAATTGTGAACTTGAGACTTCTGCATCTCAGTGTATTAATATGGCCTTATATTTTACACCTTGTGTTTATAATTTTCTGCTGGATGGTTGAGACCAAGATAAAACAAGACCTATATAACAAGAAATGTAACCTTTGTGTCTGATAAGGTCAGTCAAATCCCCTGAGGATTAACCCTTAAACCCTGTGCAGCATTTTGTAGATCTTTTGTTAGTGTCAGTCATCTGGATGAGTCATGGCCATTGCTTGACCAATTTGCTTTCTGTGAAAGCCTGAAAGAATGTATTCTTTCTAGGTGACTCTCCTTAGACACACTATACATCGTAAATCACTTTCCTTTTTGGCCCCATAATCTCATTGATCAGAAAATTTGGAATAGCACAGAGTTACAGGAAGTTAGAGTATAGGATCTCTTATGTTCTGAGTCCTCACTGACCTTGAAGAGGTAGAGCCAAAATATTGGCTATCCTAGTAGCACTTCTTTTTGTAATTTTTGAACTGCAAACTTAAATTGTACACCATACATAAGAGAAATTTAATATTATTGCCTTGCAATACAGGTAGTTGAGCTTCACATCACTATCTGTCTGACTATCAAAACACTTAGACATATTATGTGAAGGTGGTTTCCAACAATCGTTGATATGTTAAACTTTAGATTTCTATGGAAAGTGACAAAAAATAAAAAAAATTACACATTTCTACACAGAAATTTAGATCTAACTAATTACATCATTGTAGCAGACACTCCTATGATATTTTTTGGTCTCATTTTCTTTCATTACCTTAAAAAAAACCAAACATTTATTTGAGAGAAGGTATAGCAGTAATTGATATGACATGAGAACTACAAATACAAGACCAGAATTACAGGCATTCCAAGCATGGCTCTAGTATTACACATTGCTATCCTCAGTGCAGTTTCTTAGTTCACAGTTATCAGTATATATAGTTAGTCAGGGTGAGAATCCTATCAATTAACTACTAGTTTCAAAAACCTGCTGAAGATTCTTAGGATCATTCTCTTATCCATCTTGTGTATATAAATGTATGGTTTTGCCCCTGTCATGGTTCCTAGCTTTTCTCCTTGCCTTCTCTTTGTTTAATTCTTAATTTCTTGCTTTCAATTTAGTGGTGTTATACTTTTCAATATTTATTTCTTCTTTTCAGTGCTTACACTAGCAAGACTATATGGCATTTATGCAAGTGTGTCTTTTTTTTCACTTGTGATTGTATCTTCAAGGGGCATCCACTTATGTGTGAAGGCTTTGAGTTTACTATTCTTTATACCTGAATAATATTCCATTGTATAAAAATACCACAACTTTTTCATCCATTTTCAGGTGATTGGCATCTTGGTTGCATCCAACATTTGGCTATTACAAATTGTGCTGCTATAAACATAGATGCACATGTTTCACTATGATATGATCTTTCAGAACTTTTGGGAAAATTCCCAGAAGGGTGATAGCTATATTGAATGGGATTTCCAGTCACAGTTTTTTTTTTTAAGGAGTCTCACACTGATTTCCATAATGGTTGTACCAATATACATTCCCACCAAAAGTAGAAAAGGGTTCTTTTATCCGGATAGCCTCAGCAACATTTGTTGTTCATGGATTTCTTCATAATAGCCATTCTTTCCTGGGTGAGATGGTATCTCCGTGGTGTTTTAATTTATGCTGACAGATTCCTAGTGATGTGGAGAATTTTTCCATGTATTTATTAGTTTCTAGAATTTCTTCCTCTGACAAGTGTGTATTCATCTCAGATGCCCATTTCTGGATTGAGTCTTTAAATTTTGGGGGCATAATGTTTTTTAGTCCTTTATAAATTCTAGAAAAATGCTTATGTATGAGTGCTCATTAGTTAACACTCTTTCCAAATTTCTGCATAGTCTTTTCATTCTGTTGGTAATTTCTTTTGATGTGCAAAAACTTCTCAATAAGGGGAGTTCCTAGTTGTTATTTCTTTCAAGTATTACCTGTACAGTTTGTTTTTTATTCATGAAATGTTCTCCTACCCCTATGTATTCAAGAGTTTCTCCTACTTTCTCTTCGAGAAAAATCTAGTGATTGTGTTTTAATTTTTAGATCTTTAGTGCATTTTAATTTTAGTATAGTGATGGTGATAGGTCTGGGTCAAGTTTTAATTTTCGGCATGAAGAGAGCCATTTTTTCCAGCACCATTTGTTCTATCTTACTTCCAGTAAGTATATTTGGCCTCTTTTTCGAAGATAAGGTGACTGAGTGTGTTTGTACTTGCTTCTGCAACCTCTAGTCTATTCCACTGATTCTCACATCAATTTCTTGCCAATACTATGCTGATTTTATCACAGTAGATTTGTAGCATAATTTCAAGCCTGGAATTGTAATGTCTCCTGCCTTGTCCATGTTGCCCAGGATTGCCTTTGCTATTCTATGTCTTTTCTGGTTCCAAATAAATTGTAGGAATGGTCTAGATCTGTGTGGTATGTTTGTGATATTTTGATAGGGATTTCATTAAAACTTTATAACAATTTTGGGAGTATGGTCATCTTCACATTGTTGCTTCTTCCTATCCAGGAGCAGGGAATATCTTTCCATTTTCTGAAATCCCCTACGATCATTTTTTAAGAGTACTGTAATTTTCATTGAATAGAATTTACTTCTTCAGTTAGTTTAATTCCTAGGTAGATCCTTTTCTGCAGTGCTATTGTAAAAGGCGTTGTTTTTCTAATTTCTCTCTCAGTGTTTTTGTTATCTGTGTAGAGGAATTCTATAGACTTTTGCGTATTGATGTTGTCTCCTGATATGCTCCTGAATTTGTGTATTAATTCTAGGGGCCTTTTGGTGAGCTTTTGGGTCTTCCGAGTACAGTATTGTCATCTGCAAATAATAATAATTTATCTTCTTCTTTACCTATTCTCATTCCTTTTATTTTTCTCTCTTGTCTAACTGCTCTTGCTAATAATTTCAGAGATGAATTGAATAGGATTGGTGATAGAGAACATCCTTGTCTTGTACCAGATCTGAGAGTAAAAGATTTCAAATTTTCCCATTTAGAATTATGCTAGTCTTTGGATTCTCATAGAAGGTATTTATCAGAATGAAGTAGAGGCCATCAATTCCAATAATCTGTAGAACTTTGAACATGGAGTTTTGGACATTGTCAAAGCCTTTTCTGCATCAATTGAGATGATCACGTGGTTTTTGAATGAGACTCTATTGATATAATGTACTACATTTGTAGAATTACGTATATTGACTCATCCTTCTATCCCTGGGATGCATTCTACCTTTTCATGTTGTATAATCTTTTTGATGATTTGCTGTATTCTCTTTGCTAGGAAATTTTAATGATTTTTGCATTTATGTTCATGAGGCAGATTGACCTGTAGTTCTCTTTTTTTATTTGTGTCTTTCCCTGGTTTTGGTATCAGTATAATACTTGCCTCCAGGAATGAATTTGGGAGGACTGTTTCTTTTCAAATTCATTGAAGAGTTTCAGAAGTATTGGGATTATAGCATCTATAAATTTCTTGTAGAATTCAGCTATGAATCCATCAAAACCTGGACTTTTCTTTGTGGGTAGGTTTTTTTATTACATTTTTTATTTCCTTGCCTCTTATTGTGTTATTGAGAATTCTTATATCTTCTTTATTCAGTTTTGGTAATTTTTTCCATTCAAGAAGTCTGTCCATTTCTTTTGTGTCTTCTATTCTGTGAGAGTAAACATTCTCAAAGTAGATATTGATGATCTTGATTTCCATTGGGCCTGTGGTAATTTCACAGTTTTCATTCCTTATTGCTTGCATTTGGGTTTTTTCCTCCCTCTTTTTGATGAGGTTAGATAGGGGTTTACAATTTTCTTTAATCTTTCAAAGGACCAGCTTTTTGATTCATTAATTCTTCATATTAAGGTCAGGGAGATGGCTCAGTAGAATAAGCACTTCCCTGACAAGTGCTAGGTTCTGAGTTCAATCCCCGGTTCTGCCAAAAAAGAAAAACTAAAACCAAAAAAAAAAGCCCTTTGTATTATTTCCTTCATCTTGATTGATTTAATGTTTTGCTCTAGTCTTTATAATTTCCTCCTGTCTTTGGGCATTATGTTTTGTTTGCTCTTCCTTTTCTATACATTTGAGGTGCATCATGAGGGTATTTCTTTTTTCTCATTCTATTTTCCTACTGTGTGAGTTCACAGCCATAAATTTCCCTCTAAGAAATTGTAACTAATGCTTTCTTATTTTAGAAAGTAGGAGCAAGCTTTATATCTATAAAGGCAGGCAAATATTAAATTGAGAATTTATATTTAAATTAGTTCCCCTATGTTCTGTCTGATCACTTCCTCTTTATGTACCTGGTGTCTTCCAAGCAGATTAGTTCACCCTGGTTAACTTTTACCCTTTTTCTCAGGCAAGAGAGAAAGAGGGAGGATGCTTTTATTGACCTGGGTCTAGCAAAGTTTCTCAGCTGACTGAGTCCAGATCTATGAAGTTGGAACTTGTCCGATGTGCATTGCTTGTGCCTTGTTGCTGTGTTCAGTTTTTTACTGCTGCAGCCCTTGTAAGTGAACCCTCTGTGCCCCTCTGGCAAGATGTTCTTCTCCTGGATTCTCTAGGTTGTTCTGGATTCTAGCCTCTCTGTAGAAACTTCATCTGGAGAGCTTCACACCAGGCCTGTATGCCAGGCTTGGGCTGGCTCTGGAGAGCTCCCAAAAGCTCAATGGAATTTCTCACTCACAGACTGGGTCTGGGCTGTGTCTGCAGTTTGCTCCTGAACATTGCAGAATGTCTCACTCACACACTAGGAATGGGCTGGTTCTGGAGGGATCCTGAGGTGTTCTGAGAGCATAGTAGAAGCTGTTAATTAATTTATTAAGTATAAAGTGGTATTTCAGTGTACTAATTGATCATTTCTTTCAACTAATTGTTAATTTCAAGATTTAATTACTATTTCTCCTTTAGTTAATGTAGTAAACTTAGCTTTCAAACTAAAAAGAATGAGCTGGCACAGTATAACCAATTAGACAATGGTTAAACTGCATATACTTTGTTCAGATCAGTGTTTAAAACTTAAGCTCATTAATTTCATTTTTTTATAAATTTTATAACAGGCTGTATATTTTCACTAATATTTTTTATCTTAGGAATTATAAATTACATCAAGTAATATTTATTCCTTGCTCTCTAGTGAGAAAGGAAGGTAAGAAAAAATCAACTTTAGAGAATTCTTGAGTAAGAAATCACAGGCATTTCAGAAAACACCTATTTAAATGCAAATTTAGATAAAATCACTATTTCATAAAGAAGCTTAAGGACGGTGTAGTTGAGTTATTTATTTTGCCTTTGAATAAACTGAGGTATAGAAACATATGGAGTTAGTTTCCGTTTTTTTTTCTATTCAGTGGCCCATATGACAGAGATTTGCTTTAGACAGTGTTGTAAAAATTAAAATTAAGATTTCAAATGTAAGGAGTAGGGGACAAATAATTAGGTAAGAAGTCATGAAAGCAATTCCTTCTTAACTTTAATACTGAATGGTGTTTGCTTAAGTCTCATAACTCACTTTTGTCTCTGAATCTCAGAAATTTTCCTTCCACAAAATTGTAAAGGAAACAGCGTAGATATTCACAAAGTTTTCACTCTTAAGAACTTTTGTCCTCCAATAATGAGCTTAAGGAATCTGCACCTCACCTACTCCTGGAAGCTGTTAGTGATAGAAGGATGGGCTCATGATATAAATTGGCTCAATCAGACTCAAGTGAATAATGCACTTCCCACCTTAGGCAGTGAGCACTTTCTTTCTCTTTCCCTCTACCTGTGCACAAGAACCCATGGTGTTCCAGTTGCTACTGACAGCAACGTAAGGACTATCATAGGCAGAACATGTAGGATAAAGTCAAACACTTTGTAGAGCACAACAGAGAAAAGGATCCTTAGTTTTTGATGTTAAGTCTAGAGAATCAGATCACGTTGCAGTTAACTGTTGTAGTTCTTGTGGTTCAAAAAACTAAAGTTCCTCACTTAAACCTGGTTGAGTCATGCCCCTCTTCAGTTCGCCAACGTGCCTTGGAGCCAACTGGATTATGGACTGAAACCTTAACAAACTGTGAACAAAATAAACCTTTCTGACTTTTTAAAAAAAAAGAACTGTTGTCCTCTATAAGAGATCCTCTGTTGTAACATCCTGTAACTAAGTGATGTCTCAAATTTTCAGATCAAAATTATGAGGCCAAAGAAGAAAGTGATTGATCATATATAGTGTGCCTAAGGAGAGTCACCTAGAAAGAAAAGAAATTCTCTCAGGCTTTCACAGACAACAAATTGGTTAAGTAATGACTGTAACTCATCCAGATGGCTGACTCTGACAAAGGAGTGATAAGATGCTGTACATCATTCCAGGATAAACCCTTAGGGGATTTGATTGATCTTGTCAGATAGCACAAGTTACATTTTTAGTTATATACGTCTTGCTTTAACTTGTTCTTAACCATCAAGCAGAAAAAGGTAACCATGAGGCATAAAAAGTAAAGCTATATTAATATGCTGAGTTGGAAAAGGCTCAAGTCAATAACTTCAGACAATTGCCAGTTGTGCTAATAAATCACTACTATTATGGACTGTTGGATTATATTGGGTAATTTTCCTGAGTTCAAGTACCTACAATCATTGGTCTAGCATCAAGTATGAAAAGGTCCTTTAAAGACATCTCCAAATACAGGTTCTCCAACTGCAATGGAACACCCATCTCTGACAAAACAAAACAAAATAGGGGGATATGAGTAAATGACTGTTTTATTGTGAAACAAAATATATGTGTGAGTCCTAGCCTAGGCCTGGTGAGTGTGTGGGAGAGCTACCGGCTACCCTTCACCAGTGGGACCTACCTATACCAGCCCAGGCACACCATGGGTGAGACGCGCTTCCACCCCCTTGGGATGCACCCCACCACTCCATAGTACCACCCCGGCCCTGCCCACTGAGTAGAAATTTCTGCCACGTTCCAGGAACTCACAGATCCAGTCCTTGAACAGGCCCAGTGAGTGTGTGGGAGAGCTGCCTCTCCCCCCTTCTCCACCTTGTCACCACCAGACTCAGCTCAGGCCTGGAATACAGGTCTGGGGTGAAACCCTGCAGCTGTAATCCCTGCAGAGATTGTAGGGTACAGAACCACCCAGATAGTCCAGGAGCAAAACATCTTGCCAGAGGGGCACAACAGGTTCACTCCAAAAGGCATCAGCAGAAAAGAGCTGAGCAAAGGAGTCAGACCCAAGCCAGGCACAACTGGAAAATCCAAACTTTGTAGATCTGCACCTGAACTTCAGTAGGTGCTCAGGTTATAATTGCACTAAAGGTCTACAACAAAGGTCAGAGACAGTGCTAAAAAAATGACAACAAGAAGAAGCAAAATGCAATCTCACAACCCAAACCCACCCATAACAAGTGCAGAAGACACTAACACAGAAAAGAGGGGGAATCACACAGCTGAAATCATTGAATCAATGGCTTCTGAAATAGGGAAAGAGCTGCAGAAAGCTATAGAAGAACTCAGAATGGAACTGAAAAAAGAAATCCCAGAATTAATAACATCTGCAGTAAAGAATCAAATGCAGAAACATATGGAGGAAACCCAATGCCTACCCAGAAAAAGTGCAGAGGACATCAGCTCAGCACAAATGTATGAATTAATAGCGTCGATAGTAAATAAGCAACAGCAGAAAGTCATTGAGGAACTCAGAGGAGAATTCTTTCCTAATAGCTCAGCTCAAATGTACAAATAAATAGCGTCAATAGTAAATAAGCAACAGCAGGAAGTTATAGAGAAACTCAGAGCGCAATTCTTTTCTGAAATAAAAGAAGAATTCTCAGAATTCATAGCATCTGAAGTAAAGAATCAGCTACAGAAACATAGGGAGGAAAACCAATCTGAAAAAAAAACACTGCAGTAAAAGGATTAATAACTGTTTCTAAAGAAAACATTGATTAAAAAATTAGAGGAGATTAGAAAAATGATGGAATTGTGGAATGAGTAATACAGGAAAGAAATACATTGCATGAAGCAGAGTCAAAGAGATATAGCGGAACTTAAAATCTGAAGCACAAGCTTGCAAAAACGTTTAAGTGAAAGTGAAGACAGAGTTTCAGATCTTGAAGACACTCGTGTATCTAGTGAAAAGGTAAGAAAGAATCTCTTAAAAACAATTAGGATACATGAAAAAATAATTCATCACCTGCAAGATGATGCAAATATGAACAATGTGAGACTAATAGGCATCAATGAGAAAGGAGTCAATACAAATGACAATAAAATATATGGGCAGAACTAATAGCAGAAAACTTCCCAAATATGAGGAAACAATCTGACAGTCAGTTAACTGAAGCATACAGAATGCCAAGTAACCTCAACCCTACTAAAAACACACCAAGACATATAATACTCAAGATCACAGAAACTCAGCACAAGAATAATATGGTGAAAGCCGCTAGAGAAAAGAAGCAAATCATATTCAAAAGAAGACCCATCAGAATTACAGCTGACTTAACTTCACAAGTCATGAAGGCAAGAAGAGCATGGAGTAGAGTACTTCAAGTTCTCGATGAAAAAATTCCAGCCCAGACTATTATACCCTGAAAAATTCTGTCAAGTTTGATGGAGAAGTGAAATACTTCCATGACAAACAACAGATAAAGAAATTCATGATGAAAAAGCCAATCCTACACAAGCTAGTGAAAGACATTCTAGAGAGGGACCAAAATCATCAGAACTCCAGAAATGAGATCACAGGCAACCAACTAAACAGGGCAAGCAATTAAACAGTGGAGAAAAAGGAGTAAATGACAACAGGTAAATAACATGTCAAACGTAAATCAATACATGTCAATTCTAACCATCAATGTAAATGGACTCAATTCACCAATTAAGGGAAATACACTGGCACAGTGGATTAGGAAACAAATGCAACAATATGCTGTGTACAAGAAACTCATTTAACTCATAAAGACATTAATAGGCTGAACGTCAAAGAATAGAACACAATATTACATGCCCCAGCACCTCAGGAAACAGCAGGTGTAGCATTCCTATTCTCAGCCAGTCTCAGCTTCAAACCAACAATGACCAAGTGATATAAAGAAGGCCACTATATACTGGTTATGGGAAAATTTCAAGAGGAAGAGGTAACACTCATAAATATGTATGCACCAAACACGGGAGCACCCAACTATATAAAGCAAATCTTAATGGACATGAAAAATCTAATATGCAATAACACCATGTTAACAGGAGACCTTAACACACCGTTAGCCCAAAAAGATAGGTCAACCAGACAAAAGCGTAGCAAAGAAATAACAGAACTAAACCAGCGCATGAAACAAATGGACTTGGTGGACATATACACAGTGTTGCACACACACACACATGAGTCCACATTTTTCTCAGCTGCATATGGGTCATTTTCTAAAATAGACTACATACTGGTACATAGGTCATGCTCAAGTATATGTAAGAAAACAGAAATTATCCCATTTTCATTATCTGACCACAGTGCAATGAAACTGGATATAAATGACAAAAAAAAACAGAAAAACAAAACATAAATACATGGAAATTAAATGACACCCTACTGAGCAACCAATGGGTCACAGGTGAAATTAAACAAGAAATTCAACAATATCTACAATTGAATGAAAATTAAAGCACAACATATCGGAATTTATGAGATACAATGAAAACAGTTCTCAGTGGGAAATTCATAGCTGGGAACTTACACCTTAGGAAAACAGAACAAGAACACATAAATACCCTTTTTTGCCATAATTTTTTTGATAAACACAAAGCAAAGAGACAGTTTCAAATCAAATCAGTAGGACAGTTTCAATAATTAACACACTGCATACATTCTTCTTAGTGGTTAATTGCTGTACAAGATGTGGACTTGATATCCTATTTACAAACACCATTAGAACAAATCGTTCTATTCATTAAGAGAATGTAACAATATATCTATCTTAACCACTTTGAATACACAGATACAATTCATCTGTATCCCCCTTTTTTGGTTAAGTTCCATTATTTGAATATTATAGGTGTGTAAACTCAACAAAATTTTCTAAAAGAGTCCAATATCCCATAATAGTATTCGGTTTTCCTCTTCACTGGCAATGTCAGAAATTGTTGACCCGAGTCCTCCACAGCTCAACATAACACCATGGCTTTATTTCTTATATTTCATTTTTATACTTTCCTTCTGGATGTTTAAGACCAAGGTAAAGCAGGACCTATGCAATAAGAGTTGTAGCTTTTGGATCTGAGAAGGTCAGTGAAATCCCCTCAGGATTTATTCTGAAATCCTGTACCTCAGATTGTAGAACCTTTGAGACAGGAAAAGGAATATTGTGGGACACTCCTGCTTCAAGGTTGTATATGGTAGATTTTTGGACTTATGTGCAAACATGAGAAGTGTATAATTATTTATGCCTATTTTAAAAATATATTCTAATTTTTAAATGTTTTTTTTATCATATTCTGTAGGGACTTAAAGTTCAATATTTCAATACTTGATGAAAAATGCCTGTTCCATATTATGCCTAAGATTTTTGATATGCAGACAGATATTGAGGTTAAGCTCAACAGCCTAAGTTGTTCAATAATAACAACAAGCTTGTCTTCTGGATGGTTAACAACCTAAGTTTGCAGACCAAAGTTAGAGAAAAAGGAGGGCTGCAAGGAAAGCCATCATTTTGGCCCTAGCCTTCTAAGGTCAATTAAGCCTCAGACATATGAGAACTTGTACTGTAATGTCATGTAACTCGGTAGTGTCCCAAATTTTCTGATCAAGGAGATTATGGGACCAAAGAAGAAAGTGATCGATGGTGTAGAGTGTACCTAAGGAGAGTCACATGGAGAGAAAACATTCTCTCATTCTTTCACAGAGAGCACATTGGCCAAGAAATGGCCGTGACTCATCCACATGGCTGACACTGACATAAATACCCTTAATGCTGTACCTTCAACAACTAGAAAAGGAAGAGAAAAGCAAACCCAGAGCCCAAAGTTGGGAAAAATCATAAAGATTAGAGCAGAAATTAATTCAGTTGAGACAAAGGTAACAATTCAAGGGCCAAGAAGTTGGCTCAGTAGAATAAGTGCTTGCCTTATTAAAAACGAATTCAAAGAATTAAAAAAGCATAAAGCTGGTTCTTTGAAAGAGTAAATAAAATCGATAAGCCCCTAGCTAACCTCATCAAAAAGAGGAAAGAAAAAATTCAAATACAAGCAATAAGGAATGAAAGGGTGTAATTACCACAGATCCAGTGGAAATTCAGAAGATTATCAATAGCTACTTTGAGAATCTTTACTCTCACAGAATAGAAGACACAGAAGAAATGGACAGATTCCTGGAAAGGTACAAATTACCACAAATAAATCAACAAGATATAACCACTCTCAATAGCCCAATAACAGCCAATGAAATACAAGATGTAATTAAAACCCTATCGACAAAAATTCCAGGTCCATTTGGATTGACAGCTGAATTCTACAAGAAATTTACTGAAGATGTAGTCCCTATACTCCTAAAATCTTCAATGAATTTGAAAAGGAAGCAATCCTCCCAAAATCATTCCAGGAGGCAAGTATTATACAGATACAAAACCAGGTAAAATGCAGCTAAGAAAGAGAACTACAGGCCAATCTCCCTCATGAACATAGATGCCAAATATGTTAAATTATCATTTTTTGCACATGACATGATACTTTACTTAGAAAACCCAAAAAACTACACCAAGAATCTATTAGAATTAATACAAGAGTTGAGTAGCATAGCAGGATACAAAGTTAATACCCGAAATTCAATAGCATTTCTCTACACACATAAAAAACACATGGAGAGAAATATTATAGAGACAATACCCTTTACAATAGCACCAAGGAAAATGAGATACATTGGAAATAATCTAACTAAAGAAGTGAAAGATATTTTAAGGACAATTACTGTGCTCTGAAAAAAGAGATCGTAGAGGATTTCAGGAAATGGAAAGATATTCCATGCTCCTGGAAAGGAAGAACTAACATTGTGAAGATGGCCATACTCCAAAATTTCTTTACAGATTTAATGCAATCCCTATCAGACTACCAGAAACATACCTCACAGAGCTAGAGAAATCATTCCTAAAATTTATTTGGAACCAGAAAATTGCTAGAATAGCAATGGCATTTCTGGGCAATAAAGACAAGGCAGGAGGCATTCCAATTCCTCATTTGAAATTATATAACAAGACTACTCTGATAAAGTCAGCTTGTTGTTGGCAACAAAATAGACCTGAGGATCAATGGAATGGGTGAGAAGATGCTGAAGCCCTGAAAAACACACTCAGCCAACTTATCTTTGAGATAGAGGCCAAATATACTCACTGGAAGAAAGACAGCCTCTTAAATAAATGGTGCTGGAAAATCAGGCTCTCTACATGCCTAAAAGTAAAACTTGACCCAGGTCTATTACCATGCACTAAACTAAAGTCAAAATAGATGAAAGATCTAAACATTAAAACAACAACACTAAATCTCTGGAAAAGAAAGTAGGAGGAAGTCTTGTAGACTTAGGGGTAGGCAAAGGGTTCATGAACAGAAATCAAATCACACGGGAAACACTTGAAAGAATTAACAACATTGTTCTGCACTTACTGGGAGTTTTTTCACATCAAAAGAAATTACCAAACAAAGTGAAAAGAGAACTCACAAATTTGGATAAAATCATGACAAATAAGTACTCATATAAAGGTCGCCTCTTTACAATTTATAAAGAACTAAAAAATACTAGGGACCCAAAATTTAAAGACTCAGTCCAGAAGTAGGCATCTGAGATTAACACATGCTTCTCAGAGTATGAAATTAAAGATGTAAATAAATATATGAAAAAATGCTCCACATCACTAGCCATCCACAAAATGCAAGTTAAGACAATATTGAAATATCATCTCAACCCAGAAAGAATGGCTATCATAAAGAAATCACCCAACAACAAATGTTGTAGAGGTTGTGGGGAAAAAGAAACCCTTCTCCACTGCTAGTGGGAATGTATACTGGTGCAACCGTTATGGAAATCAGTGTGGAGACCCCTTAGAAAACTTGGACTGGAAATCCCATTTAAACCAGCTCCTCCTCTACTGGGAATTTTCCCAGAGGATCTGAAAACATGTTATCATAGGGATATATGTGTGCCTATCTTTATAGCAGCACAATTTGTGATAGCCAAGACTTGGAAACACTCAAGATGCCCATCACCTGAGGAATGCTTGAAAAGGTTGTGGTATGTTTATACAATGGAGTATTACTCAGTTTTAAAGAATGATAAACTCGAAGCCTTTATATTGAAGTGGATGCCACTTGAAGATATACTCATAAGTTAAATATGCCTATTTTTTTAAAGTGTGTTCTAACTTGAAATGTTTTTTCAACATATTCTGTACGGAATTAAATTTCAACATATCAATACTTGATGAAAAATACCTGTTCCATGTTATGCCTAAGATGGTTGATATTCAGACAGACAGTGAGGATGTATGGTATAACAATAAACTTCTCTTCTTGTGGGTTAACAACCTAAGTTTGCAGAACAAAATTAAAGAAAAAGGAGGGCTGCAAGGAAAGCCCACATTTTAGTCCTAGCCTTCCAATGTCAATTAAGACTCAGGACTTACAAGAAGTTGTACTGCAATGTTTGTAACTCGGTAGTGTCCCAAATTTTCTGATCAAGGAGATTATGGGCCCAAAGAGGAAAGAGATCGATGATGTACAGTGTGCCTAAGGAGAGTCACATGGAGAGAAAACATTCTCTCAGACTTTCACAGAGAGCACACTGGCCAAGCGATGGCCATGTCTCATCCACATGGTTGACACTGACAAAGGTTCTACAATCTGAGGTACAGGATCTAAGGATAAATCCTGAGCAGATTTCACTGACCTTAGCAGACCCAAAAGTTACAACTCTTGTTGCATAGATCCTGCTTTTCCTTGGTCTTAACCATCCAGTAGAAAAGTATCAAAATGAAGTATAATAAATAAAGCCATGCTGTTATGTTAAGCTGTAGGCGACTCAGGTCAACAATTTCTGACATTGCCAGTGAAGCGGAAGCCCCAGTACTATTATGGACTACTGGTCTCTTTTAGAATATTTTGCTGTGTTAATACACCTATAATATTCAAATAATAGAACTTTACAAAAAGGACGATACAGTTGAATGTCCATTTTGTATCTGTGTATTCAAAATGGTTAGGATAGATATATAGTTTCATTCTCTTAATGAATAGAGTGATTTGTTCTAATAGTGTTTGCAAATAGGCTAACATGTCTGTATTTTGTACAGCAGTTAACCACTAGGAAGAATGTATGTAATGTGTTAGTTATTGTAACTGTCCTACCAACTTGATTTGAAACTGTCTCATTGCTATTTGTTTCTCAATAAAATTATGGAAAAAAATACATCAAAATAGACAACCAAAAAAAAAATAACTTACCCTTTAAGGCATTTTAAGCATTAAAATGTCATAATAAGTTATCTATTTTTATATATCTTTTCTAACTGAATATTCATTTGTTTATATTTGATTGATTTCACTGTTTTAAACACAAAATTTATATGACTTTTAAATATTTGTTACAAATATTGTTTTTCGCTTAATTTAGTTTTGTGTACATTGTTTTGGTATCAAAAATATTTTTGATTGCATGTAAATTGTTCTTTCATGTTGTTTTTTCTAAAATTTTATGTATTGAATGTCCTCTAAGATCAGGTGAATATTCATCTGTATTTCCTTCATATGAAATACATTTCTTCATTACTTAAACTTATGCTTCCTTTTCTATTGGCATGAAATTTACACACATTCTACAGATTCCCATACTCTGCCTTCTTAGGATTGTTCCACTCTGTGGAGAATCAGCATCATGTTTTTGTATTCCCACAGGGTGATGTTTTAAAGTTTCCTTATTCATTCTGTTATGAAAATGTGTTTTTCCCACCCAAAAAGAAAATATCTTACTAATGAAATTTTATCAATGATTTTTTGATTATTTTTTTTCATTTTTGAATATTTACATTTTGTATGAAAATGTTTTTTATGTATATCCTTTCTTTGCTCACAAATCATTTAGTAGGGCTATTATGAATAATTTATTTTGGATAATTTTTCCAGTAAAAAATGTATATGCATATACAAGATTGTTAGGATAGATGTATAGCTACTTTCTCTTAGTTCATTGAGAAGAAAGGTTTGTATAAATATTGCTTAGACAAGAATTCATGTCTGCATCTTGTACTAAAGATAACTACTATGAAGCTATAATATGCTTTGTATTATTTATTATAACTGTCCTACTAACCTGTTTTGAAACTGTTTATTACTATTTTATCTTTTTGTCATTAAAATGATTTTTAAAAATTTAAAAAAAGCTTTTTTCCTCAAACCCTGAAGTAGGATCTTGTATCATTACTAAAATTATTATAAATTATATACACACATAAATTATGATATATAACCTTTTTAATATTTTTAAGTAAAATGTAGGTTAAGAAGAAGTTGTGGAAAAATCATGAATAAAGGGCATTCTGTTCACTAACAAGTGTTGGGAAAGCTGGATATCTATAAACAGGAAATTTGAAACTGTAACAAACATAAAAATCACTTCAAAATAAATTAAACCCATAACCTCAAATTTTAACATATTTATTATCACAATTGTGCACATAATATTTATAAGGTTTTGGTACCTGTACATAATACATTTCAATATTTTAACCCCTTGCTCTCCCCTCCTTCCCTGTTCCCTATATCTCCTGATCCCATTGTACTTTTTAAAAGATTTATCTTCTTATTTTCTATTATTCTTTAATTTTTCTGCATATATGTATATGTATGTGTGTGTGTGTGTGTTGGGTTTCTCATATACAAATATCTCTGTGGTATTTAAGCTATGGGGATGATTAATTTCAAGTAATATTATGATCTTCATGTTTATCTGTGTTCCCACAAATGATGCAAGTTTATCCTGGTACATGACAGAGTGTTATTCCACTGTTCATTTTGTACATAATAAGAAGTCATGTAATATTTGCATATGCTTATTTTTATACAACTACGGGAAAAACCTTATTTGAAAAAAATTATCATTTTCAAGATTCAATTCTAAGGAACTAATTACAAATACAGGCAACTCTTACTGATATATGCTTTGTGTAGTATATGCAGCCCTGGAGCTGCAAATTCCTCACCTGTCATGTTTTCTGCCTAGACTTATTGATGAAGGATGGGAATTCAGTATATTTAAATTGTATATGGTAATAAAATTTCTGATTCCATCTGAAAAGTGTACAAAAATATTTCATTAGTTCAGAGAATAGATTTTCTTTCAAAACTTTTATTTGCCATGATTTAGAAACAAGCTAACATGGTGAAAAATTTGCTTCGTTTTAAGAATTTCATGAATGTTAAATAGTGAAGTGTGGTAAAATAGAAGAATGGCTATAGGGGACAGGGAGGTGGCTCAGTAGAATAAGCGCTTCCCTGGCAAGTGCAAGGGTCTGAGTTCAATCTGCGGTACCCCCTACACACACACACACACACACACACACACACACACACACACACAAAGAAGTATAGCTAAATTCTCAAATATACATACTTGGTTTCAACTCAGTTTACTTCTGTTTATATCTTGGTAAGCATTCACTCTGTCTCTTAGAAGAAAGCTCTTCTAATGACAGTTATATTTCATTTTGGACAGCTGAACAATACACACCTCATTTTCCCTCAATTATATTTGCACTGAAGAACATATTTTCTGAATTTAGAAATACTAATCTAAAATATGCCAGAATTTTTTTTTTCTTTTTCAGCCCATGACAAAATGTAACTAGTAGATAGTTACAGATTTGCACATTATCTAAAAATAAGTAAGTCACATTCAATAGAATTTTTGAAAGGTGTTCTTGGAGTAGAGATTAATCTATTGCTTTTAGTGAATGGTCCCTTATGTATATTTGAGATGCAGCCTGATACATACTGCCTAGGAAAAAGAGTTCAAATTTATACCTACTTTTTATATGTGGTTATTTTTCCACTTTGTCCTAATATACAGAAATAATTTTAAAAATACATTACATTAATACAAAATTATGTCTTTATACTATGGGGCTGGCTATTGAGCTGTGATGTTATTTTCATTCATTCTATGAGTATGCAGATAGTAAAAGTTAAACATTGTCTGCTTTGTCTCCCTTTCCTCTCGGACTGGCAGGCAAGGCTGTGCATAGCATAAGTGGCAACAAAGTTGGAAAATACAAAGTGACTCCTAGAATTTTAGTTGCCTTCATTCACATTGTTCCTTTAGATATAAAGTGAATTCTGTGTGAGACAACACAGTAGTCCAGTATTATTACCAAACAAAATAACAATTCTTTGAATTTTAAAAGCAGTTTTCACTTTACTACCTTTGCTTTCTTTGTATTTTCAATTATGGATCAGACTCATATTTAATGTTTTGTCTTCTTTTGGGTTTTGAAAGTGTTTATTATAAGATGAAGGAAGTTGAAAATAGTTTAAAATATTCATAAGGTTTTCTTTACTCTTGGCTTACCCTATAAAGCATATCTCTGCTAAATAAATATATCCAACTTTCAATTACACTAAGACATGGTCCTGGCTTTCATATAAAGATAATTCTGGTTTTAGGTATAACGGCTGCAGCAATGGCTGAGGCAATGAAACTGCAGAAGATGAAGCTCATGTCTCTGAACACTCTTCAGGGAAATGGAAGCCAAAATGAGACTGAATCAGAGCCTGATGGGTTTAATTCTACCACAGGTGAGTGTCTTTAGTACTCACACTAGGTAATTCTTACTATTTCATTGTGGGTTAGGAATGAGGAAGGATAAGAAAAGAAGAAAGATTAATATACATAGTTAGATTATAATCATCTATTCTAGAAGGATAATTAACTGTACTGACTCCTATACACTAAAACTAGAAAACAACAGAATGACATTTCAGAAGCATTTAGCTATTTCCATCACTTTGTTGCAGTGGACTTAAATTGTAATTTTTATAGCACTAGATATTGCCTTTTCTGTCTTGTAACGTCTGTCCTCTTCTTGTTTCACACCAGGCTTCTTACTCTATGCTTTTTATACAATTTACCGCTAAGAGGAAAGCTGTAAACCTAGATTTTGTGGTATCTTCATAGAGAACCATCTACTTGGCTCACTGTTGGCATATGTTATAGTTCATGTCTAGTTGTCTCCCCACAGCTTCATGTAAGTCATAGGGCAGACTTACTTCTAGAATTTGCAATAACTTATGATCCACTGGGATTTTGGGTCTGAGTACTGCTGGGATTTTTGTGTTTTTTAAAATTAATGTTATTGAGAAAGAAATAGCAATGAGACAGTGTCAAAACAGGTTAGTAGGAGAGTTACAATAATTAATACATTGCATAATGTTGTGTTCATAGTAGTTATTCATAGTACAAGATGCAGACATGGTATCTTGTCTAGACACTATTAGTACAAGTCTTTCTTCTCATTGAACTAAGGGAAAGTAGCAGTACATCTATTCTAACTATTTTGTATTGTATATTCAATACAAAATAGTCCTTCATAGTCCTTCATTTATATCCCCCTTTTTTGTTTAGTTTTGTCAGATTTGCTGAGATTATGGGGGTGAGTGATACACCTACCCTGGCATACATACACTGAATGTAACAAGAGAGACAGAGAGATAGACTGGCTCTCTGTAACCATTGTTGCTGCTACTTCTCCATTTTTGCTCTCTGCTCCTTGCCACTGCCAAGAACTGCTGCCCTTTGCCTTGTGACAGTCTGCCTTGGAGCCAGCTGAGTATGGACTGAAACCTCCAGTAATTGTGAGCTAAATAAAACATTCCTTCTTTAATTTTGAGTGTTGCATGTTAGTCCCAGCAACAAGAGAAGAGTAACTGAGACAGCAGACTCCAGATGTTAAAAAAAAGAAAAGGAAAGAAGAAGGAAGTAGAACAGGTAGTTAATGGGGAACAAAAGAAGCAGAAAAAAGAGAAAAAATACCTGTGAAGTGTAATGCCTCCCTCTCATACCACTAATATTTTTTCTACCTGTATCATGTTATAATTGCACCTTGGCCTTTATATGACCCCTCACATCCCTTTTGGAAGTAGATGTGAATATAATGATCAACATAAATAGATGAATAAATATGAATATTAGGGGAGAATAATGTAGGGCAACCAATGGTGGCGTTAGGAGATACAAATTTCCAACTCAAGATATGTACCAGATATTATCAGACATAGGATATCAGTCAATTAGATAATTATATTTATGTAGGTGAATTGTGAGTTATCATATAAAACATATTGAATTTTTCCACCTTTGCATAGTGACATAGAAATTATAATTAGATTATGATCTAATGTAATTGTTTTATGTTTACTACACAGAATCTTAGTGGTATATTTATAGTAACTAGAAAAAATGGATATAACATAAAGAGCAAATTTATGAACTCAGTAAGCAATGTGGCTGGTGAACATTTCTAAGACACTTCATGAGAAATTAAAATTTATTTTTAAAAATGATTCTCAAAAATTTCAACTTTACATTTTTAAGGAATCCATAATTTATAATACTTCATTGATGAAAACACAGAATGTTGACACTCTAAGAAGACAAAACTCACTGGATTTCAAATGCTTATAATTTAAGAAATAAAAAAATCTTTATAAAATAGCTATATTCTGAGATGAAATGTATTAAAACAATAAGAGAAATAAAATACTAATAGAATATATAGAATGAAAAAACTTCTGCCTAAGAACATGTCCAATAAATTGAAGTACACAATATTTTATTGTCATTGATTTTTAAGGACATTAAAGTGAAACTAAGAAAATAGGGTGTGTTAAATAGAATAGGCTAATTCACTGGACAATTGCTTTTAAATAATGACTCTCAAGATCCTCAGGTCATCTCAGAGTTGGAAATAAGTCTTAAGGAAAAGTTTAACAAATAGAAAATATTGATTAATTACATTCCCAGATTAACTCTGAAGCACTTTGTTATTTATGAATATAATGACAAATATTCCAAAAATTAAATTTTAGACATTAATTAACAAGTTAATTATGTGTAGCCTTCTCATCCTATTGATAATGCTTATATTATAAGAGATTGGTCGCAGTTCTAAATACTGCAGGAGCTGACACTGGTTCACTGTGCCTTGATTTATTTTTATGCCTCCAAAGTATCAGTTTATTTTCTATTACACTATGAGGTACATTGTGGAATTTACTTGCTGTGGAATCACAGTCAATTTACCTAGAGATAAAGATGCAGCTAATAAACGATATTTTTTGAAAAATTTGGCCCGATCAAAGTTCTGTTTACCAAATGATTACCAGACCTCATGTCAGAGATGACCTGATCTGATTGTGTACTCAGGATAATACTATTTTGACTATAGAGGTATATCAGAGGTATACCTCTGACAGTCTATATCTCTGAAATATTCTCTCTTTTCATATCAACTAAGGGTAGTATATAAAATGAATATTTACTTGGAATTCTAAAAAAATGGCAAACAATGAAGTAATAAAATCATACTAGGTCATCAATATTCTGTACAATTAAATGAGATTTCAAATTTTCTCTTTCTCTCCCAAGATTGTTTCATACTGTTAGTTTACAGTACATAATTGCACTCACTGTAAGGTACTGGTACATGTACATATCATGTTTCAGTTTCCTTGTTTTTCCTTCTCAGTCTTCTCACATTTTAAATTTCCAGCATCAGATTCATTTTATAGGACATTATAAAATTACTTAGGATATCATAACACAGTGATGTATACTTGCTCATGTTTATAGAAGTATAGTTGATGATGGCTAAGGATTTAAAATAGTTTATAATCCTATCAATAGGTGAATAGATAAAATGTAACATTTATAAAAAATGGAATACAATGCTGCATTTACAAAGGATAGTCTTGAATAAATTATAAGAAAATGGATACACATTAAAACTATACTGTTAAAACTTCTGACAACTTCCAGTTTTGCTGATGACCCCTACTATTATGGACTATTGGACTATATTGAGTTATTTTGTTGAGTTCAAGTACCTACAATATTTGAACTGGCATCAAGTATGAAAAAGTTCTTTAAAAACTTCTCCAAGCACAGATTCTCTAATTGCAATGGAACACCCATCTCTGATAAAACAAACAAAATGTGGGATATAAATAAAGGTCCATTTTGTAGGGGAAAATATATATGTATATACAAAATAGGATATATATGAAGCTACTTTCTCTTAGTTCAATGAGAAGAAAGTTTATACTTGCATTGTTTAGAAAAGATATCATATCTGCATCTTGTACTCTGAGTAAATACTATGAAGAAAATAGTATACAATGTATTATTGTAGCTGTCCTACTAATGTGTTTTGAAGCTATCTTCTTGCTATTTCTTTCTCATTAAGAATAATAAAAAAATAGAAAAATCAAAACTATAATGTTAAGAGAAGTAATTAGACACAATTTTAATACTATATAGTTTGTCTTATATAAAAAACTGTATGAGGGGCTGGGGAGATGGCTCAGTAGAATAAGCACTTGCCTGGCAAGTGCAAGGCCCTGAGTTCAATCCCTAGTTCCGAAAAAAAAAAAAAAAAAAAAAAAAAACCAACAAACTGTATGCAATATACATAATAGGAATATATATCAGAAAATAGAAAATAAAGAAAAAGATGTTGTAACCCAGTTCAGACAACATATATAAAAAGTGAAAGTGTACCTTGGGGATTGCAGGTTAGCTCAGTTGTTTAAGCACCTGCTCTGGCAAACTCAGGCACAGGGGACCATGGTTCAATCCCCAGACCTGCATTTAAGGCAGCCTGAACCAGCGAAAAAAAAAATCCTAAAAAGTATACCTTGACTTCTTACAATGTTCTTATATGTTTGTTATTTTGCCTATAAATCTGGTTTCCAATATGTTTTAGAATTTTCTGTTCTTTTATGCATGTACTTGATACCTTAGTTTTCATTTCTGAAATCAAACTGTGTAAACATTTTTTCCTGTTATGGCAGCGTTTGTTTTTATACTAAAGAATTATAAATAGAGATGAGTGATCTTCACTTTATTTATGGTGAGATGAATATTTTACCTGATACATTTTAAGTTTTTAAAAACATTTTCATACATATCTTTAAGGAGTTTTTTTTTCTTTTTAACTTTGAAAAACATATGCCTGGTTTTAAACTCTGTATTGTTATTGGATTGCTACTGACTTTTTATCAGTTAAAATTTCCTAGTAGAAAATATGACAGCTAAGGGCTGGACAAATATCTCAGAGATTTAAGCACTTGCAAGCAGGTGCAGGGGCTGGGTGTTTGATCCCTATGCCTGCGATGCTATCCCCGACCCTGAGGCATGATGAGAAAGTGATTAAGACTGGGCATGGTGGTTCGTGCCTGTAATCTCAGCACTTGGGAGGCTGTAAACAGGAAAATCATTAGGAGCATGATCTAGTAGTGAGACCTTGAACAGCCTGTAGATCCATGCCTAAAATACAGAAAAAAAATGACAGCTGTACAACATGCCAAATATTAAATTAAAATTTTCAGTTGGTGTTAATATATTGACCGATCTTATGATTTTCTAAAGAATTATTTTTTGCTGCATCTTCCTTGTAAATTTTTATTCTAAACACATTGTTATCATAACTCTAGCTGGATTTTATTTATTGTAAGTTTTTATTTATTTTAAGTTTTATTAATATATAGATTGGGGGCCAGGGAGATGGCTCAGTGGGATAAGCCCTTCCCTGGCAAGCACAAGGGCCTGAGTTCAATCCCTGGTTCCACAAAAAAATATAAATAAAAAATAAAATAACATAAAACAAAATATAGATTGGAACACAACTTTCTACATACTTGAACTCCATAAGACATTATAAAGGCATGAAACATATGAGGATATGAGAGTAACCATTATGCAATTTGCTCTTCACAAAAAACCAAATAGGGTAGCCACAGAGCTCATAATCAATGACTTAAGGAAAACTTGAAATATTTTGACACATCCTTAAATAGTGTACTGTCCTATAAATACAATAAGAATATTATGTGATGGGCTGGAGAGATGGCTCAGTGGTCTAAGGCACCTACTTGGAACAAGCTTGGCAAAGCATCAGGGACCGTGGTTCAATCCCCCAGCACCACATGCCAGCCAGCCCCGCCCCCTGGTGGGCTGAGCTGGCCACACACACACACCACACTCTCTCTCTCTCTCTCTCTCTCTCTCTCTCTCTCTCTCTCTCTCTCAAATGAATAAATAAAAAAAGAATTAAAAAAAAGAATATTATGTGAAATATCAGAGTATCATTAAAGGGTAATTTCTCTTACTCTTACTTAACCTCTTACTTATTTAGTTGATAGTTGCTGGTGATTCTGTAAGAACAGAGACAGTAAAGGAAGAAACAGAATTAATAATGTTAGGCTGGAAAAAAAAGACATAGGTATTAGAAGATACCTAGGCAAGAACATTGCTTTCTCTTTTGCAGATATACCTATGGGCCTTTTGATTTAGGTTTTAATAGCTTCTATAATGGCTGCAGCATGAGTATGCATTAAGATTTCAGCATGAATAAAAACATGTTCACGTTTCATTTAGCTCTAAATGAGAAATTCTTTATTTTATTGTTTTAGGAAATTAGTCTGTGTACTATTGCTCTTCGAGATTTCCAATTAATCACTAAATGTTATGGATGCATAAGCTTGTGGGAAGTAGATGTATATGTGACTATTTTTGCAGCTTTCAGATCGGAAATTTAGTTATATAGCAGCAGGCATTTTGTTTTAAATTATAACAAAAGCTTTGAGAGTTGCCCAATTAATTGTAGAAATATATGGAGCAATTTTACCTGTGTGTTTATTTAAGGAAAAACTACGTACAATGATATACTCTAGAGAATCTATGATGTCCATGTAAATTTTTATCTTCTGAGTACCTGCTTTGTTCTGACATTTGTTTTGGTTTAGCTTCTGTAGAGCAGATGTTCCACATTTTACTTTTTAGAAAATATTGTTTAGTGGAAACTACTAAAGAGTATAGTGTTGATCAACTTGTAAACTTGAATTAGGAAATATCAAGATTATGTTCTTTCTTTATGTTATTCAAATATTATATTGAAGAAGATATTTTAAGAGAATGGAGGGAAGCATGATTTTCAGGAGCCCTTGACATTTAAAAAATTGCTTTCATAAGATTTTCTCATAGAAGTGTAAATTTTATTATTTATCTTATTTCCGTAGACCATTAAAAAGCATGTAAGCTGTGAGACTCTATGATATTTTTCAAGATCTTTCTAAAATTTATTTCAGGAGCAAGAAACTCTCAAAAGAAGATTATTGTTTATTTTATCTATTCTTAAAATCTCATGTAGTAAATTAAGCACTTATTGTTTTGTCACTGTTATTAAGGTAAGTTTCTAATTAGTCTTTTCTTCACAATAACAAACTAAATAGTACTTTTCCTTAAATTTTTCTTATTTACCAAAATATAATCTTTGTACTAAGTCTTCATAATTTTTCACCTTTCTCATACTCTCAATCAGACTAATACTTAAAAGGATATAAATCATCTTTGAAAGGAAACTATCTACAGCTTCAGTTTCTGTAATCTATTGCTCCTGAATGTCTCTGAGTTTGTGTATATTCATACTAAATACCTATTTTATAATAGCTCTATTCTGTGATATTTAGTATGTGTCCACCTCTCTTTCTAGCTCAGACCCAATGAATAAGTTTGGGATAATCTTATTTGTCTTGAATTCTAATTTTTACTTTTATGATTCTGGACCAGCATTGGTCCAGTCTTTTTCTATTTATATTGTTCTCAGTTAATGGGAACTCTCCAAAACCTGTGCTGTCACAATATATACTGCTCATTTCTCAATAATTCTTCAGTTTAGTTTAGTTAAGTTTAGTTTAGGTTTAGTTTAGTACAGTTCAGTTCAGTTCAGTTTAGTTTATAGCTTAGTTTGTTTAAAAACAGTACAAATAAGGGCCGGACAGATAGCTCAAGAGACTAAAGCACCTGCTTAGGCACGTGCAGGGGCTGAGGTTCAATCCCCTATGTGCCATTCAACATGCCCCCAGGGCACACTGAGACAGTGATTGAGACAGGGAGTGGTGGTACACATCTGTAATCTCAGCACTTGGGAGGCTGAAAACAGGAAGATCACTATAAATCCAATCTGTGTAGTAAGACCCTGTAGTCCCTCTACTAAAAACATAAAAATGTACAAATTAGAATTAAAACAAAAAATTACAGATACTACAGTATTTCACTTAACAAAGTAATATGTGGGCTGGGGAGATAGCTCAGTGGAATAAGCGCTTCACTGGCAAGCACAAGGGCCTGAGTTCAATCACTGGTTCTGCAAAAAAAAAAAGTACTATGAATTACATAGCATTTATTGTAACATATAGTGTCCTCCAACCAGTCATTCATATTACCAGACATATGCATGTAAAAATTGGAAGAAAGAAAAATAAAGAAATGTTTTAAAACTAAGAAGACAAAAAGTACAAACAATTGAAAAAAGAAGATAAAATAAGTAAAAGCATTAATGGCTTCTTTCTATAGACTAGCACAAATGCACAGTACAGTTGTCCAAACCAATCTACGTATACACAAAGATAAATCTCTTTCCTCCACTCCCTATCCTGTCCTTCTCAACTCAGTAAGTCTTTTTTTTTAATAAGTTCATTCCCTTTCCCAGTATCTATCTCACCTTCATATTCCATTTTTCTCTTTCAAATTCTCAGACTAAGGAAACAATGTTTGCACCTGTGGATCTGATTTATTTCACTGAAGAGAATGTTTTCTTGTTGCATGCCTTTACCAACAAAAGAATCAAACTTATCTTAGTTTTATAGCTGAATAATGCTTCATTGTGTAAAAATATCACATCTTCATTATCCATTCTTCAGTTAATGAGCATCTGGATTGTTTCCAGAATTTAGCTCTGACAAATTTTACTGCTATAAATATGGGTGCACATATATCACTGTGGTATGAGGTTTTCAATTCTTCTGAAAAAATACTCAGGACAGGAATAGCTGGCTTGAATAGGATCTCTAATCCTAGGTTTTGAACAAATCTCCACACTGATTTCCATAGTGGTTGTACCACTCTGCACACCTAACAGCAGTGCAGAAATGTTCCTTTTTCTCCCCAGCTTGTCTAGTATAGGATATTGGGGTACTTCTTGATGGTAGGCATTCTTTTTGGGGTGAGATGGAATCTCATTGTTATTTTAATTTGCGTTTCTAATGACCAATAATGTTGAATGTTTTTTCTTCTATTTACTTTCTATTTGTATTTCTTTCTCTGAGAAGTGTAAATTCATCAGATGCCCATTTTTGGATTGTGTCTTTGAATTTACGGGTCCTGGTTTTTCTTTTTTTAATTCTTTATATGTTCTAGATAGAAGGCCTTTATCAGATGGACAGTCAGCTATAATTTTTTCTCAGCTTTTGGGTTTTGCTTTTACTCTGTTAGATTTTTTTTTGAAGTGGAGAAACATTTCAAAAGGTTTAAATCCCAGTTACTGATTCTTTGACATATTTCCTGTGCCATTTGGTTTTTGTTCATGAACTCCCTACCTACGCCTGTGTCTTTAAGATTTCTACCTATATTTTCCTCTAGAAGATTTAGTGTTTCTGTTTTAATATTTAAATATTTGATCAATTTTTACTGTAGTGTTGTGCATGATGATAGGCATGGGTCTAGTTTTAGGCTTTGGCATGTGGAAAACCAGTTTTTCTAGCACCATTTGTTAAAGAGGCTATCTTTCTTCCATGGAATATATTTGGCCCCTTTGTCAAAGATAAGATGGCTGAGTGTGTTTGTAGTTGTGTCCGTATCATCTAATCTGTTCCACTGATCCTCAGGTTTGTCTTTTGACAGTACCATGATGACTTTATCACAGTGGTTTATAGTGTAATTTCATATCAGTGATTGTGACACCTCTTGCATTTCTTTTGTTTCCCAGGATTCCTTTTGATATTCTGGGTCTCTTCTGGTTGAATTGTCTTAATTTTGATTTATTGTCTATGCAGTTGTTTAGAGTAGTCTCAAATACTGCATAAAATCAAATAAATTTAATCTAATACCTTTGCTGTATCTCTCATACTCTCATTCTCTAACAGAAAGGAGGCTAGATTCATTTGACGAGATATGTTTTTTAAGAACCCTATAGGGTGTAGACCACATTGTTGTTCTCAAGCTATTTGCAAAATGATGTATAGTATTTTCAGGACACACAAACTATCTATCCTTGCAGAATAAAGTTAAACAAGTAAAAAAAAACCAGAAAGGACATTTCTAAGTAATAGTTTTTAAACTGGCAAAGAAACACAGAATTTTAATTGCTTTCTCTAAATTGTCTGATAAAATTATGTAGATGTGTTGTCATATTTAGGTTAGTTGCGAGACACTGTTCATAAATAAAGTTTGCAACAAAGTTATTAGCATATTTTATTAGTTCCAAAATATTTCTTCAAGAATTAATTGAAACCTAACAAAGACTTCAGTAATAATATGCTTAATAGTTGGTGAGATTCCAAAAGTAATTCCAAGCTTATATTGATTTTGAGTATACAACTTTTCAAAGATATACAAATATCAAAATATTTAAATGATAGTCATTATATGCTGCCATGTTTTGTCCTTATATCTTTTATAAAATGAAGTTCACAGTAATCGATTTTGAAACTGACTCATTGCTATTTGTTTCTCAATAAATAATTTTAAAAATAAATAAATAAATTGCTAATTTAAACATTCATTTACATCTTTCTCTATAAATTGTGTGTTCACATGGAAAACATATAACAATAATAGAAAATCCTATAGAAAATTTTGAAAATTTAGGTGTGTTTTAAATTTCAGAGAGCGTCAATGAGTTTACAGTGCTTTTTACATTTGTACTAAAATGCTATATAAAATGCATTTATTT
>NW_004524679.1:6755120-6758937 GCF_000260255.1 Octodon degus
CTCAACTTAACAGCATGGCTTTATTTTTTATATTTCGACTTCATACTTTTCTACTGGATGGTTAAGACCAAGGTAAAGCAGGACCTATGCAAGAAGAGTTGAAGCAGTTTGGTCTTAGAAGGTCAGTGAAATGCCCTCAGGATTTGTCCTGAGATCCTGTACCTCAGATTGTAGAACCTTCATCCGTGCAGCCATGTGGATGAGTCACGGCCAAAAATGCATTTATTTTTAAATAGTTTGCTGGATTTATCACATCAAATAGTGTTTCAATTTTTAAAAAAATCTAAAATTTTACATAAACTGGGGCATATTATTAGCCCACATTTCAGAGATTCTACATAAAAATGGACCTAAGACATTAAGGATTGGAAAATAATCAGTTTAAAAATATGCCTCATATTTTGTTGTTATTTACTTATTTATTTATTTATTTTTGTGGAACTGGAAATTGAACTCAGGCCCTTCTGCTTGCCAAGGATGCGTTTATTCTACTGAGCCATCTCCACAACCCCATCATTTGTTGTTCCATGATACTTGAATTCATAACTTCTGAAAGCAGAAATGTTTCTGTGTATATAAAGGACCTGATGGATACACAAAACCTAAGTTCAATGAATATGTGTACCCTTATTGGAAAGTTTGATATTTCTTTGGGATCCAATTTGAGAGAGTTAGAAAGATACAATTTGTATACCAAATTATTCAGCCTTTACAAAGTAAGTATAGTTACAGAATTTGTATAACTAGTAAAACAATCTAATTCCAGAATTTAATTAGTGTTCCTTAACTACTTCAAATTATTCCCCATTTCCAAAAAATCTTCAGTCCTGGACACTATTAATATACTAATGTGTACATTATATCTATGAATTTATCTTTTGAAGTTATTTCATATAGATAGAATCACACAATATGAGACCATTTGTGTTTGGATTTTTTCACTTAGCATAATGTTTTCAAAATTCATCAATATTGTTGCAAATGTCAGAACTTCATTCCTTTTGATGCCTGTACAGTATTTCACTGTACAAATACATCATGTGCTATTTATCAATTAATATGTTAATGAATGCTCAGATTATTTTTATTGTTTACCTCTTCTATCTAATGCTATCAATAGCCAAGTGCTAATGCTATTTATTTATTTGATTCTGTGAATGAAGAAAATATATGTTTATTTCTGTAGCAGTAGAATTCCTAGGTCAAAACACAACTGTGTATAATTGAGGAAATGGTAGTTTCCCAAAGTTATTGGAAACTTTTATACTTATGAAGCTAATAGTTTAGATTATATTCTTTCAGGTTGATCTTAAATGTTTATTTTCACCATGCAGTTCCTGGATACTCTGTACTCTATAGGCTTTGTTGTCCAAATTTCATGAAATTTTGACATTGTAGCTCCATTAATAAAGTAAAGCTGCTCCTGCCAGGTAGAAAAATTACACTGACTGTAGGAATGTAAAGAGAAATTGTGACTTTGAAAAGTATTTTAAAAGTGAAATATAGTTTTCTTGATGAAAAGAGGATTTGGCCACACCTTTTAAAGCTTGTATGATATTGGTATGGTTCAGGAAAATAAATCACAACACAAAACATTCATAATCACAATATTTCGATGAAAACAATGACTTTGTAAGTACATTTCTTCTAAAATTAGCTCAATATTTTAACACTTAATTTGTCACATACTGAGATCACATTAATTCTGGGGAAAAGAAACAGCACAATAGTAATAATAGTTAGAATAAGGTCATATCTGTATCCCAGGGCAAAAAAATGGGAATTATCTAAATATTCCCTGTGGAAACAACAAAAACAGTGTCATAATGGATAAGAAATGCCAAAGTAAAGCATAGGAAGGTTGGAAAGAGCTGAACTGTCTTAAAATACATTGTTCATGGGTTTTTGTAAATCCTCAGGAGAGTTACTGTACATTCATAAGATTTTTCCAATTTGTCCTGTCCTATTGTGGAAATTAAGCTAGAATTTTTTTATGAAAAAATATATTTATTGAGGGAAAGAAAGCTCCTGTCCAAAGGAAGGACAGGAGAGAGGGCCAAGCGAGTTGTTCCCCCCTTAAGCTAGAACTCTAAATCTTAACAATGCTAAAAATAAAAGTTCTTCCCATGGAATTACCTAACCAAACATTACATATACAATATTTATCCTAGGGCCAGCCAAATAGCTCAGCAGATTACAGTGCCTGCAAGCAAGCACAGGGGCTGTGGGTTGATTGCCTGGTCTGGTGTGCTGGCTACAGCCCTGGGCTGTGCTGAGATGGCAATTGCGACTGGACATGTTGACACGTGCCTGTAATCCCAGCTCTTGAGGGGATGTAAACAGGTGGATCACTACAACTCCAACCTAGTAGTGAGACAATGAACACCTTGTGGATCCTTCCCTAAAATACAAAATATTAATAATAAGAACAAATAAATTAATTAAAATTTAATTTTAAGAAATACAATATTTATCTTATCTATCTTGCACAGCCATATAACAGAGACCTGACCAAGATCCCCAACTGCCTATATGAGGCATATGGTGAAAGGATGAAATGAAAAACTGAGAAAAATCTCTGGGGAACTAACCTGCCCAGATGAATTCTTCAGGCACTAGTGCAGAAATGCTCAGAATGTCAGAGAACTAGACTGCCTGGATAAATCTAGGTATCTGGCCCACTCTCCAGAAGGACTGGCATTGAGGTCTCAGATCCTTGTGCGACTAGCTTGGCCAGAGGAATCCAGGTGCAGGGAACATCACACAATTAGGAAGGGAAGAACCTGGAACCAGGCAATTGGCTTGGCCAGAGGAACACAGGTAAGTCTACTATAATAAGGGGAAACACTGTGTACACTTACTCCTAATTTATAATTTTTATATAGCTATAGTTTTTGCTCCTACAGTGTAAACTACAAAATCCTTAGCTCAAACTTTGTCAAATTCTAAATTTTGCTTGATATTATTATAGCTAATTGCACTACTATAATTAAGATATCATATCTATCTTAACCATTTGTTCTCCCTTGGGTAATAATATTGGGAAATGTTGAAGTAATAACTGCACCAAAACTGTACACTGAAAGGTGGAGGACAGTGTCAAACTGAAGTCAACATCCCAATCTCAATCAATAGAGAAAGCAAGATCTTGAGACAAATGTAAACCAAGAACTGCTGACACACAGAATAGACCCCTGAAGAATAGATTCTTCTTAGAGTAGTTCTGATAGTAGTGATATAGCTACCTAACATCAAAACTTCACTACAATTATCACAGAAATCCAAATAAGGTTTTTTTTTTCTAAAACAGAAAATGATAAGATGAATGAGCAAAAATATCCCTGGCCCACCCAGCGAAAATTCAGGAGAAATCTGCATAGAAGAAATTCAATGTTAGACGTCTAAAGTCTCTGAAATGATTATAAATGAAGTAAACAAACAAATCCAGATGGTTATACAGGAAATCAGATCAGAAATATCCTCTCAGGTAATAAAAGAAATGATAACCATAATAAAAGAAATGCTAAACATATCTAAAGAAGACACCGATTTAAAAAAATGGTGGAGCATACAAAAATGATGGAAACCTTCAATGAGCGGTATAGGAAATAAAAAAGAATGCATAAATAGATCCAAAGAGATATCCAAGTAGTAATTCAGCAAAGTTGAACAACATGACTAATAGGTGTCAATTAAAAAAAGGAGTCAGGGGCTGGGGAGATGGCTCAGTGGTCTAAAGCACCTACTTAGAACAAGCTTAGCAAAAGCATCAGGGACCGCGGTTCAATCCCCCAGCACCACATGCCAGCCAGCCCTG
>NW_004524679.1:6759055-6760642 GCF_000260255.1 Octodon degus
AAAAATAAAAAAAGGAGTCAGTGCAAATGACATAAAAAACTGTTTGCAGAAGTAATAGTAGAAAACTTCCCAAACATGGGGAAAGAATATGGCATACAGAAAACTCAGTCACAGAGAACTCTGATTGGCATCAATCAAAATCAATCTACACCCAGACATACAATAATAAAGATCCCAGAAATTCAGATCAAGAACAACATTATAAAAGTTGTCAGAGAAAAGAAACAGATTATATTTAAAGGAAAGCCAATCAGAATCGTAAAAGATTACTCAACACATACCATGAAGTCAAGAAGAGGTTGTAGTGAAGTATTTCAAATCGTAAAACAAAACAACTCTCAACACAGATTGATTTACCATGTGAAATTCTATTTCTAAACTGATGGAGAAGTAAAATAATTCCATGATAAAGTACAATGAAAGTAACTGATTGGCATGGGGTTTTGACATGCTTCATTTCAGATCTGGGCTGGTTCACCCCTCCTTAAGCAACCTGGTGGTCCCCCACTCCCAGGAGGTCACCATATTGATGCCAAACTTAGTGCCAACACCCAAATGGATTAGTGCACTGCAGCCCAGAACTCCTGGACTCAAGAGATCATCTCACCTCAGCCTCCCAATTAGCTGTGACTATTAGTGGTTACCACCACTAATATATTTTCACATTCTTCTCTTAACCATGATGATTTAACTAATATATAATGATTTGCTAATTTTTAATTTTCTATTATAAAATATAAGAGACTTTTAGGTCATAGTTTTTCATACTAGGAGTTAAAAAATAGAGATATGAAAAATATGTATAACTCTATACAAGTGTAATTCCCCATGATAGATATGATCATTATGTAATATATCTAGAATGTAAAAATAAATATAACTTTAAAAATGAATTCAATTAAAACAACTGCAAGCAGGCGCAGGGGCCAAGGATTCAATCTCCAAGCCTGCTGCGCAGGCCCCACCCCTGGGGCATGCTGAGATGGCAATTGCGACTTGGCATGGGGTCACATGCCTGTAATACCAGGTCTTGAGAAGCTGTAAACAGGATAATCACTAGGAGTCCGATCTAGTTGTGAGACCCTGAACACCCTATAGATCTTTTCCTAAAAATACAGAAATAAATAAATAAATAAATAAATAAAAATGAATTCAAAACAATAGCAAAAAATAACGTAATTGACCACCATCAAACCCACTGTACAAAGACTACTGAAAAATATTTTTGAAAGATCATAATGACAAAAATTTCAACAATAATAACAGAATGAAACCATGAAATATGGCAAGCAATTAAACACAGGAAAATTAGGGAACCAACAGCAGAAAAAAAATGGTAAAGATAAGCCAATGCGTATCAATTATAACTAGGAATGTAAAGCCTCAGTTCATCAAAAAAAATAAATAGGCTGGTCGATTTGACCAAGAAACAAAATCTGACAATATGTTTTTTTACAAGAAACACATTGAACTCAAAAGGAAATTCATAGGTTGAAAGTCAAAGGATGGAAAACAAAACTCCATTTGCCAGAAACTCAGAAAATACCAGGTGTACCTATGTGGGTTGCAGGCTATGTGTACCTCAAA
>NW_004524679.1:6760742-6764236 GCF_000260255.1 Octodon degus
AAACATGGGAGCACTGAAATACCTAAGATGAATTTTATTTTACTTTTTCAAATAATTTTATTGAGAAACATATAACAATGAGACAATTTCAAAACCAATTACTAGCACAGTTTCAATAATTAATACATTGCATATTTTCGTTTTAGTGGTTATTCATTGTACAAGATGCAGACATGATATCCTGTCCACAAACACCATTAGAACAAATCTCTCTATTCACTGAATTAAGAGAATTCAGTTGTATACCTATCCTAACTATTTTGAATATGCAGATACAAAGTGGTCATTCATTTGTATCCCCTTTTGGAATACCCTTCTCTAAGATAAATTTTAAAATATGTGGAAAAAAATGAATAACCAATAACACAGTCTTAACAGTGGACCTTAATAACCCATTATTTCAAGGAGATAGGTCAGCTAGTCAAACAAAAACGAGGTATGAGAACTAATCAAAACCTTTGAACAAGTGGACTTAGTAGACATTTGTGGATTATTCCACTTAGCAATCTCTGAATACACATTCTTTTCAGCTACAGCTGGTAGTTTCTCTAAATTAGGCTATATAATAGTCCATAGATCATGATTAAATCAATGGAAAAAAACCCAGAAATTATCCCATGCATATTATTTGACCAAAGTGCAATGGAAATGGCAATTAGTAACAAAGAAACTGAAAAACAACAACAAAAAAAACCCATAAAGACACAGAAATTAAACAACACCCTCCTCAGCAACCAATGGGCCACAGATGAAATTAACCAAGAAAATAAACAATATCTATAATGTAATGAAAAATGTAAGCACAACTTACCATAATTTGTGGGCTGCAATTAAAGTAGTTCTCAGAGGAACATATACATCGGTGAACTCACACATTAGGAAAACAGAATGAAGACAAATAAATGCCCTAATGATGCACCTGAACCTTCCAGAAAAGTAAAGCAAATCAAGCCTAAAGCACAAAGAAAGGAGGAAATTATAAAGAATGGAGCAGAAATTAAAGCAATTGAAGAAAAAAAAAACAATGGAAACAATTAATGAGTCAAAGTGCTGGTTCTTTGAACAATTAAATAAAATTGATAAAACCCTAGCCAACCTCATTTAAAAAAGGAAAGAAAAAATCTCAAATTCAAACAATAAAGATTTAAAAGGTAATATCATTACAGATTCTGTAGAAATGCAGGTCATCAATACCTACTTCAAAACATTTGCTTTCACAAGATGAAAAACACAGAAGTGGACAGATTTCTAGATACATACAAATTACTAAAACTGAATCAAGATGATGTGAAAATTCTGAATTACCCAATTTCAGTCATTGAAATTGAAAAATATAATAAAACACTTACCTACAAGAAAATTCCATGTCCTGATGGAGTCACAGTTAAATTTTATAAGAAATTTAGAGAAGATTAATCCCAATCTTCTTCAAACACTTTAATGAATTTCAAAAGGAAGCAATTCTTCATAATTCATTTCTGGAGTCAAGTATTACATGATACCAAATCCAGAAAAAGATACAACCAAAAATGAATACCATAGGGCAATCTCCCTCATGAGTATAGATGAAAAATTCTCAGTAAAATACTGCCAGAGTGCAGCAAACCATCAGGAAGATAATGTACTATGACCAGGTGGGATTTTAAAAAGCATACATATATCTTAAATATTTTTAAAACTTAAGATATATTTCAGTTTAAATTATATTATTCATCATCCATAAGGGAAAAAAAAAGGAAAGGAAAGAAACAAAGCTTCCGTAAAGAAGAAGTGGAAAAGGTGTTTGAGGAAAGGTATGAGGATCAGGAAAAATGAATCAAGATATGTCATGTACAGGTATAAATGCCCTATGCTAAACCTGATCATTATGTATATAAAAAATGCACCAATAAACTTTGAAATAAAAGAAAAATATAATTTGAAGAAAAAAAACCCAAAACCCCAGGATAAATGATGAAAATCATTAGCCCTAGATGAATGCAGAATGCATTTGCAGAAACTTTTCTAGAAACCCCTAATAACACTGTTTAATTCATGGTAATGTGGGACTGGGGCCCCCCTTGGGAATGGGAAATATGGGCCTTATTTAGCTTTATTGAAAATTAATAAGACACCTTCAGCCAGACTGAGATAACTAAAACAAAGGCAGCAAGATTCTCAGTTTTTAGACAAAGGCAGCTGAGTCCAAGTAAGTAGGAGTCAAAGACAAAGAACTTAGGCCCTGGTTTTTCTCAGGCAGCATGTTTAAGATAAAAATCACACTTTCTATTTACTTAATCCTTAAACCTAAACAACCAGTCTCTTAGGTCCCCATCCATGATTTTACCCTCAATCAAAGGACAGGAAAAAAGTCTGGCCAGAAGAAATCCAAGGTTAAAATGAAGAGAAGACAGGGAGCCAATGGATTACCCAAGACAACGTAAGAAGAAACCTGATAAAAAGAGCTGGTGACAAGAGCCCACAAGCAATTCACTTTCAAATTCTCCTTCCTTGTTCTGTATAGCTTTCTGTTATTTATCTTTTCCTCCTTCCCATCTTCAAACAAATTGTCTTCTGAAATAAGGCATATTCTATAGTGATGATATATGGACCTCCAACTAATATAAGGCAATTATAACTATCAACCTGCTAGATTTCTGGAACACAAAGTTGCTGTTATAGAAAATCATGAAATGAATTATAGGAACAGCAAAGGTTAAAAGTAGGAAGAATTGAATGAAAGAACGCTTTTATCTAAGAGGGACAAAATGGAACAGAATGTGGGTGGCCTACTGTCCCAACTTCATAAAATTGCTTTATTGAGAAAATCCATAAAACTAGATGCTCAAGAGTCTGTGGCAGAAAGATCACAAATGTGAGTCCAATCTAGGAAACTTAGAGAAATCCTTTAGTAATACACAGTTTGGCTAACTATATTAGGAAACAAATACACACAGTTTGGCACACAGAAATTTTCTCTTCTTTGAGAATATCCCTATCTAGGTCTGTGATCTGTGATTGTAACTTCATAGGTTGTACGCTGGATCTACCTTTTGTGACAATAATTGAACTAACCAAAAATCCTTTCATACTCAACATAGAAAACAAAGTCACAAGCTTATGTTTTCTACAAATAATTGTCTACTGGATCTTTTCTGTAATAGTAATGACCAAAGTAAAAGTAGAAAATAAAATAAAGATTCTGATTGCAAAGTTAAAAAAAAGAGAGAGAGATAAAACCCAGAAGGTGAGAGAGACTCAGGGTGGAATGAAACTAGAGTCAACTGATAAAATTACAAATCAAGAGAGAGCTCATTAGACTAAGTGCCTTCTTTGAAAAGCTCAGGGGAAACCCAGGTCCCACATGTGGAGCCAGCCCTGCACTCGGTGTGTGCTGAGCAGGCAAATGAGTCTGGGTGGGAGGGTATGTGCCTGTAATACCAGCACTGGGGAAGCTGAAAATAGGAGGATCACTACGAGTCTGAGCTGCATCGTGAGACCGTGTACAATATATA
>NW_004524679.1:6764336-6769262 GCF_000260255.1 Octodon degus
TATATTTACAAGTATACTCACATAGATAATTTGAACCATTGATAAGTTACAGGACAGTTATGAGATGGGACGAAACTATGGTGAATCAGTGAAATTACAACAAGTATATGTTAAGCTTTTCATCATTGTGGGTTCCATAGGGGTGTGCTGTGTGGTCCCCATCCCCGGGGTGTGCTGAGATGGTGAGTGAGACTGAGCATGGTGGGGCATGCCTGTAATCCCAACTATTGGGAGGCTGAAAATAGGATCACTACGAGTCTGATGTATGTAGTGAGACCCTGTAGACTCTGTAGACCCTGTACTCAAATACATTAAAAAAAGAAGGGGAAAGGGGAAGCCTTTATTGTCTCTGAAGACACAGAGAGGATTGATGGAAGGAAGATGGGGGGCTCCTCAGGTCTGAGGAAAAAGAAAGCTGAAACTCTTTTGACTTTTGCTAGTGGTGCAGTTTCAATTTTATGTAAGGATTTGATTGGGGTCTCCATTGTTTGTGTGCGGAAAGTGAAAGAAAACTACATCCAGGACTGGTGCAGAGAAGGAGAGGAATTGGTCATTGGGAAGAGAAAATGTTGCTCTTTGGGCTTCAGCCATGTTAAATGACCATCGTAGGGGCCGGGGTGATGGCTCAGTGGAATAAGCACTTCCCTGGCAAGCGCAAGGGCCTGAGTTCAATCCCCGGTTCGGAAAAAAAAATGACCATCATAATAACTCATCAATGTATACTCTGACCAGTATCTCTCAATATAGCTGCCTAGGTAATATTGATTAAACAGGGAAGAAATAGGAAAGGAATTCACATAGCAAGCATACCTGAAACAAACAAGGATTTTCCAGGAAGGAATGTGCTAGAGTGCTTTTGGTTCCACATTTAAGTAGATTCATGCTTATTTAGAGTATCAATCACTGCTGTTTACCCATAGGGGAATTATGTGGTGCAGCCATTCCTCTTTTTCTTAAAGTTTCTTCTTCAGTGAACTTGCCTCCTTGCACAATTGTCTTCTGTGCTGAGGGCTCAGCCCTCTCAAGCTGCCTGTAATGTTTATTTATTTTTATCTTTATTTTTTATTTTTTGTAATTAATTTTATTGAGAAATTAATAGCAATGACACAGTTTAAATTCTGATTAATAGGACAATTTCAATAATTAATACATTAGATATTATTGTCTTCATAGTGGTTATTCATAGTACAAGACCCAGCATTATATCCTATCCAAACACAATTAATACAAATCTTTCTTCTCATTGAATTAAGAGAAAGTAGCTATATATCTATCCTATTTTGTATATACAGATACAAAATGGTCCTTCATTTGTATCACCTTTTTTGTTTAGTTTTGTCAGAGATGGATATTCTATTGCCATTTAAATACAGTAGATTCATGAATTCAGCAAAATAATCCAAAATAGTCCAGCATTACATAATAGTAGTGGGTTATCTATTGGACTGGCAAGGTCAGAAGTTGTTCACTTGAGCCTTTCATAGCTCCCCATATTAGTATGGCTTTTCTTTTCATGCCTTGTTATTATGCATTTCTGCTGGATGGTAAAAACCAAGATAAAGCAAGACCTATATCACAAGAAATGTAAATTTTGTGTTTGGCAAAGTCAGTCAAATCCCCTCAGGATTTATCCTCTTACCCTGTACCATAGTTTGCAGATCCTTTATCATTGTCAACCACGTGGATGAGTCACAGTCATTGCTTGACCAATTTGCTTTTTGTGAAAGCCTTAGAGAATGTATTCTCTCCATGTGACTCTCCTTCGACACACTTTACATTGTTGCTCACCTTCCTCTATGGCCCCATAATCTCCTTGATCAGAAAATTTGGGACATCACTGGCATTAAAACAGAAACACTAAATCTCCTGGAAGAGAAAGTAGGAGGAACTCTTGAAGACACAGGGGTAGGCAAAGAGTTCATGAACAAAAATCAAATTGCTCAGGTAATTCTTTAAAGAATTAACAAGTGGGACCTTCTCTTATTGAGAAGTTTTTGCATGTCAAATGAAATTATCAATAAAATGAAAAGACAACGCACAAATTGGGAAAAAAGTCTTAACTAATAAGCACTCAGACAAAGGTATTCTCTCTAGAATTTATAAAGGACTAAAATACATTATGGCCCCAAAATTTAAAGACACGATCCAGAAAGGGGCATCTGAAATGAAGACACACTTCCTTGAGGACGATATTAGAGAAGTAAATAAATATATGAAAAAATGCTCAACATTACTAGCCATCCATGAAATGTAAATTAAAACAACACTGAGATACCATCTCACCACACAAAGAATGGCTATCATAGAGAAAACAACAAATGTTGGAGAGGTTGTGGGGAAAAAGGAACCCTTCTCCACTGCTGGTGGGAATGTAGACTGGTGCAACCATTATGGAAATCAGTATGGAGACTCCTTTGTGATAGCTAAATCCTGGAAACAACAAAATGCCTATCACCTGAGGGGAGTAGATTAAAAAGATGTGGTACTTTTATACAATGAAATATTACTCAGCTATAAAGAATGACAAACTCAAAGCCTTTATATTTAAGTTCATGCCTGTAATGTTTATAACTAACTTAGATGTCTGAAATACTTTCCCTCTAAACAGAACCTCTTTAATTCTTTACTAATGCTGAGGAATGGTGTGACCTGCTTTTTCTGAAAAACAGTGTTTTGTGATTCACTCCTGGATTTTGCAATAACAACTCAATGCAGAAACAGTATATGCCATTACTGTGGGTGATATTTCTTTCATTTATGTGTAAAAGTTTTTATTTTCATATTACTGAAAGTAGTTGATCAGGCATAGATTCTCAAAGAACATTCTTTCTTTAACAAAATTATAAACAATAACCAAGTTAATGGAAGACATTTCCTTAGACATAGCCTTATCCGTATAAAGACAATTTCATGAACTGTGGGCGATTGAAATGTTTTTGGCATTCTCAATTTTCCTATGATTTAAGTAATCCAAAATATGAAGTTCATTTAAAGGATGTCTGGAGTATAGTAATTGTCACTCTTATCAGTTGTTTACATCTTAGTGTGAATGAAAAATTGAAAGCTAGCACTGATGTGAGGACTGAGTTCCCTGGCATTTTTTGAGCTGAAAAGATTGAGGGGACCATAAACTCAGCAGTCCAAGCAGGTTTATTGCTAATGTTGAGAGGGTTCTCTCTGTAATAGCAGAACAGAGAAGGTGTTTCTTATAGGCTAAGCCATTTTAATAGTGTTTTGGGGTGGGATGCTGACAAAAAATGGAGATGGTCATTTAGCAAGGACTGTTCTCCATATGTAAATTGAACCTATGTCTGTTTTGTCTAAAACATTCTATATCCAATCTCTTTCTATATGCATTAAATCATCATGCCTTTCTATCTGGGTCATAAAAACTTTTAAATCCTTCTCCTTCATTGTCATTTTTTTTTCTGTATTTAAGACAGTGTGTACAATGAGTACAGGGTCTGACTGCATAGATTAGACTTGTAGTGATCTTTCTGTTCACAGGCTCCCAAGTGCTGGGATTACAGGCACAAGACACCATGCCCAGCCCAGTCTCAATTACAGTCTCAGTGTGCCCTGGGGGTGGGATCAGCACAGCATGCCAGGGGACCAAACTCCCAGCCACTGTGTCTGCCTAAGCAGGAGGTTTAATCTGCTGAGCTATTTGGCTGGCCCTTTGATTGTCATTATAATACATTACTATTTTATCTTAAATGATTTGAAGAAATTATTGAAGAAATCTCCAGAAATTCACAAGTATACTTCATATTTAAATTATTTTTTTCTAGAAAGTAGCAGTTATTTTCTTCTGATGCTCAAGGTTTGCATTTTTTAGGGGAAATAGCTGTATTAAACATATGTACCTTATTATAAAAAGTAAAGTGCAAATACTTTCCTTTCACTTCAACTGCTTTATACTCAGATGACAAATACTCATTGGTGCTTCTGTGTATTTTACTGGAGAGAATTCTTGCTCTCAAATAGACTGAAAACAGATCAAAACATTTATTTTTCTTATACTGACACTGAGTTTAAAATGGATGATTTTCAAATGTCTATCTGACATCCCAAAAAATATATCAAATATAACTAAACATTTTAATGTTCTTTCTTTAAAGATACTATACAGATTTTTTGAGGGGAGAAGGGGTTCAGTGTGTTGTATTGGGTGTGATATTAAAGAATGGGAATAGAAAAAAGTGTCTTGCAAAAATTTATTGTCCTTTTCTGTGACTGAACTGCAATGAATTTTTCTTTTTCTTTTTCTTTTTCTTTTTTTTTTATTTTCAGAACCAGGGATTGAACTCAGGCCCTTGCGCTTGCCAGGGAAGCGCTTATTCCACTGAGCCATCTCCCTGGCCCCAAAGGCAGGTTGGGGGCTCAAACCTGCGAAGTCGCACTGTAGAGCCTGATGTGTAAACCGCTATGCTGTCTCTCCAGCTGAATTTTTTTCATAAGGGCAAAAACAACCTTTTCAAACTGTTTAGAAGAAGACAAATATATTACTTAGAGGAATATTTAATTAACCATCAGGAAGTGACAAACTCATTGGATTAATGAAATATTGTCAAGGCAAATCAGCATTATGAATGACAGTGGAGCAGAATTGATACTTTTGCACTGACATTTTAAAAGAAAAGCCCTCATATAGTGTAGAAAACACAGAAATTTTTTAGATGTATTATTGCCAAGTCAGAAGAAGCAGGAGGAACCTGCTCAAATTGAAAAGAAAATCATAGGCACAGGTCCATATTATAACCTTTCAAGTTCTACATCAATCATGAATACTCAGCTCTTACAGGGTTAACATTTTTTACTTTATTTGGTAGTATAGATACTTTTCTGAAACTTAATTTTATTTTATTTTTCATAATTTTATTGACAAACAAATAGCAATGAGACAGTTTCAAATCAAATCGCTAC
>NW_004524679.1:6770692-6771205 GCF_000260255.1 Octodon degus
CTTTTACATATAACTGTATGGCTTGACATTGTCATGTTTCCTAGTTCTTCTCCTTTCCCTCTCTTGATTAGTTAGTCCTTGAGATCCTGCTTTCCATTTACTTTTAGTATATCTTTCTATTTATATTTCGTCTTTTGAGTTCTTATACTAGGGTGACTATACAATATGTACATATGTGTGTTTAGTTTATTTCACTTATGAGTATATGTTCAAGTGGTAACCATTTCAATATAAAGGATTGGAGTTCATCATTCTTAATGGCTGAATAATACTTCATTGTGTAAAAATACCACATCTTTTTCAACCATTCTTCAGGTGATGGGCATCTTTGCTGTTTCCAAGATTTGGCTATCACAAATTGTGCTGCTATAAACATAGGCAAACATATATTACTATGATATGATGTTTTCAGATCTTACTGGAAAATTCCCAGTAGAGGAATAGCTGGTTTAAAGGGGATTTCCAGACCAACTTTTCTAAGGAGTCTCCATACTGATTTCCATAATGGTTGCA
>NW_004524679.1:6779253-6783660 GCF_000260255.1 Octodon degus
GAGTGGTGGTGGGCATCTCAAGGGGGTGGGAGAGTGTCTGGCCCTCCCTGCGCCTGGGCTGGGACTGGTCCTGCTAGCATAGGGTAGCATGAAGCTCTCCCACACACTCACTGGACCTGGACTTGGACTGGGTCTGGGGGTTCCCGGAACACAGCAGAAATTCCTACTAGGCAGGCAGGGTGGGGGAGGTGCTGCGGAGTGGTGGGGGGCATCCCCAGGGGGTGGGAGAGGGTCTGGTCCATGCTGTGCCAGGGCTGGGACTGGTCCCGCTGGCGCAGGGTAGTAGGAATCTCTCCCACACACTCACCAGATCTGGGCTAGGATTTTTTACTTTTTCTCTTAAATACTCAAGTGATTCAAATGACTAAAGGGCTAGGTCCTTTATTCAAATCAAGCAAAATGTGTATGTTGTTATTTTACTGCTAAAGATCTCAAGACGAAAGAAAGATTATTTTTTATGTTTTGTGAACACTATGCAGTTTTCCCAAGATTTTTTCAACTTTTGGTTGTTAATATCGATATTGTTTAGACATTTATCCCCTTGACAACATATATTCTTAATCATTGTACTTTCAACAAATATAATGAACCACTTTCTTTTAATGATTTAAACATAGTACCATACAATTTATAAGTGTAGAAACTCTTCTACTATAAAAATATGTATTTATACATGATGGCAATCCATCTTTTTAAAATAATTTGCTTGAATACACATGAGTACCATCTCTATAGCATGTTACTGACATAATGTAGTTCTTGAACTCTTAATGCTTTTGTATTACAATTGTGAGGCACATAAAACTTCAATACTCATACTTTTGTTGTAGAAGTAGTAAAAAGGGCATAAACAAATCCAGTGACTTCCTTAATTTACATATTTTGACATGAAATTATTTGTAGAAACAACATATTATCTTTTTAGACTCATTCTTCTAGTGTATCTGCTTTACTGTTTTTTTCCCACATTTTCTGAGTTCCACTGTTTATTTCTAAGTGTTTAATTGACTGTAAGTCAGGCAACTCTTAGCAAATATCTGTTCATATTAGCTTCTGATTTATAGCCAATAAAGAAAAATCATACCTATATTTGATCCCAAGAAATGGAACAGAATTGAAAAACAAGTTTTTGGTTTTGTTTCTGTTTTTATTTTATTTCATTTTATTTTTGTATTTTTGGGAAGTGTCTACAGGGTGTTCAGTGTCTCACTACTCAGTCGAACTCATAGTGATCTAAATGTTTACAGCTTCCCAAAAGCTGAGATTACAGGAATATGCCACCATGCCCAATCTCAATTTCCATCTCAGTGTGCCCCTGGGTCAGAGCTTGCATGGCAGGCTGGGGGATCAAGCCCCCAGCCCCTGTGCCTGCATGCAGGTGATTTAATCTGTTGGGCTATTTGGCCAGCTCTTTCTTTCTGCTTTCAAGTGTATTTGATACAGGGTCCTACTATGCAGCTCAGACTCATAGTGATCCTCCTGTTTTCAGCCTCCCTAGTGCTGGGATTACAGGCATGCATCACCAACCCAGGTCACTGTCTCTTGCTTTGCTGGCCTGCATCCAGGGCCAGCACAGCATGTAGTGCTGGGGAATTGAAGGTCAGTCCCTGTGTTTGCCTAAGCAAGTGCTTAGTCCACTGAGCTATCTCACTAGCCCTCGTGTCCTTTATATTTTTTAAATATCTATCTAATATTATATGACTTGCTGCTGAGTGAGTATAATTTAAAATTGAAGCTAATAATTTTAGAATACTATAAAACCTTTTGATATGATTTTTCCTGGAAGTAATGATTAGGAACAACTTATAAAACACATTAGTCTCTGGTTTCTGAGTCTCTAGCCTTGCCATGAAGCCAGATATTCACATTTCAATATATAAATATTTGGAATTGTCTTAAATTATAGTGGATTTTGTGTTTCAAGCAGAGTTCTACTGGGAAATGCATCAATTTATGCCTTTTGTTTTCGGAACATTCATGATTACAATTATCTTCCATTTCTGCCAGCCAAAATCAAAATAAGTGAAAATTTTCAGGGACAAAATTATCTTTTGGTGACATTTGGAATAGTGTGAGTTCTAAATTACCACTTTTACTTATATATTTTGTATTTTGATGATGTTTCTCAATGCTGTTTTTCTGTGTACTTACCTGTTAGACATACTAACAAATGCATGAAGCACTTCATTTATTTGCTGCATTAATGTCTCTGGTGGTGGAGGCAGCTAAAACAGCACACATACTTGAGTGCAAATGTTGGATTGCCTGTAGGAATATCTTTACAGTCATAGTCCATGCTAATAAAATCTTTTTTTCTTCCATTGCATAATATTATTAGCTCTTAGAGTTTTTTAATGCAAATATATGTGGCTCATACTTCACTTTATGAAAGAGTAGACTTGACTATTCATAACTGGCTTACATTTAATTAGGCATCAAAGAATAAATGTACAGTTTAAGGGTAGTTTACAAATAAAGAAAAAAAGCTTAGCATAGAGGCATACACATTCAATACCAACATTCAGAATGCTGAGACAGGCGGATCCCTACAAGTTTGAGGCCAGGCTAGGTCACTTAGTGAATTCAAGGCATCCCTTAACTGCTTAGTGAAAATGTACATCAAATAAACAACAACAAAAAATACATAAACAAAATCTTGAAAGACAGAAAAGATAGAAAGGGGAATAAAGAATATAAAAGGATGTCTTTGAAATTAAGTTTATATTTTGCAAGGAAGGCACCAGTACTGTAAGCAGAGCTGGTTTCTAGAACCACCTCTGTCTAAAAATATCTTTGAGATTTTAGTCTGTTGTCTTCTTGTAAATGAGCCTTGGGATTTTAATGTGTAAAAATGGTACTTCAATTACATTATAATTAAGAATTTTAGCTACTTCTATTTTCCTTTATGCATAGGATTTGTGGTAATCCATCATTCTCACTACATAAGGGAGAAAGAGGAATATGTACATAGATAATGATATCCATTTAGTTCAAGGACTATGTGTAATTTTTTAAAAAAATTAACAATTCAAATATGATTTTATTGTCAATTGTTACTTTACATTTAGTATTCTAGAATAAGTAAGATACCTCTTTTTCATGCATATTAGAAAATATTTCATTGGCATATAATGCATGGTAAAGAAAGTTACTCTGATCCTAATATGCTTTAATTCATAATTCAATGATAAAAATAATGATGAAATATATTCTACTTGATATTGCTTTTGAAACAGTTACAACACAAAAGAAAAGGTTCCTCTCTCCGTTGTCTATAGGGCCAGAGGAAGCATATTTATTTTTCTTAAGTTTAGAAAAGTTTTGATCTCCATGAGCTATACAGCAAAATATAGTATAAACAACAGCATTTAAACTCTATGTTTCGGTTGCCCAGGACTATATTCCTCTAAGAAAAGTTAAAAATGAAGTTTAAGAGACTATATCCTTCAGTTCCTCAGCACTGCATTTGGGTATGGTGCTCCAGGATGTATTAGCATTAATTGAAACTGCATGCAACAATTGAAGGAAAATATATACTTCATACTTCGTATTTCAGCCATTAAAAATATTGTACAAAATGCTTTTCTTTATTTATCTAACCTATAACCTTCCTTGCATTCTAAGAACTACAACTGCAATACTTACAGAAAGAATAGCCCTGTCTCATTGAATCAATATTACTTTCTTGCAGATAGTCTATTTTTATATATAAGCTTTATTGTAGCAAATTTACTTGGAAGTATAAGGAACATTTCATTGTAGAGCACAAGAAAATACTTCCATGCACCAGAAAAGGAATAGGAAAGGAAATTTTTAATGTATTGTTGTATTTACTATGAGAGCTAAATGCTATACAGCAAAAACTAATGACAAAGCACAAATAGAACAGCCTAAACTGTTTAAAGAATTTTGTATGACTACTACCTTGTTGATTTTTCTGCAAATTTATACTCTGATTACAGAGGTCTAAATTATCAAAGCTTAAAAAACATAGGTGCAGCATCAACTAATCTTCAATTTTCTCCTATCTGCTTGCAGCAGCACTAATGAAAATGTATTTTGTTTGATGACTCTGAAATCCTGTTTGTAATTAGATGTGGTAATTGGTCTTACTTTGTAACAGATGATGCTAGAATAATAATATGAGAGATGCTACACAGAGACCACTATCATTTTACATTCATATTATTTTTCATTTTACTGAAAGAAGCTGTGTTTCAAGAACAAATAAATTCATTTTTAAAAAGTGGGGAAAATATGGTCTAACCACTACTTTCAACACAAATATTTTAGTGCTTCATTTAGTGTTTCATTAGGAAACAAGGATTTTAAATTTATTGTTTTGTTTCTGATTTTTCCTCCCTCCCTTCCTCTCTCTCTCTCTCTCTCTCTCTCTCTCTCTCTCTC
>NW_004524679.1:6784199-6791773 GCF_000260255.1 Octodon degus
GTATAGTTTCCCTAGTATAAGAACTCAAAAGAAGAAATACAAACAGAAAGATATAACACAATTAAAAGGAAAATCAGTACTCGAGGATTAGACAATGAAGAGAGGGCAAGGAAAAAAGCTAGGAAACATGACAGGGGCAAAGTCATATATTTATATGCACAAAATGGGTAAGGCAATGATCCTGAGAAACATCAGCAGGGTTTTGAAACTAGCAGTTAATTGCTAGGATTTTCACCCTGACTAACTCTATATGCTGATACCTGTGAATTAAGTAACTGCACTAAAGATATTAATGTGTAATAGTAAGGTCATGCTTAGAATGCCTATCATTCTGACCTTTTAAATATGTACTGCTTGTCATGACATACCAATTATTGCCACACTGTCTCTCAAGTAAATATTTGTTTTAAATAAAGGGTAATAAATGAAAAAATAGAGACAAGAAAAAAATGTCACAAGGCTGTCCTGCTACAATGCTGTATATGGTTAGATTTTTAAATTTCTTTGCAAAGATATGTAATTGTTTATTCACATTTTTAAAATATTTTTAATTTTTTTCTTCATATTCTGTAGGGTCTTAAAGTTTAACATATCAGTACTTGATGGAAAATACCTGTTCCATGTTATGCCTAAGATGTTTGACATTGAGACAGATAGTTACGATAAACCAACTGCATATGTTGTAGGGTAAAAGTAAGCTTCTCTTCTGGAGGGTTAACAACCTAAGTTTGCAAACCAAAAATTAGAGAAAAAGAAGGACTGCAAGGTCAGCCAACATTTTGGCCCTAGCCTTTCAAGTTCAGCGAAGACTCAGTTCATAGGTTATTGTATTGTAACATCATATAACTCAGTTATGTCCCAAACTTTATGATCAAGGAGATTATGAGCCCACAGAGGAATGTGATCTATGATGTAGAGTCCACCTAAGGAGATCACATGAAGAGAAAACATTCTCTCAGTCTTTCACAGAGAACAAATTGTTCCAGCAATGGCTGTGACTCATCCACATGACTGACACTGACAAAGGATCTACAAACTGAAGTATAGGGTTTCAGGATAAATCCTGAGGGGACTTGACTGATCTTATCAGATACAAAAGCTACACTTCTTGTTATATAGGTCTAGTTTTATCTTCTTCTTAACCATCAAGCAGAAAGTTATAAAAATGAGGTATAAGGGGTGAAGCCATGTTGGTATGCCAGGCTGTAAAGGGCTCAGGTCAACAACTACTGACATTGCCAGTCCTGACATTGCCAGTCCTGCGAATGTCCCACTACTATTATAGACTACTGGACTATATTGGAATATTTTGCTGAATTCACACACCTACAATATTTAAATGACAATGGAATACCCTTCTCTGACAAAACTAAACAAAAATTTAGATACAAATGAATGACAATTTTGTATCTGTATATTCAAAATAGTTAAGAGAGACAACTACATTCTCTATTCAATGAATAAGAGGATTTGTTCTAATAGTATTTGTGGACAGGATGTCTGCATCTTGTACAATGAGTAACCAATGAGACAACAACAACAACAATAAAATAAAGCATAACTCTTTCATAAAAAAATAAATAATACCTTAGGAATGATTTTAAGCCTTAGACTTTTCTGTTTTCTATTCATAGCCTCCAGGAACTCTAAAAAGTAGAGAAAAAGTGTAAGCTTATGAATGTTTGTTCTTCCCTTCAAAAACATGTTTTTCATTTGATGGTAATTAGCGTGCTAGCATGTAATGACACATCCTTAGTTGAGATTCAGATTATATATATTTAATAGTACATCATCATTAAGTTGGGACATATTTCATCACTATGTTTTCCAGCCACCTCTCAGGCCCTCCTTAACAGGTTAGAATTGGCAAAAGAGTTCTCTTTTTGTTGGTTACTACAAGCTCAAATTTATTTTGCATTTGGGTTTACAACTAAGTTTCATATGTACTTACTTCTGTTGATCATTTAAAATGTGCTATAAGATAAACAGAGAAAGTTCTTTGTGATCCAACTTTTATAGCAAAAGGAGCCATGATGCAATGAGATTCAGAGATTTGGTAACTCTCAGGAACATAGTATATAGGCTAATATGCGACATTTTAAAAACCATATTTGGAACAGAGTCTCATTACGCAGCTCAGACTCATGGTGATTCTCCTGTATTCAGCCTCTTTAATGTTGGGATTACAAGGGTACAGCACCATGCCCGGAGTCATGACTGGCTGAGTGCACCCAGGGGTGGGGCTAGGGTAACATGTTTTGTCAGGATTCGAGCACAGTCCCTGTGCTTGCCAAAGCACATGCTTAGTCTGCTAAGCTGTCTTGCTCACTGAATATGCGACTTTTAAGCCAAAGCCCACAGATATTAATGGTAAAATAATTGTGGATAAATTAAATGGAAAACAGGTATGATTGCATCAATGTACAAGTTAATAGATTTTGGTTATAGTGGGTAAGAAAATAAGTAATTAAAATGGAAATTTCCCAAAACTATGTGTTCATGCCTACTCACATTGCAAGGCATAGTGGTAGATTTCAGTTTGATGACAATGAACAAAACCTTTTTTTTTTGCTGTGATAATTAGCATCATTTCTTTGCAAGACAGGATCATTCTAGGATCATTCTCTGCAAAAAGAAAAAAATCAAAGAGAATATCAGTGACAAAGCAGCAATTATAAAATCCTTGTTTCTTGAGATAAAAACAAGTTATCTGCTCTTTACCCCATCTGTTACAATATATTGCAAAGAGAAGTTGGTGTAGTGTAGGCTTTCATTAGGTTCTTCTGCTCTGATTTCAAAAAAGAAAAATAAGTTTCTCTGTTTATGAGCACATGATCTCTTAGCTAAAATAAATAATGAAAACTGACCTATTTAATTCAAATGTACAAATCCAGTATATTTTTCTGGCTGCTTCATGATAGAATACTAGAAATCTCTTTGCATTTTTGGGATAGTATAATTATTGAGTATTTATTTTTCCTGTCATCAATGCAGAATAGTATATTTCATTAAGTTAGCATGCTAAATTTAAAATATATAATTCTATTATGTCAACTTTAACTGATGTTCCTATAACAAAGTAGATACTCAATATGTTTTGGGTATGTGTTGATAATTTAGTGTGCCATTGTATTCTATATATCATGCTGATCATCTTGTTATTATGTTATAGAACGTACTAAAATTCTAACTTTGTATTCATTATTGACAAAATTCTTTCCTTAATAAAAAAAAAGAATTGCACTATTTCTTTATGAAGTTCAAAACCAAGAAGAAATTTTATAAATAATAGTGTTCTGAAGATCATACTAAAAAAGTAGATTTAGGGGTAAATACTAAAAATTAAAAAATGCATGGTACATTTCAACTTCGAAACTTCAAAACAAAACATCGCATCTATTGCTATGATTTATTATTATAAAGTCAGTCACTACAGTTCTTGTCAACAGATAATGCTGGATCAGTTGCAATTTTTTTTAATTTTTATTCATTTATTTATGTGTGTGTGTGTGTGTGTGTGTGTGTGTGGTCAGTTCAGCCCACCAGGGGGCAGGGCCAGCTGGCATGTGGTGCTGGGGGATTGAACTGCGGTCCCTGTGCTTTGCTAAGCTTGTTCTAAGTAGGTGCTTTAGACCACTGAGTCATCTCACCAGCCCAATCAGTTGCAATTTGAAAGCTAAGCTTCTCAGTAAAGGAAGCATGAGAACAGAGAAATTTGGGTATTAAACATGGTAATTAATTGTTGATCATTGAAAGTTTAATTGATCATACACTATTTAAAGAAAATTAAAACAGTATTAGTAGACTGAAAGGTATTTTGATATTCTGCTGACAAATTTGATAGCATGTGTCAAGATAAATGGAAGAAGGAAATGGCAGGCTTTTGTTCAAGCTTGAAGGAATTCAAACAGCATAAATCAAATTATCAGGACCCAGATCTTGCAAAAGCAAAAAATAAATATTGGTTGAAAGGAGCCAATTGAAATTTGTGGAAAGCAATAATGTTGGATGTAAAAATAGCGGAAATAAAGTAAGATTTTAAAAAGCTGCAATAGAATGCCCAATAAAATAAGCAAAGCAAAAATATGTAAGAATAGGCATTTGATTTGTATAGGCATGCTTACATTCTTCACCCATTTGTATAAGCACATAGAAAATTATATAATTTATCAGTTGAATTCATTTACACAAATAATGTTGAATTAGGGTAATTCTAAAGATTTGAATGCAATATTCGCTGGGAAGGAGATAGTCTTAAAAGTTTTAAGTGATTCCCTGAAAAGGACAGTACCTGGAGAAAAATACATGCTGTTGAGAAGAGTGTCACATGAAGCTCTGAAAGGATCCAGAGAAAAAAGATATCCAGAAGATAGGGGACGGTTTTACACTGAAAGAGAAAATTAATAAGGGTGTGTGAATTTAGCAAAATAATCCAATAATGGGGCTGGGAGGATGGCTCAGTGGAATAAGCACTTCCCTGGCAAGAACAAAGGCCTGAGTTCAATCCCTGGTTCCATCAAAAAAAATCCAATAAAGTCCAGTAGTCCATAATAGTACTGGGTTATCCATAGGACTGGCAATATCAGACGGTGTTGACTTGATGCTTTTACAAATCAGTTTATGAATATGGCTTTACTTTTATACTTCATTATATATCTGTATATACAAAATAGGATAGAAACACAGCTACTTTCTCTTAATTCAGTGAGAAGAAAGATTTGTACAAATAGTGTTTGGACAGGATATCATGTCTGCATCTTGTACTATGAATAATCACTATGAAGACAATGTGCAATGTATTGATTATTGAAACTGCCCTACTAATTGGTTTTGAAACTGTATCATTGCTGTTTGTTTCTTAATAAAATTAATTTTAAAAAAGAAAATTAATAAGGGGCTTGTGAGATAGCTCAGCAGTCTAAAACATCTGCTTACTCAAGCTTAGGCAGGCATAGAGGACTGCAATTCCTTCCCCAGCACCACATACTGTGCCAGCCCTGCCCTCAGGGCAGGCTGAGCTGGCCAAAAACAAAAAACAAACAAACAAAAAAAACCCCAAAAAACCCAACAACAACAAAAAAGAAAATTAATAAGAATAGCACACAAAGATCAAGGCAAACAAATTGACAGTTCAAAAAGGAAAGTGGTGTTGTCACAATAGGTCTGCCTATCCCTATTCACTGCTCTTCCGAGAACTTGACATTTTGATAGTGAGGTTAAAAGTCTGAAGGATTGATCTAGATCTGCAGGTACTAGATTCTTGGAACAAAGTTTGTATTTACCAGTGCTCCACTCAGCTTGCCCAAAACTGGTGAAAGCAGCGTTCCTGTGTTTTGTGCCATAATATGATCTGCAGTCAGGGGAGACTCTTCAAATATCAGGCTTAGGCCAGAGAGAGGACACACAGAAGAGCAAAAATCTTGCTGAGTAGATGGATTTCCTAAATCTGTCCACATGGATCACCAGCTAATTCACTGGCATGTACACACACACAATCCCTGAACAATGAGTCACCCATATATCCCACTTGATTAGAGTTCCTGCTCAGTCACAGGCATTCACATTCAGACCAACTCGCACCATCTTTGTGTATGCACAGTTCAGCTGAGTAATAGGCAGTATGACTTAAATGGCTAGCAAGAGTCTTACACTTCTGCTGAACTGCTGGATCACAGGCACTAACATAGCAGCAGGCTAATTCAATCACCAGAGCATATGTCCATCTTCAGGAAACATGGGTGGGAACCTGTAACCAGCCTGGGGTGAAACAAGAAGAAATTTGCTCAGACTATGTGCTCCTTGGCATAGTGGTAAAGAAGGAAATGTAGTCTTTGCCATCCCTTGTACTATCCCCACCAGTACTCAGCAAAGGCTAGAGAAACCAACTTATACCTTGAGCAGAGCAGCAGCGACTGTGGACTCCAGCTGAAAGGCACACATCAGTCAGAGCACCTGCAGACTTCAGGAAGCAAGGAGCCAAGTAGTTGCATGCCAGTCACTGTCATCTGCATTACCTTCTTATGCAGTCCACAGCCAGTGCACGGAACTATTTGCCGTTCCCTGAGGACATTTTTCAGAGAACATGCATGACAACACATCCACATATTTTAAGCTTTAGATTCCTTACCTGCGAGGGAATCTGCCTGATGATTCCACCATCATGTACAGAGAGGTGCAAAGAGTTCCTAACCCAAGAACTGGGTCAGAGTCACACTATGCCCACATGACTGCAGGCTAATGGAATGTAGCTCTGAGACTTGATGACCTTTATGTTTGCACTGAAAAGGTCAAAGCTGATATCCGAAAGGCAAGAAAAAAAGGCCTGAATACATAGAATTTATGGCAAAGAAGTTATGCATGAATCAATATATATTTCCATTTTGGAATAGTTAAAATTATTTGCCACTAGATATCTCCTAGGCTGGTGTTTTTTGTTTTGTTTTCCATTGGTTTTCATGCTTCTTAATTATTTTTTCCTTTCTACTTGTTTTGACCTTCTTGCTTTTTAGGTTACTCCTCTTTTATCTCCATATCTAGTTTATGTACCTCAAGATCCACATAAATATTATCATCATATTTCTCAATAGCTTTGGGCAGTACATAAACTTTTCCTCATTTTTCCAGTTTGCCATATTATGCTCTCTCTTTTATTTCTATCTTTCCTATACTAATCCTCTATCATCCTCTACATCTTATTTCTTTAGCTCGTCTATATTTTACCTAGCTTCAAATCTTCAATACCATTTTTCCTTTAATTTTTTATTTTTTTAAATTTTATTTATTTGTGTGTGTGTGTGTGTGTGTGTGTGTGGCCAGCTCCACCCACGAGGGGGCGGGGCTGGCTAGCATGTGATGCTGGGGGATTGAACCACGGTCCCTGTGCTTTGCTAAGCTTGTTCTAAGTAGGTGCTTTAGACCACTGAGCCATCTCACCCGCTCCCATTTTTCCTTTTAAAACTACACAAATCTATTCAGTTTCTGACATACACATAGCTTTCTTTAATCACAAATTAAATATCTCTCCTTTAATATCTCATCTTTGGTACAAAAATATTTTATTAAGGCCTTCAACACTAATAATACAACTAAAAGTATTCTAACACAACTTTTTTCCTTGAATTTTTTTTGCCTATCATTATTACTTATATCAATCTCAACCTTACTCATTACACATCTCTTGCACCCACCCTTCAATATCTTTCCTTCAATTCTGCCACATATCAAAACAAATCCTAATAATAATTAAACATAATCTTCATAGAGTTTTCTTTCTGTATTTTTAAGAAAGGGTATGCAGGGTGTTCAGGTGTCACTAATAGACCTGACTCGTAGTGATCTGCCTGTTTACAACCTCCATAGACCTGGGATTACACCTGCATGCCATCATGCACAGTCTCAATCACTGTCTCAGCATGCCCCGCGAGTGAGGCCTGCCCTGGCCCGGGGATCAAACTACCAGCCCCGGCGCCTGCTTGAAAGTATTTATTCCACTGAGCTATTTGGCTGGCCCCTTCATAGAGTTTGGGCAAAGTAAAAACAAAACAAAAAAACCAAGCAAATAAACAAACAAATAT
>NW_004524679.1:6791873-6793211 GCF_000260255.1 Octodon degus
CTCATTGTCACTCATATCAATCTCAACCTTAGTAGTTTACACACCTCTTGCACCCACCCTTCAATATTTTCATATGGGGGATTGAACTTGAGGCTGCTGAGCTCTGCCTCAGCAGGTGCTTTAGTCCACTGAGCTATCAGGCCAGCTCTGCAATGAGCATCTTTGATTGGACAGCAGAATTCATTAACACTAAAAAATGTTACTGAGAGATGTTGATTATTTGCATCATTGAAGAATTTCTATGCTAATGACTCTTTTTTTCCATTCTCCTGCCATTTTTGTAGTTCTTCATTATCCACTCATCTTGCAGTGTTCATTCCTTCTGAGTTTTTAATTTTATTAGTTTCATTATTTCTTCCTAGAATATACTTCAGTATTATATGAAGTTCTAGTTTAGTATTCATAAATTTCTTGAATTGATCTTTTTCATGAAATGTCTTTATTTCTCCAACTACTTAAAAGGAAAATTTTACTGGGTATATTCATCCAGATTGGATGTTTGTCTTTAGGACCCAAAATACTTTACCCCAAGATTTTCTGTTCCTTGAAGTTTGTAATAAGTCTTCTGTAACTCTAATAGATTTACATTTAAATGTGATTTTTTTGTTTTGCCTGACTAATTTTTAACTTGTACTTAGTTTTTGTTATACATCTGATAATTTATAAGCCTATGCCTTCATGAGTTCCTTTCATATTATGGTTTGTTATTATGGAAACCTTGCTCTCTAATGTGTTAGTTTTTTTTTCACCTGTAGAAAATGTTCTATTGTTTTTTTTGTGTGTAAATAAAGTAAGAATTCTTTCTGTCTTGTCTTCTGGGTTTTCACTAACTCCAATTAACCTTAGGTGGGTCTTCTTAAATTCTGATGATCTTTTTTCTTGTCTTCTTTTTTGTGGTTTTCTGAGTTCTTTGTTCTCAATCTTACTTAGTCTGTTTTTACACTGGTCATTTCTATAATTTGTGAATCATATAAAGTTTTACTTTTATTTCAGTTATTTCTCTCATACATTTTGATGGATTCTGTGACTTTGGTATATTTGTCATTTGCATTTAATAATTTTGGCAAGCCCTTAAATTTTTTTTAAATTTTGCCACCATATCTATGTTGTTAATTTGAAGTGATAGTTCCATAAACTTTTGGTATCTCTTTAAACTAGACAAATTTTTCATGACTTCTTTAAAATTTTCATAGAACTCTGATATTTTGTATTTCAATTGCTCCACATTTTTTCTCTCTTGTTCTGCCAAAAGAGAGTTGGGAGATCTTGGGTGTCTTCTGTTGCCTGGCTTTTCTCTCTCTCTCTCTCTCTCTCTCTCTCTCTCTCTCTCTCTCTCTC
>NW_004524679.1:6793321-6802722 GCF_000260255.1 Octodon degus
TTTTGTTTTTTTAATCCACTTTTTTTCCTTCTTTCTGGTACTAAGTGCCAAGGACTAGCAGAATGAGGAGAGCTTGCAGGTTTTATGAAGATTTTTATTATGATACTGCCTCCCCATGATGTATTTTCAGAATGAAATATCCAGAATTACTATGCACACCTTCTGTTATTGAAGTAATTTAATGTTTTCCATATAATTTTTAGAAAAAAACAACTTCTGCTTATATCATCAATAGATTGGATAGCATATAGATATAGACATAGATATAGATATAGATGTAGATGTAGATATAGATATAGATAGATATAGATATATAATCTGGCCCAATATGCAGGGTGTGCTGAGATGTTGATTGAGACGGGGCATGGTAGTGCATGCCTATAATCTAGCACTTGGGAGGCTGAAAACAGGAGAATCACTATGAGTCTGATCTACATAGTGAGACCCTGTACCGTGTAGACCCTGTCGTAAATATGGGAGGGGGAAGACACTGATTGGAAAGTGCACCAAAAAACACAGAATCTAACAATCTGTCCAATCTAAGAAATATAATACAAAAATCTATCCATAGACTAAATATAAAGGCATGGAGAATAAAATTTCATACATCAAGACTTTAAAACTAAAACTAATTAGGAGAGACAAAAGTCACAACCTATAGTTAATGGACCAATAAAAATGAATATTCACAAATTCTTTTTGAAGGGGCCAGGGAGATGGCTCAGTGGAGTAAGTGCTTCCTTGGCAAGCATAAGGGCCTGAGTTCAATCCCTGGTTCCACCAAAAAAAAATTCTTTTTGAGACTAGATCTTTCTATGTAGCTGATGCTGGATTTGAATTCATTAGTGTGTCACTCAGGGTTTACTAGAGGTACAGAGATAAAATAGTATGTATGAATGTATTAGAAATTCCAAGACTGTCTTACAATGGTCAGCTAGAGTCAGATGAGGAAGCATCCAGAGACTGCACCCCGGAGAATGAAGGATTCCTATCAAGGTCTGAAGCCCACTACAGTGTTTTGTGCAAGTCTGTATCAGGAAGCTGATGGATCTATGATGGAAGGCTGATGAGTCTACCCCAGAAAGCTGAAGGATCCAAGTCAGAAGTCATGAGTCTGTGCTAGAACCAGGACATGATGTCCAACCTGATGGAAAAGACTGGAGCTACTGTGAGGAACAATGGGACTCTCCATCCTTCCTCACTTTCCTTAAGTAATGAGTCACTCTAGAGTGGCCTCCACACCCTAGGGTGTGTAACTGCTGAGCCGATTTAGTTAAGCCCTTAGCTTCTCAAGTTGACACAATCAATCAACCACAATAGCTATGTAGTCCAAGCTAGCATCAAACTCGTGATGTCCTCCAGCCTCAACTTCCCAGCTACTGAGATTACAAATATAAGCCACTGTAAGAGGCTCTGCTTATAGATATTTATGTACTGAGTAGTAGAATATCTATCTTCATAAAATGAGTGTTGCTATGTTAAAGATCAAATAAATACTAACATAAAGATAGTGTGGAATTGTATACCTCATTTTCACAAAAAGACTTATTAAAAAGACATGAATAAAAATCAGTGTAACTACATATTTGAAATTATAGATTCCATAGATACCTACATAATATTCTTGCCTACTGCAAAAGAATATACGTTCTTTTCTATAGCACACATTACTTTCTCCAAAATAGATCACGCATTACCACACAAACCTTCCTTAAATAAATATAAAAGAATTCAACCCAATGTGCAATGAAGACAGAAATCAAGCCATAAGGGAAAAAAATTAGAAGTGCCTGGAAACTTAATAGTGCATTTCTTCAACCATTATGTCACAGAAGAAATCAAATAAGAAATTAAACAGTAGCCAAATATTAATGATAATGCCTGTACAACATACCATAAGCTCTGGGACACAGGAAAAGAAGTACTAAAATTGAAGATCATTTCACTCAATGCTCAGATTTCGAAAACAGGATGAGCTCAAATAAATAGCCTTAGGAACAATTGTAGGACACATGATAAACAAAATAGTTAGGATAGATATACAGCTACTTTCTCTTAATTCAATGGCAAGAAATATTTGTACAAATAGTGTTTGGGCAGGATAACATGTCTGCATCTTGTACTATGAATAACCACTCTGAATACAACAGTATGCAATTTATTAATAATTGAAACTGTCCTGGTAATCATTTTTGAAACTGTCTCATTGCTATTTGTTTCTCAATAAAATTAATAGTAAAAAAAGGAAACATCAGAAAAAAAATCAAGGTAAAAATGTAAATTTAGGAGGGAATATATAAACAGTGGGAATCAATGAAACTGATAAAAAATGAAAAATATCAATGAATCAAATAGCTTTTTTCTTTTTCCGGAAACAGGGATTGAACTCAGGACCTTGCTCTTGCCAGGCAAGCACTTCTTCTACTGAGCCATCTCTCCAGCCCCAAGTAGCTGGTTCTTTGAAAGAATAAAAAAGATATAACCTTAGCCCCCCCAAAAAATAGAAAGCTAGAAAAGGCATCAATACAAATAAAAACAAGAAAGTTAAATCACAATAGACATTTTCACACTTTAGACATTGGTAGCTAGAGTGTGACCTCAGTTCATCAATATTCTGCTAAGAAGCAATTTGGTTCACAAACAGAAGCATTTATCAAAATTTTGTGTCTGTTTGTGAACTCCATATTGGCTGATGAACACAGCCTTGCACATCTTTCCCACAAGAACACAGACATGTCTATCTTCCCAAGAAGTGTGAAATGAGTTGAACTGTAGTACAGCTATACTATAAAAAAGACTATTCCAACAAATCAGAAAGTATTGAAGAAATGGATAAATTTCTAGGCTCATAATAATTACCAAAGTGTACCTGGAAAGACACAATAATGATGAACATCACAATAAAATGAATTTAAAAGCAAATCACCTTATAGATTCATTGCTCAATTCTACAGAACTTTAAAAGGTATTATATCAATACCTTTTAAACTCTTTGAAAAACCAAAGGAGGTACAGTGCTCCCCAGCACATTTATGGACGCTTTCATCACTCTAATCCCAAAACCAGACAACCATTCAAGTAGAAAGAAAATTACAAGTCTATCTCCTTCATGATTCCTCACTATTATATTAGTCAATAGAATTCAAGACAACATCAGATAATTCACACTTCATCACCAAGTTATTTCCAGTTCAGAGATGCAAGGATGATTCAATGTACAGAAATAAGTACATGTAATACACTACATAAACATAAACATGGTAAAATGTCATCATGTTAATACATTCAGAAAATGCTTTTAACAAAATACAATCCCCTTCATAATTACAACTCAGAAGAAAAAATATATATATAGAAAAACCATATCAGATTTGACAAAAACTATTTATGATAAGCTTAAGAAAGCCATCATATTCAGTAAGACAAAAATAGAAAACATTCCTTCTAAAAGTAATAATACAAGATGACTCACTATCACATATCAACATAGCACTTGAAATATTAAGCAATCAAGCAAGTGAAGGAAATAATCGGGTCATGTATGTGACAGAAAGAACTCAAAATATCATTACTTGCAGATGATGTGATACTCTACATAGAAAATCCAAAGAATTCCACTACAAAACTCTTATAATCAGTGAACAACTTTAGCATTGTAACATAGCAAAAAAATCAACAAAAATCATTAGAATTTGTGTAAACCAATAATGAACTGGATGAAAAGGAAATTATGAAAACAATGTCATTCAAAGTAACATGAAGACCTAAGAAAAAAGCCAAAGGAGCTCCCACCAGAAGTTCCATAGGGCTGGAGTCATGTCAGGCTTTTGCAGCTCACAACTCATAACAGATTGCTTCAGATGTTCCACATGGAACCACAGGACTTCATGTTTGCCCTGCTGGATTTTGGACTTTCTTTGGTCTCAGTTCTTGGTTTGGTGCTGCTTGTACCTTTTGGAATGGTACTGTGCCATTGAATGTTGGATATTTTTAAAATCATTTGTATAGGGGCTTTCAGCTAAGAGTTTGACTTAGACCTTGGAGACTTGGGAATTGGACCTTTCAGTAATGATGAATCTGTTAGGACTTCAGAGTAGCTCATGATCCACTGAGATTATGGGTATGAGTGCTATGCCTTCCCTGGGGCATGCAATTTCCATTAAAATGTAAGGAGAGAAGAGAAACTGGCTGCTTGACCTGGTGCTATTCCTCCATTTTGCTCTCTTGCTCATTGCCTCCACCATGTACTGCTGCCCTCTGCCATGTACCGCTCTGCCTTGGAGTCATCTGAGTATGAACTGAAATCTCCAGGAACAGTGAGCTAAATAAACCTTTCCTTCAAAAAAAAGTAGCATCAAGAAAATATTAAATACCTAAGAATTAGCCTAACCAAGAAAGTGAAAGATTTCTACAGAGAAAATTACAGTACTGTAAAAGCAATATTGCAGAAGACATCACAGATGGAAAGATGTTTCCTCTTCCTGGATAGGCAGAAAAAAACATTGTCAAAATGTCCATATGCCTAAATCTGTTAAACATACTCAAAGCAATCCTAACTAACATGTTTCCACCCTACTTCACAGATCTACAGAAAAAATAATCCCAAAATTGTATGAAAAAGTAAGAGACAAAGAATAACACAATCTTGGGCAATAACAGAAAATCATGAGGTGTCACAATACTTGAATTCAAGGTATACTACAAAGCAGTAGTGATAAACAGAGTTTGGCTTGTGGACAAGTACAGTGTGGATCAATGGAACACAACAGAGGATGCAGAAACATCTCCAGACACTTTGAGATTTTGAATTTGTAAAACAGGCAAATGTATATGTTGGAACAAAGACAATATTTTCAACAAATGATGCTGATAAGCCTGGATATTTATTTGCATAAAATTGAAGCTGGACTCACATTTCTCAACATGAACTAAACTAAAACTAAAAATAAATCAATGTCTATGCATTAAGGGTCACTGCATTTACTAGAAGACAATATAGATAGAAGTGTTCAAGTCTTAAGTTTAGTGTAGGATGTTCTGAAGCAAAATCTGATAGCACAAGCAATAGCAATGTAAAGTTCCTTCCTCTAGCATCAAAGAGAATTTGGAGAGAAGTAAATAAATATTTTATTGTGTGATATGGCATGGCTGTGGAGGAGATTTCAAGGACCCTCGGGGAAGAGACAGGGAGACAAAGAATTTATCAGACTAGTTTGGGGGTGGAGCTCAGATGAGCTGTACTGTGTCTTAATAGGCTCTGATTGGGTGAGATTGAGAGACAAAAGAGGAAGTTTGTGGTTAACCAAGGGAAAGAACTTAGAAGTGAGTTTAGGAGTCCTCTTCACTGGTCTTGGATCCTCATGCCATGATGACTTGTCGCCATGATGACTCAGTGGAATTTTGTATGGGGCAGATCTGTCAAACAACATCAACAGTCAACAAATGAGATTATTTAAAACTAAAAACTTCTTTACAGCAAAGGAATCAACTAGTAGAGTGAAGAAACAACCCACTAAATGAGAAGATATTTTTACCAGCTATTCCTCAGACAGAAGACCAATAGAATATATAACAAACTCAAAAAGATTGGACCACACAAAATAAAAGACCCAATCAACAAATGGTAAATAAAATGAACTGATACTTCTCAGAAGAAGTGTAACACAAAATGCCACCCCACCAGTATAATTCTTATTTTTTACTGCCCACGTGATAGTTCCTGCTCCAGTTTCAGTTACTTCTGTCTCCTAGACATGGCTGGCCACTGTAATACATAGCTGGTCACTATGAGGCACATTGTAAGAACTTATCCCCAATTGATAAGTGATTCTGCCTCTGTGCTTCCTGCTTGCTTGCTGCATATATATTCTAGAAAACCAGAGATCAGACCTCATATTCTGGGAATGGTATTGATTAATGCCTATAAATGTAAATAAATCTACTTCAAAATTCTGTATATCATTTGACTGTTTCTGCTTTCTGTAGCAGAAGTACAGATAGCCAACAAATATATGCAAAATTGTTAAGCATCTATGACCATTAGAGAACTGCAAATTAAAAGCAAGCACTAGGTTCCAATCTTATACTAGAAAAAAAATGACATCCATAAAGGTGCCAAAGAACAACAAATGTTGTCATGCTTTCAGTGAAAAAGGAACCAATCTACACTGTTGATGGGAATGGAGATTTCTTAAAGAAGTAAAATTATACATCCATATGACTCAGGTATTCCTTTTGTAGGTATCTTCCCCAAAGTGGTAATGACATCATACTATAGTTTATATATGCATACCAGTGTTCATAGCAGCACAATTTAAAATAGGTAAGCCTTAAAACCAACCTGTATACCAAAAAAAGGTGAATTGATAAAGGAAATTTGGTATCTGTACACAAGAGAATATGACTTGGCTATAAAGAAAGATATATTTGAGACATTTGTATGAAAATGAATGCATCTGAAAAATATAATTTTGGGTAATATACCTACACAGTATATTAAATACTGTATGGTGTTTCTCATTTGTGTAAGGCAAAGTATAAGAAAAGAACATAATGAAGGATAGATAAAAATAAGAGGATTGATCTCTTGCAAGTGGGTAAGAGTCTAAGAGTCCAAGTGGGAGAAGAGAGAATATGGGACAGGTAAAGTAAATAGAATTAAGATATGTCATGCATGTGAACTTATTAACTTCAATGAATGTAAATATTACAGTTATAAATCTGAGCTATGATAGAAAATATTAACAAGAATGAAAATGGAGTGGGGAAGTATAGAGGTGGAGGAGAAGAAAATGGGGAGAAAGGGAAAGTAATTAAAAAAGAAAAAAAGTGATTTTAAGTACATGTATGCACTTTCCAAGATGAATGTAAACTCCATGTATTGCCAATATGTACTAATAAAATAAAATAATACAAAGTGTAATACTAAAAAAGCAGCACACCAAGACTATGAATTTAGAGATCTAACATGCAGCATTATATAAGCAGATTATTGTATATATATTGCCCAAAAGAAATAACAGGCAACTCGCTTATTCTCCACTCATTTATGCACTCACTCACTTTACTGTTTTACTCTATTTTAATTAATATACAGAGATTCCTACCCAGTAGTTCAATGTACAATTTTTTCCTAATGATGCTTCAAAATCCATACACATTATTTAGAAACCAGTATTTTCATTTTGAATATTGACCTTTATTTTTGCACTAACAATACACAGTATTAGATGGTCTCTTAAAATACAGATCAGCAGCAGAGCACCACAGTCAGGCATGTGATCTCGAGAACATCATAAACAAATGGTACTCTACAGTGAACTCTGTTCCTAAGTTATGATGTTCATCAGGTTAAGTGTTAAAGGCATTTTTCATTTTTGATATTTTAAATTAAAACGGGCTTATCAAAATATAATACCATTAATAATTGAGATGCAACTGCATTGTTTCCAAGAGCCATTATCAACTGCTAACTCTGTCACTGAAATTACAAAGCTTAGGGGCCGGGGAGATGGCTCAGTGGAATAAGCGCTTCCCTGGCAAGCACAAGGGTCTGAGTTCAGTCCCCAGTTCTGAAAAAAAAAAAAAAAAAAGAAAAAAAGAAAAGAAAGAAAGAAAAAAGAAAAAAAAAGAAATTACAAAGCTTAGACAGATCTATCTAAGGAGGTGTATACAAAATTTTTGCCAAAATAAAATGAAGTAACACAAAGAGATTTTCTTTCAAAATTTAAAAATACAAAAGTTAAATATTTTATTGCAAACTTAATGTATGTATCATAATTACTTCAAAAAATTAGTGTATACAGACAGTTCATTTGTGCAAATTAGTCCCTGTGAATATCTTTTACAAATTGGCATTAGAGTAAAAGTTGTAGTACGGTTTTTTAAAATGCAATTGTGATAACACATTACAATTATATAGTTTATATTTAACTTCTTTATATCAATTTACACCAGTTTAAATAAAATGAAACTATGAATGTAAAACGTATAAATCCTGTGAGGTGAAAACACAGAAGGAATGGATATTTATGTATTTTGAGAATATAAACTGTTTTTCTTCTATTTCAAGTGTATAGAAACATACTTCATACTCTTTTGAGTATGCAACCCAGTTTTTATTATAAATTTGGTACTTAGGCTTTGTAGCCTAGGGTGACACACACCTACTTTTTTAATAGCCCAGTAAGACTTTAGTAGTAATTATTCAGTCAATAACTAATAAGTAATATTGATCTTCACTGATATGAATCTCAGGTTTCCCTGTACATGAAATGATCATTCATAAGCTTTCTTCCTGGTGAAATATATTGTGTTACCATAAGCACAAGTTAGAATTTGCTGATTCTTTTATTACAACATGAAGAAATAGTATATAGGAAATATTTTGTTGACCAAACTTACCAACAAATTTTAATTTATCTCTTGTTGTGATCCCATTATCTTTTTTGAGTAGTCAATACGATGTAACCATTTGGTGCAGATGGTATTGTTGGTGACATAAATAAATGAGATAAGATACTTCAGTAAAACACATTCACAATCAAAATTTTATGTATTCCCTTGCATTGAATTATTGTCTTTGTTTCATAATATAACAATTCACATTAGGTACAATGACTAAAACTGAATGTTTCATATGTACTATATGAATATAAAACAGACTGAATAAATCTACAGATAAATATAATTATAAGCTCTCATACAGTTCTCAGTGTTGCTAATTATATGCACATGATACCTTCTAATTTGTTTACAACAAACTATACACCACATTAATTTTACTGTTAAAAATCAATGCGACAAAAGAGAAAAAAATCAGTCAGTTAGTACTAACCTAATTAGTTTGAGTTTATGTTTGGCACAACAGTGTTAGAAAAGCAGAAATTTTAGATGATTTTTGTTTTTATGTAATTTATCAGAATTTTAAAGGCTTCTTACAACCTCCATCCTGTCTCTGATTCTCTTTTTTGTGTTTAGTTACAGATAAAATGTATCATTTGCAGATTTTTGCCTGTACATTTAGAGTACATAATTTATTTTCTTGTCTGAAAGTAACTACACAATCCAGGAAAAGAAGTAATTTACCCCACGCACCGATAGCCTATAACTTGACAACAATGAATATCAGAATTCAATGGATATTAGTAGCCATTGTGCTAATGAATTATGCAGTGATTGGAACTTAAGAAACTGTAAATGTCCAAATGTTCTACCAAGGTCCTGAGTTTGATTCCTTATAAGTAAAAAAAAAAAAAAATCCAAGCAACCAATGAACCATCCAACCAACCAAACATATGTTCTACCAAAAATGAGGGGAGGGCCGGGGAGATGGCTCAGTAGAATAAGCACTTACCTAGAAAGTGCAAGAGCCTGAGTTCAATCCCCGGTTCTGCCAAAAA
>NW_004524679.1:6803365-6828545 GCF_000260255.1 Octodon degus
GATATTAAAATATTTAACAATAAATAAGCCAAGCACATGTCAATAATTACACCATCCACCATTCTGGGATGTTGAGGTAAGAGAATGACTAATTTTATCCCAACCTAGGCCATTTACTGACTTTTTTTTTTTTTGCGGAACTGGGGTTCAAACTCAGGCCCTTGTGCTTACCAGGGCAGCACTTATTCTACTGAGCCATCTCCCCAGCCCTGGCAATTTACTGACTTAAAGTAACACTATATCATAATTTTAAAAAAGAAAGAAAGGAATTGGACATGTAGCTTGCTACAAAGATATTGTCTTTAAACTCCAGTGCTACCAAATAATAGTCCAATGAATAAAGAAGTAAGTGCATACACTAAATTAACAACACTAAAATTTAGTGGTATAGTTTCAAATTGCACATCTTTGTAGAGTAAAAATAGAAAATACATAAAAGCATGTTCATAAAAAGCTTATCAGTTAAGTAGTAAGTATTGTGTTGTATATTAGTCTGAATTGTATTAAAAATACAAAGCCTTTGTCCCAATGAAAAACATCAAACTAAAAGAAATAATAAAATGCTTTAAAGGAAAAATACAGGGGCCGGGGAGATGGCTCAGTGGAATAAGCACTTCCCTGGCAAGTGCAAGGGCCTGAGTGCGATCCCAATTTCCGCCAAGAAAGAAAGAAAGAAAGAAAGAAAGAAAGAAAGAAAGAAAGAAAGAAAGAAAGAAAGAAAGAAAAAGAGAAAAAGACAGGAAAAATACAGTGAAATATTATTTAAGGTACAAATATCTGCTCTGATTTTCTTTGGAATGTTACTGCTAAATGAATTAAAATAACACGTTGAACTGGAAAATTAATATGTGTTCAAGAGAGTGTGTATGCTTATGCTTATTTATATGTAAAATTGTCAGTCTGAGAAAACACATTATTAATTTTCAAAATAATCTCTAGAAGTTGTAGCATGCAATGCCTATGATTTTACCCTTTTTTCATTATATCAATAATCTACATTTTTTTTTTACCGATGACTTTCTGTTGGTATAACTGTATTCAGCTACTAGCTTACTTAACAGGAAATGTGTAAAATAACAATGATCTAGCTGAAAAATAAACTTTGTTAAAGATTACCAAAGTTTGAAAATGAAATGGTACTTTATAAATACAACTGTAATGTTTTTCTAATTGTTTATCAACTGTGGCTACTTAAAGTGAACCTCCTTATATTCCTACTGAGGAAATTAAAGAAACTGTAAATTGAAGACCCATAATTTGACTTATGTGTTCTTACATTTACAGTTTACCTAGAGTTCAACTTTATAAATTTGAATTAATAGAAGGAATGGTCTTTAAGTATAGAATAGTGACCGACAAAACTTTCTGTGATGATGAGAAAGTTCTATGCTATTGAATATGGTAATCATTAGCCATATATGGCTCTATAGCATTTTATATGTGGCTAATGTAATTTAAGAGTTGAAGTATAAATTTAATTTAAAATGGTGATAAAATGCATAATATAACAACCACTGTAAATTTGCTATTCCTGTTTTGAAAATATGTACCATGTGCATTGTTGTATGTTACTGATTCTGTTTTTGTTTTTGTTATTTGTTTTCACTTTTTTTATTCTGTAAAATAAAATAACATTGAAAAATAAATAAATAAATAAATAAATAAAATGAAATAGCTATATATGTCCAGTAACTGAAATGTAACACAGACCACATAAAAATACAATTTTATGTTTATAATTTTCACAATGTAAGAATATAACCCAAATGAATTTTCCTGCACTGCTAGACTTTTTTTTCTGGGTTGATAAGCATATGTAACTATTATACTGTTTGTTTCATAGTAAACAGATGTACACTGATTTTTAAGTGAATGAAATAAATCAATAACGGTAAAGGAGGAGCCGAGCCCAGTGTAATATGTCTAATGGCATAACAGGGCATTTCCTCTAGCAGAGAGAGAGAGAGAGAGAGAGAGAGAGAGAGAGAGAGAGAGAGAGAGGGAGAGAGATATCTATTTTCCTGTCAAACTATTTTTATAGAATAAGAAAAGACATATATCACCTTACATTTTAATAGTTCTTTTACTATAATAAATCTGTTAATATAAAAAAGCAGTCATAGCTTTATGTTAGGTATGAGAAATGAGTTATTTTCATGTGGAAGATAGATAGGATGCCAATATGATACTGAACCTCAAAATATTTTAATTCTTGTGATAGTATCTTTGACTAAATAACCAGTATAACCATTACTTTGTTTAGACAAATGATAGTAAGACGCTGGTTACTGCTAAACACATTAATGGATTACTTTTTACTGATTTGTCATTTTCATTCAGAAGCCATAGTAATGAAATTGCAAAATTGAATATGAATATATATTTATTTCCCAAAATTTTTGGTTTTGCAAATTTCTACATATACCTTATATACTCATAATGCTGACACTGCTATTTTTTTACAAAATGTAGAGGATAATTCTGTTTGCGGACTAGTCTCCTAAAAATTAAAAAAGCCTTATTTTAATTATTTGGAAGTGTTCTCTTGGCTTTGAACTATGGAAAAATGAAAGCTTTGCAAACCTATCTTAAACAATGTACCACAATTGAGATAAAATAGGCTTTAGATCCTCAGCAGACTCAGGATACAAACGGTAATCTGACCCATCTAAGAAGTGGGTTATATGTGGGGGAATTATTTCTTAACTATAGTAGGTGTGATAACCCTGTGTTATCAGGACATTAAGAGACCATGTAGATATAACTTACGGAATAACTAAGTGATCAGAAGTAAAAAGTGAATCATTCAGATTTTTATGCATTGCAAGAGCTTTGTGAAGTATGTATTTTTTCATTACAGTTAATTTGCACATACCTCACCGAATAAAAGGCCAGGGGAGCTAGGCTGAGAACACAGCTGTACAGGCGGCTCAACTAATTGCTTTTCCATCCTCAACCTCATTTATCTTCATTTCCTACCAATTATACCAAATTATCAATAGCCTCTGTTGCATCAAAGTCTTAATCCTTTTTATTCAAGCAGCATTAGATGGTGGCAGATGATTTCTTTGAGGGAGTCAGGGTAAACAGCCATGAAATGCCACCTCTGGCAGATGGCATTGCTCATAAGCAATGTGACAAATTATTTGAAACTTGTAATTGGGCATTGGTATGAGCATGCAAGCTGTTAATGCTTTTTATATGATAATCAAGGTAGCACATGTTAAAAATATAACTCATATTTTTAAAGAAGAAATACAGAAGTGTATTTATTCACATCAGCTCAAAAGATTAATATGTTTTAGGCCATATATTTCCACTGAAAAGTGTAGTCACAAAATTTTTCTAGGCCATATTATTTTCTGATAATATCCAGCCTATTTTCATTTGAATCAAGAAACCCATGCTGTATTTTCACAAAGAGAATGTCATTTATTTTTCTTTGAAATCAAATACCAACTGTGCAATTGTCTTTATTGCCAATTAGAAATGTTTCTAATGGGAAACAATTTGAATAGTGAAAGAAAACATATAATGGAGAAAACAATGTTTGCAAACATTTAAAGTTATTAAAAGTTTTCATTGGTACGTATATAGCAGAATAAGAATTAATTTTGAAACATTTATACAAATATGAATAATAAAATATAAATAATTTATTTTCAGATGATATCAGAATTAATGACTTTGGAGATATTGTCTCACAGTTTAAATGTATTTTTATGAGTTTAACTTACAGAACCATGTGATTCATAGATATGGTCTTAGAAACGTAATGTTTAGAATAAATAAGTACATAAATAAGAGCATACTTTTAAAGAAATGGAAAATAATAATACACTTTAGTTTATTTTCTTAAAAGTAAAAAATATTTTTAAGAGAGCTATGCATTTATCATTGACTTTTTGTCTCTTTCCTTTTTTCTTTCTTTCTTCTTTTTTTTTTTTGTATTTTTAGGGAAGGGTCTACAGGGTGTTCAGGGTCTTACTACTAGATCAGACTGGTAGCAATCCACCTGCTTACAGCCTCCCAAGAGCTGGGATTACAGGCACACACCATCAAGCCCAGTCTCAACTTTATTTCAGCGTGCCCTAGGGGCAGAGCCAGCAAAGCAGGCCCTGGGATTGAACATTCGGCTCCTGAGCCTGCTTGAAGGCGCTTTAATCTGCTGGGCTATTTGGCCAGTCCTGTCCTTTTCTGAAGTAAGGAATACATATCTGTTTCCCTTTTCATCACATAAATACCACATTTTTATATTAATTTTATGACAGGAAATTAACTCTGTGACAAAGGGCAAAAGAGGACAAATCTTTTGAGGTGCCTGTTCCCAATGCATCTTGAGTGGTGAATCTCCATGTGATTTTCCCTTTTCCCTTTTGACTTTCACCTGGGCAATTATAGCATATATCATCCATCCTTCTCTATACAGTTGTACCAATTATATTCTACCAATATTCCTTTACACCTCAGTTTCTATATTTTAACATGTTTATTCTTTGTGAAATCTGCCTGAATATAAAGTAATTCTTTAGTTAGACTTGAAAAATAATAATTTCTAACTCTTCTTGCCAACTTTTTCTTGCCTATCCTAAGCTCTTCTGCACATTGTGCAGTGTTAAGTTAGCAGAGCTTAGGAAATTTATGTGATTGCATAAAAATAAACTGTTCTGAAATATATCTATAAAGAGCTAATCATTCTTTTTTGTTCTGTTGTTAGAAAGATTGGACCTATGATGTTTTCTGATTTTCTAAATCAGGGAACTCTGGGGAACTAGCTTAATGGGAGGAGTTAGAAAAATAAATATTATTACTAACAGGTTAATGCAAGTTGCACACAAATTTAATCTTCAATTTTCCTAAAGGTTTCTGTCATTAACTTTAAAGTTATTAGTACTTTATAAAGTTTCCAAAAGTTAACTATGAAGCTTATACACAGACTTTGTTTTCAGTACCAGGCATAGGTAGTTGATATTTTCTGAACATACTAATTATTTAAAATATAAATTTCATTAATTAATTTTTAAATTATTTTTTCATTATTTTTAGTACCAAACTTCACTAAAAAGATTAATAACAAAAGTTGCTGTATTCTGTGACATTATCTTAAAATGGTTGTTTAGGTTACCAGATATAAAGGTGCAAAATTGGTTAAAAAAAAAGAAAACAAAATTGTTAGCTTTGAAAATGAGAGACTATAAAGTGACTGAAAGCATCATGTGATTTTAGGCTATTCATGCTGCCTCTGCTCTACCCTCAGCTATAACAAACTGAGTCTGTATGGTGTGCTGCTGCATTTTTAACCTTTCATTCTTATAAGAATCAATCTGAGCTTAATGCTGGTTATGAATTGGGATTTAGTAGCCTTTAGACAATAGTAATAGAATTTCATATTTCATTATATAATGTAACTAAATGAGGACTTATGAAAGATTGTATAATCTATTACTAACTCACATATTTTAGCAAACTAGACTTCCTTACTTAAACTATATTCCTTTTCTTCTTAGCATAACATATATACTGTAAATAGACTAATTCAAATTATTTAATAATGGCAAAAAATTCTACTGGTCAAAACAGTTCAATCCTTAAATTATATTATTGTTTGTTACTTCAAAATTAATCTCTACCCTCTATAATTATTTTTATTTTATTTTAGTTTTAAGAGTAAAAACAGAAGCAAAAACAAATAGAAACAAAGACAGAAACAGGACAACATGCAACAATGCATATGTCACAGATTTTCAAAACAGGAGTAGCTAATTCACAATGGCTGTTATCTATATTTATCATCAAATCTGTTGCTCAGATTAATAGATAAAGTTATGCAAGATTGTGGAAATAATTGAATATCGTTGTTTGTTTTCAAAAAAATTATGTTTTATTTCCTTGTCTTTTTTGTTTTAATTTATTTTAAAGAGAGTATAATAATTGATAAGACATTAGAAATGGTACACATTTAGAAGATGAATATGAGAGCCATTCAACCATGGGTTTCATATTGTACGTTGCTGTTATCAATGTAGTTGCTCAGATCACAGATACCAGCACACAGTTAGTCAAGGTGAAAATTCGCAATGTTAACTGCTATTTAAAAAAATACTGATGTGAATTATGAGTACAGTCTTCTTAGCTATGCTGTATTCATACTTGCTTGTTTTTCCCGTCTTCCTTTTTTCCTAACTTTTCTTCTTTCCCTCATCTTCGTTGTTTACTCCTTAAGTTCAGTTTCTTTGTGTTTTATTATATCTATTATACCTTTAAGGCTTTATTTATTTTTCATGTTCTTACCTCAGGGAGACAATACAATATTTACGCATGTAAGTCTGATATATTTCTCTTATGATTATAGCTTCTAGTTTCATCCATTTACCAATAAAGGATTCCAGATTCTCTTTCTTTATAGCTGAGTAGTACTTCATTGTATAGAAACATCATATCTTTTTCATTCATTCCTCAAGTAATGGGCATTTTGGTTGTTTCCAAGATTTGGCTATAGCAAATTGTGCTGCTATAAACATATACAACTATGGTATGATGCTTTCTGTTCTTTTGGGAAAATACCCAGAAGAGGAATAGCTGGAGTGAATGGAATTTCTTATCCTAGTTCTTTTGGGAAGGATTCCTTTTTCCCCTTTAGTTTTTCCAGCATTAGTATTAGTATTAGTATTAGTATTTGTACTTATATTTAGATTCTAGGGAGGGGTCTGCAAGGTGTTCAGTGTCTCTCTACTATATGAGACTCATAGTTATCCTCCTGTTTACAGCCTCCCAAGAGCCGGGATCACAGGCGTGTGCCATCACGCCATCTCAGTTGCTGTCTCAGTGTGCCCCGGAGGCGGGGCTGGCACAATGGGCCTGGTGATTGAACCCTGATCCCTCTGCCTGCTTGCAAGTGCTTTAATCCTTTAAGCTGTTTGGCTGGCCCTCCACATTTTTTATTCATCAATTTATTTATGATAGCCATTCTTTCTGAGTTGAGGCGGTATCTCAATGCTATTTTAATTTGCATTTCTTGAACTGCCAGTGCTGTGGAACAGTTTTTCATGTATTTATTTGCCATTTGTATATCTTCCTCTGAGATGTGTGTATTCATCTCACATGCACATTTGTGGATAGGGTCTTTAAGTTTTGGGAGCAAAAATTTTAGGGATTGCATTAAATCTTTACAACAAACTTGGGAGTATGGCCATTTTCATAATATTGGTTGTTCCTATCCAGGAACAAGGAATGTCTTTCCATTTTCTAAAATCCTCCTAAATCCTTTTTTTTTAAGAGTTGTAAATTTCACTGTATAGATCCTTTACTTCCTTTGTTAGGTTGATTCTTACGTATTTCAAGTTTTTGGATGCTATTGTAAAGTGTATTGTTTCTTTAATTTCTCTCTGAGTGAAAATGTTATTGATTTTTGGGTGTTGTCTTTGTTTCCTGCTATGCTACTGAATTTGTTTATTAATTCTAGAAGATTCTTGGTGGAGTATTTTTGTCTTCCAAAAACTCTATCCGCTAAGTCTTATAAAATGTTGATATTAAGTACTGAAAATTTAGTAAATGATGCTAAGTCTTTAAAAAATAAAACTGAGCTAGGGAAGTAGCTCAGTAGAATAAACACTTCTTTGACAAGAACAAGAGTCTGAGTTCAATCCCCAGTTCTGCCAAAACAAAACAAAACAAAACAACTGATTCTGTAAAACTAAAAGTTGTTAAATACAAATAAGGGTTATCTCTCCATTACTACATACTATTTAATCATATACTAAGAATAACTGCTTAATACATGTACATATATTTACATACAAATATATATGTAGTAAAAACATGCAGTTGTTATTATATTAAGTAATCTTATGCAATTTTTTGTCTTTGAAAATATATTAAAATTATGTAGTATTATTTTTAGGATTTATTAATTCTTGAAGTCATTAGTCTTCATCATTTTGTTAGTAATTTTAATACATTTATCTTATGAACAAATTAATAGTTTGATGACTAAATATCATTGCATTTTCTTTTAAATCATATAATAATTCAAATGATAATAGCTTACACTTATTTAATGGTTAAGTACTTTATAAGAGTAATATGTGTTCTGCCTTAATTATTAGAAGAAACAAAAGAAGTTATATATTATTATTACCATATCATATATTAGGAAATAGCCTCAGAGAGCTTTGGTATTTGTCCCAAGGTACACAGGTAAAAATTGGAAGGCCCAGAATTCAACCATAGGTCTATTTAATGATCTTTCTATTATGTTATTAGGATTTCAAGGAGAAATGGCCCTTCACTCTGTTTTGCACCTATGTATATGCCTCACCATTTTAGATATTTGCATGTTAACATTATCAAGTAAAATCTCTCTAACTTCATCACTACAAGGCACACACATGGGCAGGCTGAAATTACACCAAGAAATGTTTTCATATCAAAAAATTAATTCTTACTTGCTAAGTAATTTACATGATTTAATTTCATTTTGTAGACCCTGTAAATGTAATTCTGCCATGCAGAAAATATTTCCTGGTTCCATCATGTAATTTTCTGACATTTGTGTTACAGTTTGAAACTTCACCCAAAGTCTCATGCACTTATAGGTTTTTTTTTTTTTTTTTAACTGACTGGATCTAGAACATATCATTCTGGGATTAAGGGTGTTTCTTACTACATTAGTCTACTGATTGAAATTAGTATACTTCTGGGTGTAGATAATTGAAGCCCCATTCTGGGTGTGGGAGGGACCAATCATTAGGGTTATAGCTTGGATGGAGTATAAAGGGAGAGAGGGAAGCCCAGCTGCTGCTCTTGTTGCTTCCTTCCTACATTTCTGTGGACTCTTTCTCCTTTACTTTGTCTCTGTGCCCTGATACTGTACCTTGGAGCCAGCCAACTATGGACTGAAATCTCTACAAAGTGTGAGATAAAGTAAATCTTTTGTCCCTTAACTTTGGGTATCAGTCATTTTGTCTCAACAATGAGAAAAATAACTAAATCAATAAATATTACACTGACAGGAAAATATTTACATGTATAGGAGTGATATTAATATGTATATTATGTCTACTGAGAGATAAAAGAAAGGCTGAAATATTTGACATTATTATATATATATTTAACCGTATCCTTTTCTAAATTTAGTAAAACTTATAAAATTAGAAAATTATGGTTTATTTGGTTAAATTAAAGAAATAGTGTAAAAGAAATAGGTTTAAGTTATCAAATAGTAAAGGCTGGCCAAATAGCTCAGTGGATGGAAGCACCTGCAAGTAGGTTCGGGGCCTGCGATGCTGGCCCCACCTCCGAGACATGCTGAGATGGAAATTGAGACTGGGAATGGTGGCGTGCGCCTGTAATCCCAGCACTTCGGAGGGTGTAAACTGGAGAATCACTACGAGTCCGATCTAGCAGTGAAACGCTGAACACCCTGTAGACCCTTCCCTAAAATACGAAAAAAAAATTATAAAGTAAGCTAATGTGTAAGATGTAAAGTGAAATTGTAAACATTTATCACTATGAAAATATATTTCAGAGGATATTTATTTGGTAAGAAGTAATATAAACTTCTTTCTCCTTTAAAAATTGTAATGTTTTTTTGTGAAATCTTTTTCTCATTCACCCCATCAGGAAATAATGCACATTGTTTAAATATGCATATGTTTGATTATGAGCTATGTACATGCAATGATGTATGTGCACAAGACATAAATTAAATGCAAGACCAAGATTAAAATATAACTAATGTATGCCATTCACTAATAAGATATTTTGTAAGTATCAGTGAGAGAAACAGGATTAATAGGTCAAATGTGATGATCTTCATAATTATCTTTATCTGTTAAATAAGATTTCAAAGGATTCCAGCCTCAAGTAGAAATACAAACTTTACTACTTTATTTTTCAACTCCTATATTTGCATTATTATCTTCAGTCAGAGTTTGTGATGTGTTGTCTTCTTTAAGTAACAATACATAGCTATAAACTCGTTAATATGGGCACATATAGAACATACTATCATGTGAGTAAAGCTGTGAATATCCAGTCAGTTGCCTTCATAAGATTTTTAAATCTTCTTCCAGAATTCCTCAAATGAGTGACAGGTAGTATTGTTCATATCTAAATGTCTCCCAAAATCCTCATGCACTCAAAGATGGGCTTTTGGGAGGTGATTAGATCATAGGTACATGAAACTCTTCATTGGATTAATCCACTAACAAGTTTATAGCTAAATATTGTTTGCATAGGACAAGCCAGGGCAGAGGAGATTGGACATTTGGTATATGTACTGGAATGCTATATATTCACTAGATTTTGGGAAAATAACCAGACTGATTTTTAAAGTGTTCACACCAGACATACTCCCCACCAACAGTGGAGATGGGTTCTTTTTCTTTTACATCTTCTATTGGTTGTTGGATTATTTCTCATTGATAGGCATTCTTTCTTGGATGAGATAGAATCTAAATGTTGTTGTAATTTGCATCTCTCTAATGACCAGTGCTGTTCAAATTTTTTTCATGTATTTATTTGCCATTTGATTTTATTCATCTTAGAAGTGTGTATTCATCTCAGATGACCATTCATAGGTTGGGTTTTTTAATTTTGTGGTCTGTTTTTTAATTTTTATGTGTTCTACATGTAACTCATTTGTCTGAGGGACAATGAGCTAATTTTTTCCCACTCTGTGCTTTCTGTTTTCATTCTATTGGTGGTATATTGTGATGTACAAAAGCTTTTTAATAAGATGAGATTCCAATTGTGGATTCTTTGAAGTATTTCCCCTGCATTTTAGGTTTTGAAAATGAAGTCTGTGCCTATCATAATGTCTTTAGAATTTATACCTTATTTGCCTTTCAGTTGATTCAGTGTTTCTGTTTTAATATTTAGTTTAGTGTGTGAGAATAAACACGGGTCTAGTTTTAGTTTTTGGCATGTGGAAAGTCAATTTTTCCATCATCAATTATTAAAGAGGCTATCTTTCTTCCAGTGAATAGGTTTGGACTCTTTGTCAAAGATAAGGGGGATGAGTGTGTATGTACTTGTGTTTTCATCTTCTAATCTGTTTCAATGGTCCCCAGGTCTCTTTTCCTGCTCTTACCCTGATGATTTTACCACATTACCTTTTCAGTATAATTTGAAGTTAGGAATGGGATGCCTCATTCCTTGCCTTTGTAGGCCAGGATTGACTTTGCTATTCTAAATCTCCTGTGATTCCAGATGAAATTTTGAAACATTTTCTCTAGTTCTCCATATATGCACATGGAATTTGACTGGAATTGCATTAAATCTGTACAATAATTTGGGGAGTATGCATATTTTCACTATGTTGGTCCTTTCTATCTATGAACAAGGAATATCTGTCCATTCTCTGGGATCCTCTTAGATATCCTTTTTTAGAGTAGTGAAATTTGTAATGTATAAATATTTTACATCCTTTATTAGATAATTCCTAATTTTTTTCATTTTTAGAATGCTATTGTAAAGACTGTGCTTTCCCTAATTTCTCAATGAGTTTATTGTTTGTGTACAAGAATGCTATTGATTTTTGATGTTGACCTTTTAAATATTTATTTATGTATTTGGTACAGAGTCTTGCTAAGGAGCTTGGACTTGCAATGATTGTCCTGCCTTAGCCTCCTCAGAACTGGCATTACATGCATGAACTACCACGCCTGGCATCAGGGCTGGAATGGAATGCAGTACAAAGAATTGAACCTGGGTCCTTGTACTTGCCAGACAAGCACTTAGACTACTGAGTTATTTCTCAAGCCCTTCATGTAGACTTTGTACACAATCATGGAACTGAATATGTTTATTTATGCTAGGAGTCTTTTGGTTGTTTTTTGTATCTTCTGTGTAAAGTATCATGTCATTTGTAAATAATGACAATTTAATTTCTTGTTTTCCAATCCTTATTTTTTTTAAATTTTTTTTTATTTATTTGAGAGAGAGAGAGAGAGAGAGAGTGGTGTGTGTGTGTGTGGCCAGCTCAGCCCACCAGGGGGCGGGGCTGGCTGGCATGTGGTGCTGGGGGATTGATCCGCGGTCCCTGATGCTTTGCTAAGCTTGTTCTAAGTAGGTGCTTTTAGACCACCGAGCCATCTCTCCAGCCCCATACAATGTAATTCCACATGTAAGTTTCTTTTTTTTTTTCTTTTTTTTTTGGCGGAACTGGGGATTGAACTCAGGCCCTTGTGCTTGCCAGAGAAGTGCTTATTCCACTGAGCCATCTCCCCAGCCCCCCAATCCTTATTTTTTAAAAGTTCTCATTGTTACTTTCGGTAATCTTATTTTGAAATTGTATGTAATTGATTTATTTTTTAATTTTTCTTTTTCTTTAAAACAAAAAGTAAGTTCACTTGGGCAATATTGCTCTAAATACTTTGCTGTGTAAATTTATCACAGAAAGATCACAACAAGGTTATACATTCCCCCCTATTTTGTGAAGCACTATTTTTGCCTCACCCTCAAGCTCTGATTTGTTTGTCTTGTGCCATGCCTCCCTGTCACGTACCCTGCTTTGGAACCAGCCTACTCTAGATTGAAATCTCTACAAATGTGAACCAAAATATTCCTTTAACCTTTCAGAGTTGTGGATATTAGCTAGTGATACCCAGTGATGACAAAGTAAATAAAAGTGAAATCAGCAATGCTCAATATCTTATGTCTTAGTTACATGTAATATTATATGTATATTGCCTTTTATTTAAAACAAAAAAGAATTTAAAATTCTAATATTTGTTTCCATCTTTATAAAACAACTATTGCGTTAGGAAACTGTAATTCAAAGCTATATTTCATAAAGGCAAATTCATAGAAAAAATTCTATAAATGAGCTCTTAATCTTTATCAGACATTCTCAGCAATGGATATTCAATATTTCAGAAATGATAAAGAATGAGATGATAGGTGGTGATTATATATTATTTACTGGAAAGTGACTTGATAATATGTTTATTTTGTTTAGACAGGTCACATGTTTTTTGACATAAATAATTAAAATTAAGATTTAAAAATATTTTTGCTAGCATGAACTTATTAGATTTTTAGTATCTCTGATACCTACTATGTACAAAAGCAAGAAATTAATTCAGACCTTAAAACAATGTCACTGTTTATGCACACAATAATGTATACAAACACAAAACATTCTCTGTACTAGACCCATCATATAGCTTATATAAAATATACTTTAAAACTAACTCTGAGATACAGCCCAGGCCCAGCCTGTGTGTTGGAGAATTTCTGTGCCACAGAACCCGCTGGACCCCACCTGAACCAGACCAGGCCCAGCCTGTGCATGAGACATTCTCCCATACTCTTGGGACTCTTCCTCACTGAGCAGGGGCCTGTCCTGTGTGTGGGAGAATTCCCGCTTTTCTGGGCCCAACAGACACCTCTGAACCCAGCCCTGTCCAAGCATAAAGGTATGGTGTGAAACTCTGCAGCTGAAGTACCTGCACACAGGCTAAGGGCCAGAAACAGCCAGCTAATCCAGGAGCAGAATATCTTGCCAGAGGGACATAGCGAGTCCACTTCCATGGGCTGTAGCAGGAAAATATTGAGCACAGAAAACAGACTAAATCCAGGCACATTGAGAATAGTTCAAATATTGTGTAACTGGACCTTGTGAGCAGAAACATTTTGCTAGACCCAGATCTATGAGACCATCCTCCTTCTTTCTCTCTTGACTGAGAGATGGGGCAAAAGTTAACTGGGATGAACTAGTCTGCCTGGAAAACACCAGGTATATCAAGGGGAGGTAATCAGATGGAACTAACTTAAATACAAATTTCAAATTTAATATCTGCTTAGCTATACAGAGATAATGCGTGCCCTTGAGGTCTAAAATATGGACCCATTAGAGACAAAAGCTTGTCAACTGCTAAATATCACTACACAATGTTAGTGTTCTTAATTGCACTTCTGTAAATGCAAAAATATAACAGCCTTAACCACATTATTTCTTGGGTAAGAATTTCAGTAGGTGCTAAGATTATAAATGCACAAACTCTACACCAAAGGTCAGAGAACAGTGTTATACAAAAATGACAAAGAAAAGGAGCAAAATACAAACACAGGTACCGAGCCCACCTATAACAAATGCAGGAGACACTAGTGTAGAAGAAACTAGGAAACACATAGCTGAAATGTTTGAATTACCCAGGTTTTCTTTTCTTTTTTTTTTTTTTTTTGGCAGAACCAGGGATTGAACTCAGGCCATTGTGCTTGCCAGGGAAGCGCTGATTCCACTGAGCCATCTTCATGGCCCCCAGCAATAAGACTGTCTTCTGGATGGTTAACAACCTACAATCGAAGAGCAAAATTAGAGAAAAAGGAGGGTTGCAAGGAAAGCCAACATTTTGGCCCTAGCCTTATAAGGTCAATTTAGAGTCAGGACATATGAGAATTTGTACTATAACATCATGGAACTCAGTAATGTCCCAAATTTTCTGATCAAGGAGATTATGGGGCCAAAGAGGAAAGTGATCGATGATGTAGAGTGTGCCTAAGGAGAGTCACATGGAGAGAAAACACTCTCTCAGGCTTTCACAGAGAGAACATTGGCCAAGCAATGGCTGTGACTACATGGCTGACACTGACAAAGGTTCTACAATCTGATGTATAGGATCTCAGGATAAATCCTGAGGGGATTTCACTGACCTTCTCAGACCAAAAAGCTACAACTCTTGTTGCACAGGTCCTGCTTTACCTTGGTCTTAACCATCCAGCAGAAAAGTACAAAAATGAAATAGAAGAAGTAAAGCCATGCTGTTATGTTGAGCTGTAGGGAACTCAGGTCAACAATTTCTGACATTGCCAGTCAAGTGGAAGACCAAATACTATTATGGGCTACTGGACTCTTTTAGAATATTTTGCTGAGTTTACACACCTATAATATTCAAATAATGGATCTTAACAAAAAAAGGGTATAAAGATGAATGTTTATTTTGTATCTGTGTATTCAAAGTGGTTAGGATAGTTATATAGTTACATTCTCTTAATGAATAGAGTGATTCATTCTAATGGTGTTTGTAAATAGGATATCATGTTCGTATCTTGTACAGCAATTAACCACTAGGAAGAATGTATGCAATGTGTTAATTATTGAAACTGTCCTTACAATTTTATTTGAAAAAAAATAAAAAATAAATGAAGAATAGACATCAAGGCTAAGAAAAATATTTGAATTAATAGCGTCTGAAGTAAAGAAACAACTACAGAAACATATACAGGAAATCAGATCAGAAATGATATCTGCAGTAAAAAAGAAAGGAAAACCATAATGAAAGGATTAATAACTGCTTCTAAAGAAGACTCTTATAAAAAATAGGACAATATAAAAACGATGGAATATTTTGGTGAGCAATAGAGGAGACAAATAGATCATATGAAACAGAGTCATAGAGGAACATAAAATCTCAATCCAACCTGGAAAAACCATTTCAGTAAAAGTGATGATAGAGTTTCAGGTCTTAGAGACAATATCACAGCTAGTAAAAATGTAAGAAAAGATCTCTTAAAAACAACTAGGATGTAGGAAGAAATAATTCAACATCAGCAAGATGATACAAATATGAACAATGTGAGATTAATAGGCATCAGTGAAAAAGAAGGAGTCAATACAAATTATATAAAAAGAACTTGGGCGGAAGTAATAGCAGAAAAATTTCCAAAATGTGGGGAACAATCTGACATTCATGTAACTGAAACATATAGAACTCCAAATAACATCAGCACAACTAAAAACACACCCAGACACATAATAGTCAAGATCTCAGAATTCCAGCGCAATAATCACATATGAAAAGCTGCTAGAGAAAAGAAACAGATCACATTTAAATAAAAACCCATCAGAATAGTGACAGACTTCTTTTTACAAACCATAAAGTCAAGAGCAATGAGCAGAGTACTTTCAGTCCTCTATGAAAACAAATTCCACCCCAGAGTAATATATCTTGCAAAAATCTCTTTCAAGTTTGATGGAAAAATGAAATACTTCCATGGCAAAAAACAACTAAAGAATGTCACAACGGCAAATCCAACTCTCCACAGACTACTAAACGATATTCTAGAGAGGGATCAAAATGACCAGAACTCCACAAATGAGAATGGAAATATTTGCCCATCAAATAGGGCAAACAATTAAACGCAGGAGAAAAAGGGCTACACCACAACAGGTAAATAGCATATCAATCAGAAGTCAATATATCACAACTATAATCATCAATGTAAATGGACTCAATTCACTAATTAAAATGAATAGACTGGCACAGTAGATCAGGAATCAAAATCCAACAATATGCTGTAAAATAGAAACACACTCAACGCATGAAGAAATTCATAGGCTAAAAGTCAAAAGAAGAAAAACAATACTACATGACACAGCACCTTTGAAAAAAGCAGGAATAGCAGTCCTGTTTGTAGACAATCACAAGTTCGAACCAAGAATGATCAAATGAAATAAGGCCAACTACACACTGGTTAAGGGAAAAATTCAAGAGGAAAATGTAACTCTCATAAGTATGTATGCACCAAACATGGAACCACTTAACTGTATAAGACAAATCTTAATGGACATGAAAGATCTAATATACAATAAAACAATCTTAACAGGAGACCTTAACACCCAACTATCTCAAAAAGATAGGTCAAGCAAAAAAAAAAAAAAAAAAGCTAGCAAAGTAGCAGAAAGGAGCCAGAGCTTAGAAGAAATGAACTAAATGGACATACACAGAGTTTTCAATGAAACCACAGCTGAATACACTTTCAGCTGCACATGGGATATTTTGTAAAACAGACCACATACTAGGCCATAGGTCATGCATAAGCATATACAAGAAAAAAAAATTATCCCTTGTATATTATCTGACCACAGTGCAATGAAATTGGAAATAAATGACAAAAGAAACCACAAAAATCCCAGAAATACATGGAAATTAAATAACACCCTCCTCAGCAAACAATGGTTCACAGATGCAATTAAACAAGAAATTAAACAATATCTACAATACAAGGAAAATTTAAGAACAACTTATAGGAATTTATGGGATATGATGAAAGCAGTTCTTAGAGGGAAATTTATAGATATGAATTCACACATTAAGAAAACAGAATGAGAAAAAATAAATACCCTCATGCTGTACCTTAAATGCCTAGAAAAAGAAGAGCAATGCAAACCCAAAGCCCAAAGATGGGAGAAAGCTATAAAGATCAAAGCACAAATTAATTCAATTGAGAAAAAAGGAAACTGTACAAGGCATTAATGAATCTTTAAGCTGGTTTTTTTGAAGATTAAATAAAATTGGTAAGCCCCTAGCTAACTTCATCTAAAAGGGGAGATAAAAACCTCAAAGACAAGCAATAAGAAGTGAAAAGCATGAAATTACCACAAACACTGGGGAAATTCAGAAGATCATCAATAACTACTTTGAGAATCTTTACACCCACATAATAGAAGACAGAGAAGTAATGAATAGATTCCTAGAAAGGTAAAAATTGCAGAAACTGAATTAGGAAGACTTAAGAACTCCCAATAACCCAATAACAGCCAATGAAATACAAAATATAATAAAAATATCTACCGACAAAGAAAATTTCAGGCCCTGTTGGATTCACAGCTGAATTCTAGAAGACATTTAAAGAAGATTTAATCTCAGTACTCCTCAAACTCTTCAAAGAATTTGAAAATGAAATAGTCCTCCCACCATCATTCCTGCAGGTAAGAATTATACTGATAAAAAAACCAGGAAAAACACAACTAAAAAAAAGTACAGCAGGCTAATCTTCCTCATGAAATAGATGCACAGATCTTCAATAAAATATTAGCAAATAGAACACAGCAAATCATCAAGAAGATTATACACTGTGACGAGGTAGGATTCCTCCCAGGGATGCAAGGAATGGTTCAACATAGGCAAATCTATAAATGAAATAACTACATCAATAGAGCAAAAAAAAAAAACATGACCAAATAATTTGATACAGAAAAGGCTTTTGAAAAAGTTCACCACTCATTTATGATCAAAGTTCTACAGAAAAAAGGAAAAGATAGTCTCTACCTCAATCTGATAAAAGATATCTATGACAACCCAATAGATAACATAATTCTAAATGGTGTAAAACTGAAATATTTTACTCTTAGATCTGGTATGAGAAAAGGATATGCTCTATCACCACTCCTCTTCAATATAATTTTGGACTCTTTAGCTAGAGCCATTAGAAAAGAGAGAAATAAATGGAATAGAATAGGTAAAAAATAATTTAAACTATCACTATTTACAGATGACATAGTACTTTAGCCTGAAGATCCAATAAGCTCCACCAAGATGCTACTGGAATTAATATACAGATTCAGTATCATAGTAGGATACAAAGTCAATATTCAAAAGTCTGTGATATTGCTCAGCACAGATAACAAACACACTGAAAGAAAAATTAGAGAAACAATAACTTTTACAATAGCAACACAGAAAATGAAATATTTAGGAATTAATATAACTAAATAATTCAAAGATCTATTCAATGAAAATTATGGTACTGTTAAATAATGCACTGAGGAGCAATTCAGAAAGTGGAAATATATTCCTTGCTCCTGAATAGAAAAATACAACATTGTAAAGATGGTCATATTCCCAAAATGGTTATACAGATTTAATGCAATCCCTATCAAAATAACAACAACATATGACACAGACCTAGAGAAATCATTCCTAAAATATATTTGTAACCAGAAAAGACCTAAAATAGAAAATTAAATCCTGAGCAACAAAGATAAGGCAGGAGGTATTACAATTCCTAACTTGAAATTATACTATGAAACTACAGTGATAAAATGAGCATAGTATTAAAAAAAAATCATAGACCTGTGGATCAGTGGAATAGATTAGAATATGTAGATGCAACTACAAACACGTTCAGCTATCATATATTTGATAAAGGAGCCCAACATGCTTAACGAAAGATAGTCTCTTTAACAAACGGTGCTGGAAAAACTGGCTTTATACATGATGAAAACTAAAAGTGGACCCAGGTCTATGACCATTCACTAAACTAAAGTCAAATTTGAATAAATATCTAAACATTAAAACAGAAAAACTAATCTCCTGGAAGAGATTAGGTGGACATCTTGAAGATATAGGGATAGGCAAATCTTTCATGAACAAATATCAAACTGTACAGGTAATACCTGAAAGGATTAACAACTGGGACTTCCTTTTATTGAGAAGTTTTTGCACGTCAAAACAAATTACCAACCGAGTGCAAAGACAACCCACAAATATGGAAAAAAAAAACTTAATAAGCACTCAGACAAAGGTCTTCTCTCTAGAATTTATAAGAACTAAAAAACATTAGGGCTGCAAAATTTAAGCACCCAATATAAAAATGGTCATCTCAGATGAACACACACTTCTCACGGGAAGATATACAAGAAGCAAATAAATATATGAAAAAAATGGTCTAGATTACTAGGCACTCTTGAAATGCAAATTAAAACAACACTGAGATACCATCTCAACGCAGAAAGAATGGCTACCATAAAGAAATCAACCAACAATAAATGTTGGAGAGGCTGTGTGGAAAAAGGAACCCTCCTACACTGCTGGTGGGACTGTGGAGTGCTGATACCATTATGGAAATCAGTGACGAAATTCCATAAAACCTAGGTCTGGAAATAACATTCAATCCAGCTACCCCCCTTCTGGAATTTTCCCAAAAGAATTGAAAATATCACACCATAGTGATATATGTGTGCCTATGTTTACAGCAGCACAATTTGTGATAGCCGAATCTTGGAAACAACCAAAATTTCTGTCACCTGACGAATGGATGGAAAAAATGTAGTGTTTTTATAAAATGCAGTCTTACTCTAGTGTAAAGAATAATAAAGTTGAAGTCTTCATATATAAGCGGATGTAACTTGAATATATACTCATAAGTGAAATAAACCAGACCCACATGTGTAAGTATTGTATTGTCTCCCTAGTGTAAGAACACAAAAGAAGAAATAAAAATTGAAAGATGTAACACAGTTCAATGGAAAGCAATAACTTAAGGATTAAGCAACAAAGAGAGAGAAAAGACAAAAGCTAGGAGATATGGCAAGGGAAAAACCAAACATTGAAATAAACAACATAGTTAGGGCAATGGACCTAACATTCTCCATTAGGTTCTTGAACATTGCAGTTAATGGGTTGCATTCTCACCTTGACTAACAATATATTCGGATATCTGTGAAATAAGCAACTACACTGAGGATAACAATGTGTAATACTAAAACAATGCCTGAAATACCTGTCATTTTCATCTTCTAAATGTGTACTGCTTCTAATGTTGTATCGGTTATTGCTATAATCCCTTTGAAGTAAATGTTTGTAAAACAATGTGTAATTAAAGAAAAAAGCGACAAGAAAAAAATTGTCATAGGACTGTCCTGCTACAATGGTATATGTGGTTTAGTTTCTAAATTTCAGTGTAAAAATATTTAATTGTTTTTATCATGTTCATAAGGGATATAAAGTTTAGAATATCTATGTTTGTTGGAAAATAGCAGTTTCATGTTATGTCTCAGGTGTTTGATATTCAGACAAATAGTGATATTAAACTCAATTGCCTCTGTTACAGGGCAATAATATTATTAATTTTCTCTTCTGGATGGTTAACAGCTAAAGTTTACAGACCAAAAATCAGAGACATAGAGAAACTACAAGGATAGCCAATATTTTGACCTTAGCCTTTCAAGATCAGTGAGGATTCAGGATATAAATGAACCTGTGCTTTACCTCAGTATTGCTTCACATTTTGTGATCAAGGAGATTATGGGGGTCATAGAGCAAGTGATCTGCGATGTATGATGTTCCTAAGGAGAGTCACCTCTATAAAACAAATTTCTTAAGCTTTCACAGAGAGGAAATTGGTCAAGCAATGGCATGACTCATGCAGACAGATGACACTGACCAAAGAGCCACAAGGTTCCACACATAATCACAGGGGAAATCTTGAGGGGATTTGACTGAATTTGTCAGATAGCCAAAGTTACATTTTGAGTTATATAGGTCTTGCTTTAATTTGGTCATAACCATCCAGCAGAAAAAGTATAAGCACTTGGTATAAAAGTAAAGTTATATTAATATGGTGAGCTGTAAAATGCTAATGTCAACAACTTCAGACAGTAGTCTTTGAGCTGATAACCCACTACTAAAACGGACTATTGGGTTATATTGGGTTATTTTGCTGAGTTCAAGTACCTACAATCTTTGGTCTGGCATCATGTATGAAAAGGTCCTTTAAATATTTCTCAAAACACAGTTTCTCCTAAAGCAATTGAACTCCTATCTCTCCCAAAACAAATTTTTAAAAAAGAGGATATAAATAATGGAATTTTTTTTAAAAAATTTAAATATCAAGAAGGTGCCTGATCCATTCATGAAATGCATATCAAAACAATATTTAGATACTATCTCACCCAATAAAGAATAGCTATCATAATTTGTTTTAATTTTTTGTTTTTAGGGATGGGTCTACAGGATGCTCAGGGTCTCACTACTAGATTGGACTGTAGTGATTCTCCTGTTTACAGCCTCTCAAGTGCTGGGATTACAGGAGCACACCACCAGGCCTAGTGTCAATCACCCTTGCAGTGTGCCCCCAGCGTGAGCCTGACAGAGTAATCTCAGGGATTGTATCCCATGCCTTTGCACCTGATTGCAGGCACTTTAATCCTCTGAGCTATTTGGACGGTCCTTAGAATGGCTATCATTGGGACTGAGGAGATGGCTCAGTGGAATAAGTTTCCTGACAAGTGCAAGGGCCTGAGTTCAATTCCTAGTTCCACAAAAAAAAAAGAATGGCTATCATAAAGAAATCAACCAACAACAAATGTTGAAGAGGTTGTGGTGAAAAAGGAACCCTTCTCTTCTGATAATGAGAATGTAAACAGGTGCAACCATTATGGAACTCAATGTGGAGACTCCTCAAAATACTAGAACTGGAAATGTCATTCAATCTAGCTATTTCCCCTCTGGGAATTTTCCCCAAAGACTGGAAACATCATGTCATATTGATATATGTGCACCTATGTTTATAGCAGTACAATTTGTGTTAGCCAAATCTTGGAAACAACCAAGATACCCATCACTTGAGGAATGGATGAAAAAGATGTGGTATTTTTGTGCAATGGAGTATTACTCAGCTGTAAAGAAAACTAAAGTCAAAGCCTTCACATAAAAGTGGATGAAACTTGAAGATATACTCATAGGTGAAATAAGCCATACTCACATTTGTAAATATCATATTGTATCCCTAGTGTAAGAACTCAAACAAAGAAATAAAAATTGAAATTTATAACACAGTTAAATGGTAAATGAGAACTTAAGGATTTAACAATCAAAAGAGATAAAGTAGAAAAATTTGGAAATATGGCAGGGGCAAAACTATATATTTATATAAATAAGTTGGTTAAGGCCACAGTCCTAAGAATCTCCATCGGGTTTTTGAAAATAGCAGTTAATTGGTAGAATTCTCACCCTGACCTACTCTATATGATAATATCTGTGAGCTAAGAAACTACCCTGAGGATTGCAATGTGTAACCCTAAATCCATGCTTGAAATACCTATCATTTTGCTCTTCTGAATGTGGACTGCTTCTAACATTATATCAATTAGTAGTATATTATCTTAAAAGTAAATGTAAGAAAAAAAGGTAATAAAAGAAAATAAGAGACAAGAAAAAAAGGCATAGGATTGTCCTGCTACAATGTTATATATTGTTTGATTTCTAAATTTCTGTGTAAAAATGTGTAATTGTTTATTTCACATTTTATAATGATATAAAGTTTAGAATATTTATGATTGGTGGAAAATACCAGTTCCATTTTATGTCTATGGCATTTGATATTCAGACAGATAGTGAGGTTAACCTCAACTGCCTATGTTATAGGGTAATAATATCATTAAGCTTGTTTTCTGGAAGGTTAGCAACTTACATTTGCAGACCAAAAATTAAAGAAAAAGAAGGGATACAAGGACAGCCAACATTTTGGCCCAAGCCTTTCAAGGTCAATGAGGATTCAGGACATAAGACAACCTGTACTGTAACATCCTGTAACTCAGTGATGTTCCAAATTTTCTGATCAAGGAGATTATGGGGCAACAGAGGAAAGTGATAAATGATGTAGAGTGTTCCTAAGGAGAGTCATCTAGAGAGAAAAAGATCTCTCAGGCTTTCACAGAGAGCAAATTGGTCAAGCAATGGCCATGACTCATCCTGATGGCTGACACTGAGAAAAGATCTACAAGCTGCTCTATATGTTTGTAGGGTAAATCCTGAGTAGATTTGATTGACCTTGTAAATCAGAAAAGTTACAATTTTTAGTTTTATAGGTCTTGCTTTGATTTGATCTTAAGCATCCAGCAGAAAAATATAACCATGAGGCATAAAAAGTAATACTATTCTAATATGGTGAGATGTAAAAGGTTCAATTCAACAACTTCTGACAATTTCTAGCTCTGCTAATAACCTACAAGTCTTATTGACTACTGAGTTATATTGGGTATTTTGCTGAAATCAAGTATCTACTATATTTGAACTGTCATCAAGTATGAAAAGGTCCTTTAAAGACTTCTCCCAATACAGCGTCTCTAAAAACAATGGAATACCCATCTCTGAAAAAAACAAAATAAATAAAAGAGAATATAAATAAAAGACCATTTAGTAGTGAAATATATATATATATATATATATATATAGTAGACATATAACTACTTTCTCAGTTCAATGAGTAGAAAGATTTGTACTAATATTGTTTAGACAAGAGATTATGTATGCATCTTGTACTGTGAATAACTACTACAAAGTCAACCATGTGCAATGTACTAATTATTGTAACTGTTCTGCTAACCTGTATTTGAAGCTGTCTCTTTGCTATTTCTTTCTCATTAATATTAATAAAAATTGTAAAATCACATGTACCTGGAACAGAAATGAGGAAAGGTGCAAAAGAAATAAGAGAAAAAGATATATCTATGTATATATACAGATAAGTTGGATAATTTTACTGCCAATTTCTGCTGGTTTTTTGAAAGGAGCAGTTAATGCTTAATTTTTTTCTTATGATTATTTTATTTCTTTTTAATTTCCTATTACTTCTTTGGGTTTGTTTTGTTTTGTTCTGATTTCAAGCAATTTTGAATGGATATATCTACTGACCTAAAGAGCTAAGTTGAAGATATCATCATGCAATACCGCAATTGTTGTTGAATTCCTATTACTTTGTTTAGTGAAATTTTGTATCATTTCTGTTACTGTTTATTTTATTGCTATTTTGTATTCTTTAAAAAATAAAGTATGTCAAAAAAGTGGCTCCAAGGCAGGCAAGATATCTCAGTGGAGTAAGCACCTATGTAGGCAGACACAGGGGCAGGGTTTCAATCCCTGGTGCCACATGCCCTTCTGGCCCCCATCCCAGGAGCCTGAGCTGGCGACAAAGTCCAGGCATGGGGGTGCATGTATATAATACCAGCACTGGGGAGGCTGAAAACATAAGGATGTCTACAAGTCCGTGCTGTGTAGTGAGACCCTGCACAAAATAAGTGGCCCTGATATCACTGTCTAATGGATTCCTATATATTATTAAGAAATAATTCAGTCTTTAAATTATTCTAAGTGCCAGACAAAACACTTACAACCTTATAGATCAAAATAGTACATTCAGCACCATAGACCTTTAAAGAAATGTACAATTCAAATCAGAAGCCATGGGTTCAACTTTTGTCCATCTTTCTACAAATGCCTGTTATATATGAAACACTTCTCTTCTTTGACAGCTGAAGCTGAAAATAAGTGATAATTCTTATCCCTATTACATATTTTTGGTTTTATTGTATTCTTACAAATGAATGGTTTTTTATGTGTAAAGAGAAACTGTTCCTTAAAATATAACATATATTTTAGATACATGGAATTTATCAGTTGGTCATTTAATGGCCTTTAATATGTAGGTACTTTCAAATGTTATTCATTCTGATTGCCAGGTTTGTTGACATATCAATAAGAATATTGGGTCCTTCATACTAGTAAAAGCATCTTCCCAGTGATCACTTAACTCCCTACACTATGGAAAGTTTGCAAAACTGTTAAGAATGAGGTATACATATTCAATAATACTATTCTAGGAGGTATTACTA
>NW_004524679.1:6829521-6830277 GCF_000260255.1 Octodon degus
GTGTGTGTGTGTGCATGCACATAAGTGTGTGTGTGTGTATTATACTCCAATCTAACTCTCTCCAACCTTTGATATGAAGAAAGAAGAAAATGCATCTCTAGGGTCTTACACCCTCCCTCTTTACCTATGTTGAGTTGGGAATTAAAGGACACTTGTTCTACTTATACTTACATTTCTCATATAAGATGAATAATACAATTTTTACATTTGTATAGTAAAAGATCAGAACAAATAATAGAAAATAGGAAGATAGGTCATTAGAAAAGTAAAATGGGAGTAAGAGATATTAGGGATGAGTGAAGGTGATAAAAAAGAATTAATATATCCTATATTTATATATAAACTACCCATAATGAATGTATTCACTATATATTCTAAGCATGTACTAATAAGAAAAAGAAGAAAAATACATACGCAAAGTAAAATAAAAAGCACTGCTTAAGTAACACTTCTGGCATGAAGGAAAGTGACACACAGGATTTCTGGTTTCTGTACTGATGTCTAGTTTTCCATTTGATATGTAAATTTTCTTCAGCATATGCTGGGTCTGATTCTACATGCATGTCATCTGAGCACTATGAAGCTGAGACAAAAAGATCACAACTTTTAGCCCTCTGGATGATTTTGTAATTTAGCAAACCCCTGTATTAAAATATTAGTAAGTACATTAGTAAATACAATAAAAAGGCTGGAGATATTGCTTGATTCAAAGACTGTGTTCAATCCCCAGTAACACACACACACACACACACACAC
>NW_004524679.1:6831154-6861030 GCF_000260255.1 Octodon degus
AATAAGAAAAAGAAGAAAAATACATACACAAAGTAAAATAAAAAGAATTTGTCTATCAATTTTTAAAGAAATCTTTTTATTAATACATATATGCAATATATGCAGTTTATAATCATATTTGTGAGTGGATATATGCATGTAATACATCTTCTTTATTCTCCCTCTCCCCATTCCTACCTTCTCTATCCCTGTTCTCTATTTTCATTTTTGTTGATATGATTAAACTCCTCTCATGTTTGTGACATACAATGCTTACTTTCATTGAGGTTACTAGATTCCTCTTCATGGCATAACTTTATTCCTTTTATGTTCCCTTCTCCATTTCTCTTCTCACCTGCATTCTCTTGGACACTTTCTCATTTCAAGAAATCTATCCTCCTTGTTGAAGGAACACTAAGATTTGATTTCTAATGTTTGCCATTTTGTTTGGTATGAGACGGAATTTTAGCATTGTTTTAAATTTACCTTTGAGATGGATTTCTGACCCAAATTTCACATATGATTATTATTCACTATCATTGCATTCTTTTCTCTTAGTGATTGATCTTTTTTCTATTCTTGTGATTTCTCTTGTTTATCCACTGATATTCTTCAGTGATTTAATTTCATCTGAATTCTTAGCTTTATAGGTAACGTATTGTCTTTCTGTAAAATTCTTGCATATTTTGGAGTGTTTCTTTCATAGAGATATATCTCTTAGACTGGCGTGTTTTACAAAATGGCCTTTTATTCTAACTTTTCTGAAGGAAGGTATTACTGAGTATGCTAATCTCTGCTGGATGTTATTTGATGTTAAGTCTATAAATATTTCATTCCCGGCTCTTCTGGCCATCAAAGTTTGTGTTGATATTTAGGAGTGTGTTTTTCTGACACTCTTTGCTATAATTCTAATGAATATACCATCATGTTTGGCTTTTTCTGCTGGTTTTTATTTACTTTTTATTTTATGGGAAAAAAGTAAAACAAAATTTCATAACAAAATAATAGGAGAATATCGATAGTTAATTCATTGTATATTGTTATTTTTAAAAATTGTTACTCAAGGTACAAGATATGGTCAAAGAAATACTCTAATTCTTCATTTTGAGGGCCTGTGGATGTGGCTCAGGGGTAGATTTCTTACTGTTCATGAACAAGGCCCTGGGTTTAGTCATCAGTATCACTATAACTAACTAACTAGCTGACTATTCAAGTATGGTGTATTTATTAAAAAAAAATCAGACATGATTTCCATTGAACTAAGAGACGTTAACAGTATAACCGATTTGTGTTTTTCCCATTTCCTTTCCCCTTTCTGCTATCCTACTTCATTTTATTTATGAAGAATTTCTCCCTATTACACAATATCTGTTCTACATTTATACGATATTTACTCTTTCAGTATATTACACCAGGGAAATAATATGATGTTTACACACATGAGTCTGATTTACATCACTTATGAATATGGTCTCAGTTGCAACCATTTACCTATAAAAGTATGAAGTTTATTGTTATTCTTTAAAAATATTATTTAGTACAGGGCCTACCATGGTCTCACTACACAGAGAGCATTTTAGTGATCCTCCTGTTTTCTCTCAAGCACTGTGATCACAGGCATGTACCAACACACCCAGTCTCAGTCGCTGTCTCAGTGCACCCCAGGGGCGGGGCTGGCATGCATGGCCATGGATTGAACCCCGGTCCCTGCGTTTGGCTAAGCAGGTGCTTTAGTCCACCGAGCTATCTGGATGGCCCTAACTTTATCATTCTTTATGGCTGAATAGTAATCCTTTGAATAAAAACACTACAATTATTTTATCCATTCCTCAACTGATGAAGATTTGAATTGTTTCCAAGACTTCTTAATTAAAAATTGTGCTGCTTATAAATATGGATGCATATATCACTGTGGTATAATGTTTTTAATTCTTCTGAGAAAATACCCATAAATGCGATAGCTGGGTTAAATGAGACATCTAATCCTAGATTTTTCAGGAATCCCAATGCTTATTTCCATAGTGGTGGCACAAGAATGCATTCCCATCAGGAGTTGAGAAGATTTCATATATCCACAGTCAAACTACTCATCAGCTATTACTGACTGATTTCTTGAAAATAGCCATTCTTTGTGGAGTGAGATGGAATCTCAGTGTTCATTTAATTTTCTATCTCTTGAGTTTGAAAAAATTTTCATATATTTAATTGCCATTTCCATTTCTTCATCTGAGAAGTTCATGTTCATCTCAGATGCCCATTATTGTACTGGATCTTTGAATTTTTGGTGTCTGATTTTTTCAATACTTTATATGTTGTGTATATAAATTCTCTGTTTGAGAGACATTTGTCTAAAATTTTGGTCCCTTGGTGCCAAGGATTTAGGTCATTGGCTCAATGTTTGCCAAGAAAGCATGAGGGCCTGAGTTTGATTCCACGTACCACGCAGAAAATTTTTATTATGTGGTTGTCTTTTAACTCTGCTAGTGACTTCTTTAGATGTAAAAAAAAAAGTCTTTTTAATAAGGTGCAATCCCAGCTGCTAATTCTTTCAAATACTTCCCATGCAATTTGGGTTTTGTTTGTGAATTTTATACCTATACCTATAATCCAAGATTTCTACCTATTTTCTCTTTATTGGATTTACTGTTTTTCTTCTAATATTTACATCTTTGATTCATTTTGTCATTAGTTTAATGCATGGTTATAAAAATGAATCTAGTTTTGGTCTTTTTTTTTTTTTTTGCGGTACCAGGGATTGAACTCAGGACCCTCCATTTGCCAGGCAAATCCTTCTTCTACTGAGCTATCTCCCTGGCCTTAGTTTTGGTCTTAAGCATATAGAAAGCCTTCTTTCCAGCACCATTAATTAATGGGTGTATCTTTGAAAATTTTGGGAGTATAGTCTTTTTTTCTATTTGGGTCTTTCTACCCATTAGCAAGTGGTATCTTTCCATTTTCTGATAATCATGTATCTACTTTTACAGAGTATTGTAATTTTCATTGCATATATTTTTATTTCCTTTGTTAGATTAACTCATAAGTGTTTCATTTTTTGGATGCTATTGTGAAGGGTGTACTTTTCCTGATTTCTCTCTCAGTATGCTTTTGTTTGTGTACAGGTATCATATTATGCTTTGGTTTTTGAGTTTGTGTCCAACTACACTGCTGAATTTGATTATTAAATCTATAAATACTTTGGAGGAGTTATAAGAGTCTTCTATGTAGAGTATTATGTCATATGCAAGTGAAAATAATTAAGTTCTCCCTTTCCTCTGCTTATTCTTTTATTTGTCTCTATTGTCTAATTGCTCTGGATAATGTTTCCAGAACTATACTGACTAGGAGTGGTAATAGTTGATATTCTTGTCTTGTTCTTGATTTTTGTGTAAAATCTTTATTTCTTTGTCCATTGAATATGAGGTTTGTGATATGTTTGTCATAGATGGCTTGTATCAGATTGAGATAAGCATCAGGGCTGGGAAGATAGCTCAGTAGAATAAGCATTTGCCTGGCAAGCGCAAGGGCCTGAGTTCAATCCCCAGTTCTCAAAATAAATAAATAAGACATAAACATCATCTCTTCTAATTTTCTATATGACTTTCATCATGAACTGTTGTTAGACTTTGTCAAATGCTTCTTATATTTGTATTTAGATAATTCTATGATTTTTGTCTTTGGCTCTTGTGATGTGGTATACATATATACATATGATATATGTACTCATATTTGTATGTTGTAATAGTCTTGCATTCCTGAGATGAATCCTACTTGGTCATGGTGAATGATCTTCTTGATTATTTGCTGCATTCTGCTTGCTAGTATCTTGTTGGAGATTTTTAAATCTATGTTCATTATGGAGATTAGCCTGTAGTTTTCTTTATTGGTTGAGTCTTTCTCTGGTTTTGGTATCACAGTAATACCTGCCTCCAGCAATGTATTAGGGTGCATTGTTTCTCTTTCAAATTCATTAAAGATTTTGAAAATAGCCTTAAAATCCCTAAATTTCTTGTAGAATTCAACATGAATTCTCACTGGGCTTTTTTGTTGGTGCATTTTAAATTACATTTTCCATTTTATTATCTACTATTAGGTAATTTAAAGTTTTACATTTTTTGATTCAGCTTTGATAATTCATACATATCTAATAATCTGCCCAATTTTTTACATGTTTTGTGAATAAAGGCTTTTTAAGGAAGTATTGTTACTATTCTAAATTTCTACAGGATCTGGAGAGAGATTTCATCCTGCTCTTTCCACACAGAATGAATTTGTCTTTCCTTCTTTTCAGAACATTGGCTTAGTGTTTATCAATTTTATATATCTTTTCAAAGAATTAACTCTTCATCAATTATTTAAAACGTTTTCTTAGTTTCAATTGCATTAATTTGTGCTCTGATTTTTATAATGCCCTCCCATGTATGGGCTTCATGCTTGACTTTTTTTTCTAGAAGTTTAAGGTGCAACATTAAGTTATTTATTGTTCTGATTCTCTTTTTCTGATGTGAGAAACTGCCTCCATAAATTCACTCTTATAAATTTCCACCTAAGGCTGCTTTCATTACATCTCACAAGATTTGGTATATTGTGTCAGCATCTTCATTTAATTGTATATATTATTTAATTTCTGATTTAATTTCATCTGTGACACATAGTTTTCAAGAGAATGTTAATTTTCAAGTGTTTATCAATTTTTTAAAATTTTATTTATTTATTTTGTGTGTGTGTGTGTGTGTGTGTGTGTGTGTGGCCAGCTCAGCCCGCCTGGGCTGCAGGGCTGGCTGGCATGTGGTGCTGGGGGATTGAACTATGGTCCCTGTGCTTTGCTAAGCTTGTTCTAAGTAGGTGCTTTAGACCACTGAGCCATCTCAGCAGCCTCTATTTATCGATTTTTATGGTTTCTTTTGCCATTAATTTCCAGTTTTGTTATACTATGATCAGATAATATGCATGGGATAATACCAGTTCTCTTTCAGTTTGAAATGTAATATCTTTGCATGTCCTTTACAATTAGTTTTGCCTGTTCTATGGTTTAGTATATAGTGTATTTTAGAGAATGTCCTATGTCCAGATGAGATAAATGTGTTTTCTGATGTTGGGTGGAACACTCTGTAGACTTATACTAACTCCATTTGTTCACAGGTTTCATTTGATAGTTCTTTGCAGATATTTTGTCTGGTTGATCTATTTATGACACTGGGGTATTAAGGTCCCCTGTTAAAAATGTGTTAGCGTTTATTTAATTTTTTGTAGCTAATAATATTTGTCTTATATAATTGGGTACTCTCATATTTGATGCATACATATTTATGATTGTTATCTCTACCTCTTAAAGTTTTCCCCAAACAAGTATATACTGACCTTCATCTCTTTGGATCATACTTGGTTTGAAATTCATATTGTCATCATCAGAATAGCTAACACTGCATTTTTCTGGGTTCCTGTGGCTTAGAGCATTGTTTGCAATCCTTTGACTTTCAGTGCATGAATTTATTTTTGAATTAAATGTGTTTCTTTTATAGCACAATTTTGGATCTTGTATCTTGACCCATTCTACCAATCTGTTTCTTATGATTTATGAATTGAGGCCATTTACATCGATGGTTACAACTGGTATGTATAGGCTTATCTTTTTCATGGGATTTTCCTGCTGCAGGTTCCGTGATTTTGTGCTCTGCTTAATTGCTTGCTTTCCCTGGTGGCTTTGTTCCATTATTATTCTTAGTATTATAGTCATTTTTAATCTGAGTGTTCAATATCTTTCATTACTCTGTAGTGTTTGTTTGGTAGTTTGAATTTACTCAGTTGTTCTATGTCATGGAAATGCATTATTTCCCCATTAATTATGAAAAATAGTATTGCAGATTCCATCAATTTGGATGGCAAGTTTTCTTTCAGGACTTGAAACACTTCAGTCATGGATTTTCATGACGTGAGAGTTTGTGTTGAAAAGTCTGTCAGATTTTGATAAGCTTTCCCTTTATAGGTAATATACTTCTTTTATCTGACACCTTATAGTATTCTGTTCTTGTGCTAAATTTCTGAAATCTCAATTACTCTATTCCTTGGTGTACATTTATTTTATTTATGACTGACGAGAGTTCTGTATGTCTCACTTGTTTGCAAGTGAGATTATCTTCACATGCTTGGGAAATTTCCTGCTATTACTTCTTCCAATACTTTCTTACGTTATTTAAGTTGACTCCGACTTTTTCATTGATACCAATTATCGTTATATTATTATTCTTTGCACCGTCTCGCAGTTGTTGAATTATTCCTGACCCTTGTTTTATTTCTTTACTATAAAGAGAAAAGAAAAATTACAAAATAGTAAAAAGGAGACACAATGAAAAAAACATGATAAAGAATTTCAAAATAGATGAAGAATAATAGATATATTGCTCCTTCATCCACATGTTCAGAGGAAGAGGGGGTGCCTTTCCACTTAAGCACCTTTTGTTTCTTGAGCCCATGTGGCTGTACTGTCATATAGAAACTGATATAAACAGGACTTAGCCCAAAACACACTCCAAAAGCAAGTGTCAGTGGTGGAGGTTTTACAAAAACAAAAACAAGAAAATCCAAACACCTGTTACAGCTTAAAAATCAAAACAATCTGATATGAAATTAAAGTGGTTGCTATATGACATATGGTACTCTTCAAAGCAGTTACTCAGATTACCAGCTATATGCATTCAAGATTTTTTTCTTTAATTTAAAAATTTTATTAGTATGTCTTTACAGCACATAATAATTAAATTCATTGTAGGGAATTTGTACATGTACACAATATATTTCACATTCTTTTTCCCTTTTTTCTCAATCCTCTCTTTTATTTTGGTAGTATAAGGTTCACTTATTTATCTCATAAGTACTTATAAAGTTACTTATCATGTGTTCTACAACAAAATTAATAAGCCAAAAACCAAAACAAAAACACATAAGACAAAGGGCCTGCCAAATAGCTGAGCAGATTAAAGCACCTGTAAGAAGGCACAGGGGCCAAGGGTTCTATTCCTGGACCTGCCATGCCAGCCCCACCCCCAGGGCACGCATGCATTCAAGATTGATCAAACTATATAACATTAATATATGCTTTCAATAAACCAATAAAGATTAGTAGTGTAATTATCTTAGCTCATATCCTTTCTTCTTTTTTTCTTTTTTCTATTCACTCACCCCAGTTGTTCTTTCCTTTTGAGGAGTTTCTTTCTAGTTCACAAAATCCATTGTACCCTTCAGTTTTTATTTCCTCTTTCAGGTTTTACACTAGGGAGATAAAATGATGGTTATACTTTTGGGTCTGATTTATTTAACTTATGAGTATACCCTCTAATTACTTCCACTTACCCATAAAAACCTTCAATTTTATCTGTTTTTGTAGCTAAGTAATACTGCATTGTATAAAAATACCATATCTATTTTATTCATTCCTCAGTTGATTGGCATTTTGCTTATTTCCAAGATTTAGCTATGACAGAATATAAACATAGGTATACATATATCCCTGTATAATGATGTTTTCAGTTCTTCTGGATAAATATCCAAAGGGCGGATAGATGGATAGAATGAGACCTCCAATCCTAGCTTTCTGAGGTATCTTCACACTGATTTCCATAGTAATTGTAGCAATCTGCACTCCCACCCGCAGTGGATAAGAGTTCCTTTATTCTCACAGCCAGTGTAATATTTGTTATTGTTTTATTTCTTGATGATAGGCACTCTTTCTAGGGTGCGATGATATCTTCATGTTGTTTTGATTTGTATTTTGTGAAAAACCAATGGCATCATCTAATGACTATTGAATGTTCTTCTCTTGTTCTCATTTATCTTTCTTTTGGTGACTTCTCTGAGCACTTCATTAATGATCATTTTTTTTCCCATTTCAGACACTTTATGTTCACCTTAGTCATTTCTGGAATTTATAAATTCATTTCAGTGTTTTATTTCAGGTACTACTTTCTAGCATTGTTTTCAAGGATTCTTAGGTGAATTTATCATCCATGCTTTGAACCAATTTGGTCATCTCTTCCCAGTTTTTGCTAATTTTTTCCATGTTCAATTTGAGTATTTGAGCAGTACATACATCAACCTTTGGTTAATTTCCCTTGGAACTTGTCTACTTTCTTCATCTTCACTATAACTTTTTGAAGAGTCCCACTACCTGCTCTTTGGTTTTTTCTCTATTTTTGTGTTCTTGATTTGCCATAGGATGTTTAGAAGATTTGTGTGGTCTTCCACTGTTTTTATCTCCCATGTTGCTATATGTATGTATATCTGATTTTCTTGCTTATGATCCTAAGGAAATCCAGAATTTTTTTTTGTTACGAGAGATTGAATTTAGGACCTTGCACTTGCCATGCAAGCTCTTATTCTATGGTGCTATCTCTGGCCCTAGGAAATCCAGATATTAGCATAGCCAGAAAAGCAGCTTATGTCCACTAGTACATTACCTTGGCTATAATAGTGAATTCAGTAGCACCAGAAGAATTAAGTGTTAATATGGTACTAAGAAATCACGTGAAACAATCATGAAAATTTCTCAACCAGAGTTAAAAAGACTGTGATTTTAGTGATGATAGTTAGAAAACCCATATATTAGCTTATTATACTTCAGACCACTTTTTTCTACTAGATATAAGCAATAGCTTACATATACTATTTTAATCTACTACATTGCTTTCAGAACAACCTCCTTTGATGATTTATTTTTCAAAACCTGACTTGTCATAATGAACTTCAATTTCTGTAAACTTTCTGGTCTGATTTCAGGCTATCCAAGGCATCTCAGTGAATCCCTATTTAACTCTTACCATACCCACACATATTTCCCAAGGATATCTCTCTTCTAGTCTCTGTAACACAGTAACACTTTAGTCCTAAGATAAACCTACCTACTTGGTTATTTTCTTTTCTTCTATCAGGTAACTTTGTGATTTGTCACCTCCCTTGCTCTGGGGTGAAAAACAGAGCAGAGCTGGAATAGACCCTGACTGGGTGCATTGGAAATGTTGTCAACTGAGGAAGAGGGCATGATTGTTTGGTACCAGAGTCTTTCCTGTTTTGGAGTACTAAACTCATCATAATATAACTATTAGTAATTTCAACCCAAAACAGTAAATAATATTTTTTTCAGTTTGCACTATATTACTCATGAAATATTCAAGGTATTACATTCTATATGCAATAAAGAATAGTGCAATTCAAAGTTCCATGTCACTCAAATATAATCCCAAATTATTTCTAATATAAAAAAGACTTCTTATGAAAATTACAGCTCAAAAACTCTCATGAAAGAATATATGTTACATGTTCATAGAATTATTTACAGCTTCTAAACTTCACATTTGCCACAATATGGGATGTGTATCATCATAAACTGTTACAGCTGAAAGAACTATAAGCCTTAAATTTTATTTAAGATGAGTCCCAAGGCAGGAAAAAAAATAAAGTACACACTCCGCAGCCCCCCACCACATGCTCACTGAGTGAGAGAGAATTTCTGCCTTGTTCTCGGGACCCTCAGATTCAGACCAAGACCAGGCCCGGTGAGTGTAAGAGAGAGCTTCCAGCTATCCAGCACCATCAGGACCTGTCCAGTTCAAACTCAGGCACAGCATGAGTGAGACCCTCTTCTGCTCCCTTGGTACCCTCACGCACCACTCTGCAGCCAACCCCCCACACCCGCCCAGTGAGTGAGAACTAATGCAGAGTTCCTGGGAGCCCCAGATCCAGCACTAGCCTAGGCCTGGTGAGTGTGTGGGAGAGCTTCTCCTTTCCCCCACTCCTCCTTGCCCCCTTCAGACTCAACTCAGTCCTGAAACAGGCCTGGAGTGAAATGCTAGAGTTGCAGTCCCTGCAGAGAAAGTAGGGTACAGAACCACCCAGCTAGTCCAGGGGAGCAGGACATCTTGCCAGAGAGGCACAAGAGGTTCACTCCCAAGGGCTGCAGCAGGAAGGAACTGAGCACAGAAGGCAGACCCATCAGGAACACTGAATAAATTCAATCTTTGTAGATCTGTACCTGAATTTCAGTAGGTGCTAAGGTTATACGTGAATCAAAACTCTACAACAAAGGTTAGAAGACAGTGCTATACAAAATGATGACGAGAAGTAGCAAAATGCAATCTCAGACCCCAAGTCCACCCATAACAAGTGCAGAGGACACTAGCACAGAAAAATGTGGGAATTACGCAGCTGAAATCAATGAATCAAGAGCTTCTGAAATAAAGAAAAAACTGAAGAAAGGTATAGAGGAACTCTGATCAGAAATAAAAAAATATATCTCTGAATTAATAGCATCTGAAGTAAAGAATCAAATGCAGAAACATACAGAGGAAATGCAATGCCTACCCAGAACAAGCTCAAAGAACACTATATCAGCTGAAATGTATGAATTAATAGAGTGCCAAGTAAATAAGCAAAAAATGAATTCCTTGAATGAGAAATACAAGAAAGAAATAGATCACACAAAGCAGAGTCAAAGAGATCTAGAAGAGCTTAAAATCTCGATCACAAGCTTTCAAAACCTTTTGACATTAAAAAATATATGGGCAGAAGTAAGAGTAGAAAAGTTCCCAAATATAAGGAAACAATCTGATATTCAGCTCACCAAAGCATACAGAACACCCAGTAACCTATTCTAAAACTGAATCATCAAAATATAAGCACTCTCAATAGCCCAGTAACAGCCAATGAAATACAAGATGTAATAAAAAAAGAAAACTACTGAAAAAGAAAACTCCAGATCCTGATAGATTCACAGCTAAATTTTCAAGAAATTTACAGAAGGTATAGTCCCTATACACCTCTGACCCTTCAATGAAATTGAAAAGGAAGCAATCTTCACAAAATCATTCCTGGATTCATTATACTGATACCAAAAACTGGAAAAGGCACATCTAAAAAAGAGAACTACAGGCCAGTCTCCCTCATGAACACAGACGCAAAAATGCTCAATAAAATTTCAGCAAATAGAATGCAGCAAATCATCAAGAAGATCACAAATCATGATCAGGTAGGATTCATCCCTGGTATGTAAGGATGGTTCAATATTCAAAAATCTGTAAATTACATTTTGAAATATTACATCTAGAAAACCTATAAATTGATGCACTATATCAATAGAGGGAAAACTAAAAGCGACATGATAATCTCATTTCATGCAGAAAAGTCTTTTGATAAAGTCCAACACTCATTCATGTTCAGAGTCCTACCAAGAAGATGGAATAGATGGCCTCTATTTCAATCGGATCAAAGCTTTTTATGAAAACCCAATGGCTAACAGAATTCTAAATGGGGAAAAACTGAAATCTTTTAATATTAGATCCGATACAAGACAAGGATGTCCTCTATCACCACTGCTATTCTACATAATTCTAGAATCATTAGCTAGTGCCACTAGAGAAGAGAGAGAAATAAAAGGTTTAAGAACATGTAAAGAAGAAGTTAATTTATCATTATTTGCAGATAACATGATACTTTACTTGGAAGATCGAGAAAACTCCACCAAAAAGCTACTAGAATTGACACACCAATTCAGTGGTATAGCCGGATACAAAGTCAATACCCAAAAATCAATAGCATTCCTCTACACAGACAACGAACACACTGAGAGGGAAATTATAAAAACAATACCTTTTACAATAGCACTAAGGAAAATGAAATACCTTTGAATTAATTTAACTAAAGAAGTCAAAGATTTTTCCAGGAAAATTACAGTACTCTGAAAAAAGAGATCGTAGAGGATTTCAGAAAATGGAAAGTTATTCCATGCTCCTGGATAGGAAGAACCAACATTGTGATGATAGCCATACTCCCAAAATTGCTGTACAGATTTAATGCAATTCTTATCAAAATACCAGCAACATAACTCACAGACCTAGAGAAATCGATCCTAAAATTTATTTGGAACCAGAAAACACCTAGAATGGCAAAGGCAATCCTGGGAAGGAAAGATAAGGCAGGAGGCATTACAGTACCTTACTTGAAATTATACTACAAGTCTACTGTGATAAAATCAGCATGATACTGACAATGAAGTAGATGTGAGGATCAACGGAATAGATTAGAAGACGCTGAAGCCTCTATGAACACACTCAGCCACCTGACCTTTGACAAAGGAGCCAAACATACTCACTGGAAGAAAGATAGCCTCTTTAACAAATGATCCTGGAAAAATTGGCTTTTTAATACCGAAAACTCAAACTTGACTCAGGTCTATCACCAAGCACTAAGCTAACCTGAAAATGGATTCAAGCTCCAAACATTAAAAAAAAAATACTAAATCTGTTGAGAGAGAAAGTAGGAGGAAATCTTGAAGACATAGGGGTAGGCAAAGAGTTCATGAACAAAAATCATATCGCTCGGGAAACACTTGAAAGAATTAACAACTTGACTTGTGATTATTAAGTTTTTGCACGTCAAAAGAAATTACCAACAAAGTTAAAAGACAACCCAAAAATTTGGAAAAATCTTGAAAAATAGGTACTCAGACAAAGGTCTACTCTCTAGAATTTGTAAAGAAGTAAAAAACAATTAGGTACCAAAATTTAAGTACCCAGTCCAGAAATGGGCATCCTAGATGAATACACACTTCTCAGAGGATGAAACTAAAGATTGAAATATATATATGAAAAAATGCTCCACATCACTACCTATTCATGAAATGCAAATTAAAACAATACTGAGATATCATCTCACCCCAGAAAGAATGGCTATCATAAAGAAATCAACCAACAACAAACGTTGGCAAGGCTGTGGGGAAAAAGGAACCCTTCTCCACTGCTGGTGGGAATGTAGACTGGTGCAACTGTTATGGAAATCAGTGTGGAAACTCTTTAGAAAACTAGGAATGGAAATCCCATTCAAGTCAGCTATCTCTCTACTGGGAATTTTCCTTGAGGAACTCAAAGTGTCATATCATAGTGACACATGTGTACCTATGTTCAGAGCAGCACCGTTTGTGATAGCCAAATCTTGGAAACAACCAAGATGCCTGACACCTGAGGAATGGATGAAAAAGATGTGGTATTTTTATACAATAGAGTATAATTCAGGTATATAGAATTATAAACTCAAAGCTTTTATATTTAAGTGGATGCCACTTGAAGATGTACTCAAATAAAATAAACCAGACACACGTGGAAATATTGCATGGTTTCCCTAGTGTAGGAACACAAAGGAAGAAATAAAAATAGAAAGGTATAATATAATTAAAGGGAAGCAAGAACTTGAGGACTAGACAATGAAGAGAAGAAAAGGAGAAGAGCTAGGAAGCATAACAGAGGCAAGCCATACAGTTATATGTACAAGATGTATGGTAAAACAATGATCCTTAGAATCTTCAGAAGATTTTTGAATCTAGCAGTTAATTGGAAGGATTCTCACTCTGAATAACTTTATATGAAGACACCTGTGAATGAAGGAAGTGCACTGAAGATGGCAATTAACAATAGTAGGTTTATGCTTGAATGCCTGTTATTCTGGTCTTCTGAGTACATGCTGCTTTTCATGACATACCATTTGCTGCTGTGCTATATCTTGGGTATATGATTGTTTCAAAAGGAAGGGGCTTGTGAATGAATGCAGGAGACAGTAACAGGAGTATTGTGGGACCGTCCTGCTACCATGCTGCATATGGTTAGATTTCTGAACTTATGTGTAAAAATATATAATTCTTTATTCCTTTTTTAAAAATATATTTTAATTTTTTAAATTTTTTCATCATAATCTGTAGAGACTGAAAATGTAACATAACAATACTTTATGAAAAATACCTGTTCCATATTATGTCTAAGATGTTTGATATTCAGACAGATAGTGAGGTTAAGCTCAACAGCCTAGATTAAATGCTAGTAACAACAAGCTTCTCTTCTGGAGGGCTAACAACCTAAGTTTGCTGACCAAAAATTAGAGAAAAAGGAGGGCCACAAGGAAAGCCAACACTTTGGCCCTAGCATTCCCAGGTGAATTTAGACTCAGGATATATGAGAACTTGTATTGTAACATCATGTAACTCAGTTGTGTCCCTACTTTTCTGATCAAGGAGATTATGGGGCCAAAGAGTAAAGTGATCAATGATGTAGAGTGTGCCTAAGGAGAGTCACATGGAGAGAAATCTTTTTCTCAGGGCTTCAAAGAGAGCAAATTGACCTAGTAATGGCTGTGACTCATCCACATGGCTGACACTGACAAAGCATCTACAAACTGAGGTACATGTCTCAGGATAAATCCTGAGGGGATTTGTCTGACCTTATCAGGTAAAAAGTTACAATTCTTGTTACATAGGTCTTGCTTTATCTTGGTCTTAGCCATCTAGCAGAAAAGTATTAAAATGAAGTATAAGAAGTAATGCCAGGGGCAGGGGAGATGGCTCAGTGGAATAACTGCTTCCCTGGCAAGCACAAGGGCCTGAGTTTAATCCCCAGTTCTGCCAAAAATAAATAAATAAATAAAATAAAGTCATATTGTTATGTTGAGCTGTAGGGGACTCAGGACAACAACTTCTGACATTGCCAGTTAAGTAGAAGGGCTACTATTTTGGTCTACTGGACTACACTGGAATATTTTACTCAGTTCACACACCTGTAATATTTAAATTATTATAAATAATAACTAGAACTAAACAATGAAAGGAGATACAAGTGAAGAAAATAAACTATAGAAAAAAATCTCTAAAAGATAAATTTAATCTCTGATATTACAGGTTAAGTAACTAAGATGACCCTAATTTCAACATGATATATCTATTAAAGATCTTTACCTTATGCCCCGTTTTCTTTTCTTTTTTTAAAATTTTATTTATGTGTGTGTGTGTGTGTGTGTGTGTTTGTGTGTGTGTGTGTGTGTGTGTGTTGCCAGCTCAGCCCATCAGAGGGCAGGGCTGACTGGCATATGGTGCTGAGGGATTGAACCGTGGTCCCTGTGCTTTGCTAAGCTTGTTCTAAATAGGTGCTTTAGACCAGTGAGCCATTTCACCAACCCCATATGCACTATTTTCTTGATACAGATATTTGTTTTAAAAAATTATGAAGTCTGCTTTGGCAGAGTGCAGCAGCCTAGGTTTAATAACAGGCATGCTATGCCAGCCCTTCCCCCAGGGCATGCTGGGAGAGCACTTGAGACTGGGCATGGTGGCAAGTACCTGTAATCCCAGCGTTTGGGATCCTGAACACAGGGGTATCACTATAATTCCCACCTACATTGTGAGATCCTATAGATCCTGTAGACCCTCTACTAAATACAAAAATAAATAAATAAATAAAAAGTTACAAGCACAAAATGAAATGAAAGCATAGATAATGCAAACATCTGATGCAAATTCAGATATAGAAAGTATTTTAGATTTGTCAGAATAGTAATTTAAAATAATTAAGTAATATATTTAAAGAGTGGAAAAAATAGAGAACATACATGAACATAAGTTTTAAAAAGTAAGGTAAACGTTCTACAAAATATCCAAGCAAAATGAACTGCTAAAAAAAAGAGAAACACTGAAACTGTGAGGAAATAATCAGGAATTTTGATCATATTTCAACTAAAATGATTTTTAATTGAAAAGCAAATAAATTATAGTAAAAACAGAATATCTAAAAAACAGGTGGCAAGGGGCCAGGGAGATGGCTCAGTGGAATAAGTGCTTCTCTGGCAAGCGTAATGTCCTGAGTTCAATCCCTGGTTCCGTAAAAACAAAAAATAAAAAAACAGGTGGCAGTTGCTAAAGCCGTAATGTACATAAAATATAAGAAGGAAAATATGGTGCCGGGGAGATAGCTCAGTAGAATAAGTGCTTGCCTGGCAAGCTCAAGGGCCTGAGTTCAATCCCCGTTTCCGAAAAAAAAAAAAAAAATGTAGATCAAGAAATGAATTAGTGACAGAACTTTCCACAATCAGTGACACCTTATTATAGACCCTAGAAGCTCAGAAAACAATGATTAGGCAAATACCAAAACCAACCAAACAAGCAAACCTGAAGCCATTTACACACATGCATATCATATTCAAAATATATACTATCAAGACAAAACTGTTCAAAGAGATGAAAAGGAATATAAAAACGTGCACTGGATAAATACATTTGAATTCTCTTCAAAACTCTAGCAAGTGGGGGCCAAGGAGATAGCTCAGTAAAATAACCACTTGCCTGGAAAACACAGGATCCTGATTTCAATCAACAGTACCAAAAAGAAAACAACAAAACAAACACACTAGTAAGCAATAAAACAGTAATATAAAATATGCAGAGAGTTAAGAGAAAATAAAATTAACAATTATGTATCCAGCTCTATTTCCCTTAAAGGTATTGAAAAACAGTATGTGGTAAGCAGAAACTGAAGTAATTTTAAGGGAGCATTACCTTGTAAGATGTATTGATAAGTATACAGAGCAAAAGAAATTGAAATACCTTGAAAATTTATATCTATAATAAGAAGAAACATAAAAAAGAGCACATTATATTTTTTGTATCCTTAATCTAATAGGTAGTATTTTGTTCACAAATATAAGAACATATTGGGTGATTTTTACCTTATTCATAACTATAATAATTAATTACCTTATTCAAAGTACAATAATTGATAACAATGTTATAATTTATGGGATAGAAAAATTGCAGGATCTCTTTTTAAAGACATGTATACTGCCTAAGATGTGGTACAGTAATTGTGAGTTCACTTACAGTAGTTGTGTGTATTGGAAACACTAAAGTAACAATAAAAATTTAAAATTAAGCATGAATGATAGGCTGAGAAAGAGCAAAATCATATAAAATGAGGGAAATCAGAAAACATATTGAAGTTTGAGAAAACAGAAAAAGAAACAAACACAAAAGAGCAATACATATGAGAGATTTATAAAACTATATCAATACTCACTTCCATAGTGAATAATTTAATTATTCAAAACAAAAGGCTAAATCTGGCTCTTGTGTGCTAGTGACCTTTGAATCCAGTGTTTTTATGGTTTTTAAATGCAAATTTGTGAGACCCATCCCAAGCTCAGACCACACGAATGTGTGGGAGAGCTCCCCAGTGCACACTGTACCACTTCAGACCAAGCCCAGGCCTGCCATGTCAGTGAGACCTTCCTCTGCTTTCTTGAGACACCTCCAGAGGCAGTCAAAGTGCACCACATGAGTGAGATATCCCTCCACGCTCTCAGGACCACTACAGACACAGGCCATGCAAGTGTGAGGGAGAGTTTCTGCACACCCCTGAACCCCCTGGACACTTCCAGACCCAGCCAAGGCCTGGCATACAGGCATGGGGAGAAACTCTGCAGCTGAAGTTCCAGCAGAGAGAATAGGAGCCAGAAACACACAACAAGTAATGCAGGAGAAGAACATCATACCAGAGGGCCACAACAGGTTTATTTTCAAGGGCTGAAGCAGGAAAGACCTGAGCACAGGAGTCATAAACAAGCCATGAACAAGGGGATGAACTCAAACTTAGGACAACTGCACCTAAATTTCAATAGGAGTTAAGATTATAACTGCACCAAAGTTCTACATCAAAGGTCAGAGAATGGTGATTTACAAAATGAAAAGAGAAGGAGCAAAATGCAATCTCAGGCCCTGAGCCCACCAAGAAAAAGTGCAGAAGAATCTAACACAGAATAAATTGGGAATCACACAGCTGAAATGTCTGAATCAATAGTGTCTGAAGTAAAGAAACAACTGCAGAACAGTATAGAGGAATTCAGATCAGAAATAACCACTAAAATAAAAAAGGAATCTCTGAATTAATAGAATCAGAAAAAAGCATCAAATGGAGAAACCTATGGATGAAATCAGATCAGATATAATCTCTGTAGTAAAAGAATTAATAACTGCTTCTCAAAAAGGCCCTGATTACAAAAAATAGAGGAGATTATAAAAACAGATTCTTTGAATGAGCAATACAGGAAACAAATAGATCACAAGAAGCAGAGTGAAAGAGATATAGAGGAACTTAAAAATTCTATCACAAGCTTGCAAAAACATTTGAGTGAAAGGGAAGACAGAGATTCAGATCTTGAAGATGCCATTGCAGCTAGTTAAAACGTAAGGGAAGATCTCTTAAAAACAACTAGGATGCAGGAAAAAAATAATTCATCACTTGCAAGATGATGCAAAGACAAATAACATGAGAATAAAAGGCATCAATGAGAAAGAAAAAGTCAATACGAATAATATAAAAAGAATATGGGCAGAAGTAATAGCAGAAAACTTCCCAAAAATGAGGAAATAATCTGCCATTCAGTAACCAAAGCATACAGAACACCAAATAACTTCAACTAAATTAAAAACACAATGAGACATATAATAGTCAAGATCCCAGAAATCCAGCACAAGAATAATATACTGAAAGCTGCTAGAGAAAAGAAGCAGATCACATTCAAAGGAAAAGCCATCAGAATTATGGTCAACTTCTCTTCACAGACCATGAAGGCAAGAACAACATGGAACAGAGCACTGCAAGTCTCTATGAAAACAAATTCCAGCACAGACTACGATGGCTTGCAAAACTCTCTTTCAAGTTTGATAGAGAAGTGAAATATTTCCATCTCACAAACAAGAACTAAGAAATTCATGATGACAAACACAACCCTACACAGACTACTAAAAGATGTTCTGGATAGGGACCAAAATGATCAGAACTCCATGAATGAGAATAGTAGGAACCCACTAAATAGGGCAAACAATTAAACACAGGAGAAAAAAGCCTAACCAACAGCACTTCAATAACATGTAGATTTTAAGTCAATACATGTCAATTATAACTATCAATGTAAATGGACTGAATTCACTAATTAAAAGAAATAGAGTGGCACAGTGGATTAGGAAGCAAAATCCAGCAATAAGCTGTATACAAGGAACAAACTTAGCTCATAAAGAAATTCATCGGTTGAAACTCAAAGGGTGGAAAACAATACTACATGTCCCGGCACCTCAGAGAAACGCAGGGGTAGCAATCCTGTTCTCAGAAAGTCTCAACTTCAAACCAGGAATGATCAAATGAAATAAAGAAGACTACTGTATAGTGGTTAGGGTAAAAATTCAAGAGGAAGAGGTAACACTCATAAATATGTATGCAACAAACACAGGAGCAACTAACTGTATAACACAAATCTTAATGGACATGAAAAATCTAATATCCTACACCACAATCTTAACAGGAGAACTTAACGACCCTTTATCCCAAAAAGATAGTTCAAGAAGACAAAAATTAGCAAAGAAGTAGCAGAACTGAAGAAGAGCTTGGAACAAATGGACGTAGTGGACATATACAGAGTGTTCCACCCAAGCACAGATGAATACACGTTTTTTTTAAGCTCCACATGGGTCATTTTTAAATTAGATAACTTAATAGTCCATAGTTCATGCTTAAGTATTTGCAAGAAAACAAATTATCCTATGCATATAATCTGACCACAGTGCAATGAAACTGGAAATAAACAACAAAAAAACCCTATAAACACATTGAAATTAAATGGCACTCTACTCAACTACCAATAGGTCATAAATGAAATTAAACAAGAAATTCAACAATATCTACAAGGCGATGAAAATTCAAGCAAAACTCTTCGGTATTTATGGGATGCAATGAAGCAGTTCTCAGAGAGAAATTTATAACTGTGGACTCACACACTAGGAAAAGATAATGGGAAAAAATAAACACTGAAATGTTGCACCTCCAACATCTAGAAATGAAGAGCAAACCAAACCGAGAGGCCAAAGACGGGAAGAAATCATAAAGATTAGAGCAGATATTAATTCACTTGGGAGGAAGAAAACAGTTCAAATTCTTAATGAATGAAAAAGCTGGTACTTTGAAAAATTAAATAAAATTATTAGTCCCTAGCTAAGGTCATCAAAAAGAGGAAATAAAAAATTCAGATACAAGCAAGAAGGAATGAAAAGGGTACAATTACCAAAGAGCCAGTGAAAATTTAGAAGATTATCAATAGCTACTTTGAGAATCTTTACTCTTACAGAATAGAAGACAGAATAAATGGAGAGATTCTTTGAAAAGTACAAATTATCAAAACTGAATCTGGGATATGTAACAGCTTTCAATAACTAAATAACAGCCGATAAAGTATGAAATATAATAAAAAAAGAAACTTCTGCCAAAGAAAAGTCCAGGTCCTGATAGGTACACAACTGAATTCTACAAGAAATTTACAGAAGATATAGTTCCTATACTCCTCAAACTCTTCAATGAAATTGAAAAGGAAGCAATCTTCCCAAAATCTTTCCTGGAGACAAGTATTATACTGATGCCAAAACCAGGGAAAGATGTAATTAAAAAAGAGAACTTCAGTACAATCTCTTTCAGAAACATACATGCAAAAATCCTTAATACAATCCTAGCAAATAAAATACAGCAAATCATCAAGAAGTTTATACAACATGACTAGGCAGTATTCATCCCAGGGTTGCAAAGATGGTTACATATATGCAAATTTATAAATGCAATACATTATATCAATAGAGTCAAATCTATAAACCACATGATCATCTCAATTGATGCACAAAATGCTTTTGACAAAGTCCAACACTCATTCATGTTCAAAGTTCTACAATAAAAAGGAATAGATGGCCTCTACACCAATATAATAAAAGCCATCTATGAGAACCCATTGGCTAACATAATTCTAAATGAGGAAAACCTGAAATCTTTTACTCTTAGATCTGGTACAAAACAAGGTTGTCCTCTATCACCACTGCTATTCAACATAATTCTAGAAACATTAGCTAGTGCCATTAGAGAAGAAAGAGAAATAAAAGGAAGAAGAATAGTTAAAGAAGAAGTTAAATTATCATTATTTGCAGATGACATGATACTTCACTTGGAAGATCCAGAAAACTCCACCAAAAATCTAAAGGAATTGATACACAAATTCAGTAGTATAGCGGAATACAAAGTCAATACCCAAAAGTCAATAGCATTCCTCTACACAGATAACAAACACAATAAGAGGAAAATTGGAGAAACAATACCTTTAAAAATAGCACCACAGAAAATGAAATATCTTGGAAGGAATCTAACTAAAGAAGTCAAAGATCTTTTCCAGGAAAATTACAGTACTCTGAAAAAAGTGATTGTAGAGGATTTTAGAAAATGGAAAGATGTTCCTTGCTCCTGGATAGGAAGAACCAACATTGTGAAGATGTTTATACTCCCACAATTGTTGTACCAATTTAATGCATTCCCTATCAAACTACCAACAACATACCTAAAAACACCTAGAGATATCATGCCTAAAATTTATTTGGAACCAGAAAAGACATAGAATAGCAATAACAATCCTGGGAAGCAAAGACAAGGCAGGAGGCATTGCAATTCTTGACTTGAAATTATACTACACAGTGATTTTGATAAAATCAGCATGGTACTGGCAGCAAAATAGACTCAAGTATCAATGGAATATATTAAAAACCCAGAAGCCTCTACAAACACACTCAGCCACCTTATTTTGACAAAGAGACCAAACATGGTTCTGGGAGAAAGATAGCCTGTTTAAAAGTGATGCTGGAAAATCGAGCTCTCTACATACTGAAAAGCAAAATTTGATCCAGGTCTATCAGCATACAGTAAGCTGAAGTCAAAGTAGATTAAAGATCTAAATATTAAAACAAAAACACTAAATGTCCTGGAAGAGAAAATAGGAGGAACTCTTGAAAATGAACTGCAGTGAAAGTATTCATGAACAAAAATCAAACTGCATGGGTAATAGTTGAAAGAATTAACAACTGGGACTTCGTCTTAATAAATAGTTTCTGCACGTCAAAAGAAATTACCAACAAAATAAAAAGAAAATTCTCAATTTGGGAAAATATCTTGACTAATATGCATGTAGACAAAGGTCTGCTCTCTAGAATTTAAACAGAACTAAAAAACATTATCGTCATAAAATTTAAAGACACATCCCAGAAATGGGCATCTGAGATGAACACACATTTCTCAGAGGATGAACATAAAGAAGTGAATAAATATTTGAAAAAAATGTTCCACATCACTAGGTATCCATGAAATGGAAATAAGGACAACTTTTAAATAACATCTCACCCTAGAAAGATTGACTATCATAAACAAACCAAATAAGAACAAATGTTGGAGAGGCTGTTGGAAAAAAGGAACACTTCTCTAATGCTGGTGGGAAAATAGACTGGTGCAAACATTATGGAAATCAGTGTGGAGACACTACTTTTTTAAATTTTCTTTTCTTTTTTTTTTCTTTTTTGTGGAGTTGAGGATTGAACCCTTGCAATTGCCAGCACAGTGCTTATTCTACTGAGCCAGCTGCCCAGCCCCAGTGTGAAGATTTCTGAAAAAAAAAAAAATAGAACCGGATTTCCCATTCAAGCCAGATATTCTCCCACTGAGAATTTTCCTGGTGGAACTGAAAATGTTATATCATAGTGATATATGCGTACCTATGTTTATAGCAGCACAATTTGTGATAGCCAAATGTTGGAAACAACCAAGATGCCCATCACTTGAGGAATGGATGAAAAAGTTGTGATGTTTTTATACAATGTAGTATTAGTGAGGTATAAAGAATGATAAACTTGAAGCCTTTATATTTAAGTGGATGTCAGTTGAATATATACTCATAACTGAAATAAACCAGACTGACATATGTAAGTATCATATACTCTCCCTAGTATGAGAACTCAAAAGAAGAAAGAGAAATGGAAATGCATAACACAATTAAATGGAAAGTGAACTTGATGAAAAATACCTGTTCCATGTTATGCCTAAAATGTCTGATATTCAGACCAATAGTGAGGTTAAGCTTAAAAGCCTAGATTGTATGGTAATAACAATAAGCTTCTCTTCTTGAAGGTTAACAACCTAAGTTTGCAGACCAAAATTAGAGAAAAAGGAAGGTCGTAAGGAAAGCCAACATTTTGGCCCTAGCCTTCCTAGGTCAATTAAGACCCAGGACATATGTGAACTTGTACTGTAACATCATATAACTCAGTAGTGTCCCAAATTTTCTGATCAAAGAGATTATAGGACCAAAGAGGAAAGCGATCGATGATGTAGAGTGTGCCTAAGGAGAGGCACATGAAGAAAAAACATTCTCCAGTATTTCACAGAGTGCACACTGGCCAAGCAATGGCTGTGACTCATCCACATGGCGGACACTGACAAAGGATCTACAATCTGAGGTACAGGGTTTCAGGAAAAATCCTGAGGGGATTTGACTGACCTTATCAGATCCAAAAGCTACAACTCTTGTTGCATAGGTCTTGCTTTATCTTGCTCTTAAGTATCCAACAGAAAAGTATAAAAACAAAGTATAAGAAGTAAAGCCATGGTGTTATGTTGCGCTGTAGGGGACTCAGGTCAACAATTTCTGACATTGCCATTCAAGTGGAAGACCTAGCACTATTATGGACTACTGGACTCTTTTAGAATATTTTACTGAGTTAACACACCTATTATATTCAAATGATGGAACTAAACATAAAAGGGGATACTGATGAATGTCCATTTTGTGTCTGTGAATTCAAAATGGTTAGGATAGATATATAGTTACATTCTCTTAATGAATAGAGGGATTTGTTCTAATAGTGTTTGTAAATAGTATATCATGTCTGTACCTTGTACAGCAAATAACCACTAGGAAGAGAGTATGCCATGTATTAATTATTGAAACTGTCATAACAATTTGATTTGGAACTGTCTCATTGCTGTATATCTCTCAATAACATTATGGAAAAAGAATAAATGGAAAGTGAGAACTTGAGGATTAGACAACAAAGAGACAGCAAGAAGAAAACCTAGGAAACATGACAGTGGCAAAGCCATACATTTATATGCACAAGATGGGCAAGTCAATGTTCTGAGAAACTGCAGCAGGTTTTTGAACTTAGAAATTATTTCTCAGAAATCTTACCCTCAATAACTATATATGCTGATAACTGTGAATTAATCAACTGCACTGTAGATAGCAATGTGCATTTCTAGGGTCATGCTTGGTATGCCTGCCATTCTGATGTGCTAAATACATACTTCTTGTCATGACATATCTATTACTGCCGTACTGTCTCCCAAATAATAGTTTGTTTTTAGAAAAGAGTAATAAATGAAAACAAGAGTCAAGAAAATATATATCACAAGACTGTCTTGCTACAATGCTGTATATGATTACATTTCTAAATTTCTGTATAAAAATGTGTAAGCCTTTATTCCTATTTTTAAATATTTTTTCCTTCATATTCTGTAGGGACTTGAAGTTTAAAATATCAATATATGATGGAAAATACCTGTTCCTTTTTGTACCTAATGTTTGATATTCAGACAGTAAGGTTAAGCTCAACTGTATTTTTTAGTGTAATAATAATAAGCTTCTCTTCTGGAAGGTAAACAACTTAAGTTTGCACACCAATATTAGAGGAAAAGAAGTGATGCAAGGACCACCAACATTTTCACCCTAGCTTTTTAATGTCAGTGAGGACTCAGGACCTAGGAGAATATATAGTGTAACACTATGTAACTCAGTTGTGTCCCAAATTTTCTGATCAAGGAGAATATGGGGCCACAGACGAAAGTGATTGATGATATACACTGTGTCTAAGAGAGTCACATGGATTGAAAATATTCTCTCAGGCTTTCACTGAGAGCAAATTGGGCAAGCAATGTCCATGACTCATCGACACCGACAAAGTATCTATAAACTGTGGGACAGGGTTTCAGGATAACTCCAGAGTGCATTAGACTGACCTTAACAGATACAAAAGTTACATTTCTTGTTATATAGGTCTTCCTTTATTTTGGTCCTAACTATCCAGCAGAAAATTATAGAAACAAAGTATGAAAAGTAAAGCCATATTAATATGCTGAGCTGTAAAAGGCTCAAGTCAACATCTTTTGACATTGCCAGCCTTATGGAAAACCCACTACTGTTATGAACTACTAGACTATATTGGAATATTTTGCTTAATTCACACACCTACAATAATTAAATGCCAATGGAATACCTTTCTCTGACAAAACTATACAAAAATGGAGGATACAAATGAACTACCATTTTGTATCTGTATATTCAAAATAATTAGGATAGATATACAGCTACTTTCTCTTAATTTATTGAATAGAGATATTTGTTCTAATAAGACAGGATATCATGTCTGCATCTTGTACAATGAATAACCACTAAGACAACATTATGCAATGTGTTTATTATTAAAACTGTCCTACTAATCCGTTTTGAAACTGTCTCATTGCTATTTGTTTCTCAGTAAAAATATTTTAAAAAAGAAATAAATATGAATTTGCGTTCCAAAATTCACTTATTAATAAAAAAGAACTTTAAAAGAGATATAAATTTTCTAGAGTGTCACAATTGATAGCAAAGTAAGGTCAAATGTGTGTTATCAATAAGCTACTCACTTTAAAATAAAGACACATAGTGACAAAGTATAAAAAGGTTACCACCATGCTAAACTAATTGAGGAAAAGTTATGGTAACAATATTAGTTTCAGGGAAACCAGATTTTAAAGCACTAATATTAAAGGGCTCAGTTCTTCAAAAAGCAAAATGATGAACCTTATTGTGTTTGCAACAAACAATTCCATGAAAATCTAATAGATCTATAAAAAAGGTCAATTCACTATGATAAATATAAACTTCTCTGATCTACAAGTGTTACATATAAAATGTGTAAAACTAAAAGTCTATCATTCAACTGAGCAGAAATATCAATCAACTGAAGCTAATGTCTATTTTATAATAGTTGAACAAGAGAGAACACATTTTTGTGAGAACACAATTTTTCACATTCATGTGGAAAATTCATGACAATAGAACTCATTCTGTACCATAAAATGCACCAAAACAAATGTAAAAATATAGGATTCATCCAGAATATGCTCTCATTTTTTATACAATTAAAGTAAAACTCAATAAGAGAATTATGGCATAAAATTCAAAAACTGCATAGATGTTGAACAGCAAACTTCTAAGTAACTTGTTTTTGGATTTTTTTGTATTTTTAGGCAAGGGTCTACAGGATGTTCAGGGTCTCACTACTAGATCGGGCTTATAGTGATCTACCCATTTACAGCCTTCCAAGAGCTGGGATTACATTTGTGTGCCAACATGCCCAGTCTCAGTTGCCTTCCCAGTGTGCCTCTGGGGGGTGGGGTGGCAAGGCAGGCCCAGGGACCGAACCCCCAATCCCTGTGGCTGCTTGCAGGCACTTTAGTCCCCTGAGCTGTTTGGCTGGCCCTAACATACGATTTAAAGATTTCCACTAATAAAACATTTAGATATATTTTAAAGTAAATGACAATTAAATTACAAGACAATATTTGTGAGATTTAGCAAATATCTTGATGACAGAGAAATCCATATTATTGAATTAAAAATATATTATTTTTCCTTTTCTTTAGCATTGCATTTTTAGTTTATTAAATTTTTTTATATTTTGAATCTTTCATACTAAAGAAACAAAGCAATGTTTAACTTTCTGAGTCTGATTTAATTTTCTCAGTATTATGGACTTAAGAGCTATCAATTTATCTAGAAAAGTGTGACAATCATTCTTCTTTAGGGCTAAGTAGTAGTTCATTCTCTCTATAAATAATTTTGTCATCCATTTATCAATTGACAGACACAGTGGTTGCTTCTCTGATTTAGATATTAGGATTGTGCTTCCATAAACATGGATATCAACATGAGTATTATATGATGACTGACTCTTAAGGGAATATAAGAATAATAGTTAAGTTTAATGGAGTTTACGTCTTTAGTTTATTGGGGAATTTCTGTTCTGATTCCCATACTGGTTTTACTAGTTAACCTTTTCACAACAATGTAAGGTGTAATGATTTTTGGTGCCTTAATAATAGCCCTACCTGTTGGAGTAAGCTGAATAACCAGGGCTGTTGTTAATTTTATTTCTCTAGTAACCAAAGATGCTAAACATGACTTCTTTTGAGATTAGAAAACATTTTATTAGAAGTAAGAAGGAGATATCCTGAATTCCCAGGAGACATCCCAAATGGAATAACCATAAGGCCCTCCAATGTAGACCTAGTTATAAATAGGGGGCAGAAACTGCACAAGTGCTGAGTGATCACTGATCACAAGTGGCTCTGTAGATTTGAAACAATCAACTGCAACTCAGGATTTTAGTCCATTTCTTTGACAGATATGTTTTTACAGTAAACTGAAAATTGAACATTAAACAATTAACTTTCTTTATAATTTCTTCAAAATTCAGGAACTTATTTGGGAATGGCTTCATGTCCCTGCAGTGGAAGTTTGGCTCATTGTATGCTGGCTGAAGAAATTCATTCTTTGTACAGTCTTAGTTCATTGTCTATTCTTTATTATTACCATGGTTAATCAACCAGTTTAACTTGAGCTCTTCAGTATCTGGCTGCCTTACTCATAAGCTAATAAATAAGTTATTTTCTGCATCCTCCCCGAAGAAGTATCATTGAGTTCCATTAAGAAAGAATGAGTAGGGGCCAGGGAGATGGCTCAGTGGAATAAGCGCTTCCCTGGCAAGTTCAAGGGGCTGAGTTCAATCTCCGGTGCTGGAAAAAAAAAAAAGAAATAAAAAAAGAAAAGAAAAAGAAAGAAAAGAAAGAATGAGTGAAGACAAAATCTAGCTGCTTTCTGCTGGAAGGAGTCAATATAGGAAAGCTGAACATGTATTATTGTATTTAGTGAGCATTGGTACTTATTCATCTGAAGAGCATCTATTCATTTTAATTTTTGTTTTTCATTAGGTCTTTCACTTCTGTGATTCTAGATTTTTGAGTTTTTATGTATATTTTAGATATTAGTTATCTGTCAAAGTTGTACCAAGCAAAAATTATGGTTCGTTAGATTTGAACTTCGCTATATTGGTTGTTTCCTTTGCTTTGAGGATTTTTAATTTGATACAACCTTACTGGTTGGTTGGTTGTTAGTGTTATTTTTTGCCATTGGAGTACTGTTCAGAAAGTCTTTGCCTATGCCTACATCTTCAAGAGTTTTACCTTTTCTGCCCCAGCAGATTTAGTGTTTATATTTTTATATCAAGGTGTCCAATCTATTTTTATTTGATTTTGTGTTAGGGTGAGAGATATGGATCTATATTCATTCTTCTTCATGTGCATAAGCAGTTTCCCAGTACCATTTGTTAAAGAAGTCAACTATCCTCCAGCATGGCTTTGGCCCTTTTGTCAAAAAATATTAGCTGAAGATATTTGTGACTGTTTCTGTACTCTCAATCTCTACTGTTCATTTGATCAGCTTGTCTATGTTTGTGCCAGTAAATACTGTTTTCTGTAGATTTGTAGCATATCTTGAAGTCCAAGATTACAGTGCCTCCCACTTTGAATGTATAGCTCAGAATTACTTTGGTTATTCTGAATCTTGTCTAATTACATATGAGTTTTAGAATTTTTGTTTTCTACTTCTGTGAAAAAATACTCCTGATATTTTGATTGAAATTGTATCAAATCTATATTCTGTTTTATTAATATGGCCATTTTGACAGATTGTTTCACCATATCCAAGAACAGGAGATAGCTTTCCAATTACTTATATCATCTTAAATCATTTGGTTCAGATCATTATAATTTTCCTGATGGAGATCAATTACTTATGTTAGGTTAATTATTAGGTATTTAATTATTTAATCTATCAGAATGTGATTGTTTTCCTGGTTTCTTTTCAATGGATTTAGCATTGGCATAAAAAGTGCTATTAATTTTTGTTTCTTTTCTATTCTACCACTTTCCTGTATTTATTAATTTTAAGAATCTTTTCTAATGGTCATGCCATTTACAATTATGTGTAAGTTTTATTCTTCCTTTCCATTTCCAAATCTCTATTTCTCTGGCACTCCGTTGATTTCTCTAAGTTTTGAGTACTATATCAAATACAAATGGTGCTAGTGGATGACTTGGTCTTGTTCCTGATCGTAGACAGAATATTTTTAGTTTTTCCTGTTTAATATATTAGTACCATCTTTGTCACAAATAGCTTTTATCAGTTAGACTTAAGGTGCTTATATGCCTATTTTCTGAAAGATTTTTATGATAAATATATATTGTACCTTATCAAAGCCTTTATCTTTTCTTATTTTAAAGATAATTAAAAAACTAGAAACATAATTTGAAAAAAAGATGATAGGAAATTAACAATGGTTGTTACAATTGCATATTGCTATTTTCAAATTAGCTGTTCAGATTACCAGATATATGCATGCAAAATTGATCAAAGAATTAGGTATTAATTGTTCATTTCAAAATCTCAATAGAAATTTGTAGTACAATTGTTTTAACTATCTTGTGTGTGTGCATAGATACATATTTCCTTTCTCCTTTCTCCATCCCTGTTGTTCTTTTCTATTGAACAGTTTGTTTTTATTTCATAATATCTATTATACTTCTTGGATTTTATTTACTCTTTCAGTTTCTTACACTGTACTTATTAAGAGGATCATATGACTTTTATACTTCAGTTTATGTAATATATTGTATTTATTGATTTATGTATATTGAAATATCCTTGCATCCCTGCAATGAAACTGACTTAGTAATCATGGTAAAAGATCTATATAAAGACTTTTTTTTAAGTTTGCAAGTAATTTGTTAAATATTTTTGCACTTTTTTCCTTAATAATATTGAATTGTGGTTTTCTGTTTTGTTGAATCTTTGTCTTTAGTTTTTTTTTCATCAAGGTAATACTAGCTTCAGGGAATAAGTTCAGAAGTATTTCTTCCTTTTTAATGGCATGGAAGAATTAGAGGAGTATTGACATTAGCTAGTCTCTGATAAAACAACAGTGGTATCTATATCTAGTCACAGGCATCTCTTCCTAGATAAGATTTTCATTACTACTTCTATTTCACTGCCTGTTGATTTTTATCATATTCATATATATATATATATATATATAT
>NW_004524679.1:6862758-6867838 GCF_000260255.1 Octodon degus
CCTTTGTCCTGAAGAAACATGGGTTTTGCTTAGATGAAGTTTTCCAAGCATACTGCATGCATAGCTTCTCTCAACACTTTCAAGCTCATCTTGATTTTTCTGGTACCATTCTTCCCAACCTGCACAGCTTGGAGTGGACCTTCTGGCATTTATGATCCATAGCTCTTCTCCATGTTCCATCTTGAAGATTAAATCAGGTTTAGCATCATGATATCCCACTGATAACAGGTTGCTGTAGTTTTCCAGGGTCACCTCCCTATACAGGTGCCTCTGTGCTGAGTCCAGCAGCGCCACTCTTCCCAGGAGAATTCCATGGACACATCCTTGAATGACAATAATCCCTGTAGGAGAACTCAATCAATCATCAGATACTCTGTGAATCCTGGGTCCTGAAGATTGCAGGATGAGCAAAATCGAATTTTGTTAAAGACACACCAGCTCACGGCGGCCGCGCGGGGCGGGCAGCCATCGCGGCGGGCCCGCAGCGCAGGCCTAGGCGCGAGCCTCTCGCGGGGGCCGAGGAGACCATCCGCCCGCCGGCCTCGCTCAGGCCTCCGCACGCACTCGCCGGGCTTCCGGGGCCGGGAGCGGAGCACGGCGGGCAAAGGGCCGCGCGGCAGGAAGCGCTGAACTGTAAGTTTTGGAAAGAAAATTTTTACAACTAACTTATGTTTAGTGATGTTTACAGCGATTTTTCCTTTTAAATATTGCATTTATCTTCTATGACTATTTCATTTATGTAGTTTAGCTAAGGATGTGTCAATTTTGTTCATCATTTTAAAGAAGCATCTCTAACATTTGTGTTGTTTTAGATTCAGTTTTTTGTTTTATTTTTAAATTTCTGCTGTCTTCTTTCTAATTTCTTCCACTTACTAATTTTGCCTTTGGGTTGTTCTTGTTTTTCTAGAAACTTGAGCTGCAATATTTTATTATTTGTCTGCAATCTCTGTTTTTCTAATGTGGGCAATCTCTGTTAAAACTGTCCTCTTAAAACTTCTTTCATTTTGTCCTATAGGTTTTCATTTGGTATGCTGCTATTGTAATTTCATTCCAGGAATGTTTTAAATTTTTCTTTGATTTCATCTGGGTTTTTTTTATCTTGAAGAGAATATTAGTCTCCATGTGTTTGTCTAATTTCTGTGCTTTATTATTACTTTTTTGTGTTGATTTCTTCTTTCATTCTGCTATGAACTAGTAGTATCCAGAAGTTTCCTTAATTTTTTTAAATTTATGTATTTGCTATGGGGTCTCACTACACAGCTAAGACTTGTGATGATCCTCTTGTTTTCTGGCGTCCCAGTGCTGGGATTTCAGGCAAGTGCCACTATACCCAGACTTGGTCGTTGGTTCAGTACACCCAAGGGTGGGTTAAATTTTTAAATATTTATTTAAGCAAGTGTTTTGGTATAAGATATGATTAGTTTAGGGGAAAACATCTGTATGACACCATAGAAAATGTGTATTTTATTATTGTTAGATGAAATATTGTAAGCATATAAGTGCATTTCTTCAATAGTGTGGATGAACTTTGTTTTTCATTTATAAATTTTTTGGTCTATTTTATTTTTCTAATTGTGAAATTTTATTATTGAACTCCCCTACTACCATTATGTTGTCTATCTGATCTACATGTCCAGTATTTTTGGTGTTATAAAATTGGGTACCACAATATTTCATGTATAAATACTTACAGTTCTTTTCTCTTCTCACTGAATTGTTCTTTTTACAATACATACTGACTTTCTTGGTCTGTTATGGTCAGCTGTTACTTAAGCATCACTTTATCTCAATGTATGATCACTAATGTTGCTTGTTTTTAGGTTTTTGTTGCATAAAATATCATTTGTTATCCTTTCATTTTTAGTCTGTATTTTTATTCATTTAAAGATAAGCTTTGTCTCTTGCAGGCAGCATACAGGTGAGTAGTTTTTAAATCTAATCCATCAATAACTGTTTCATACAGAGTTTTATTTCTGTAGTGTATTTAATATTTTCTTTGTATTGTTTTTCCATTGCTGATTCTTATACTGTTTCCTTTTTGTTTGACAACTCACATAGATACATTTGTTCCTTTGTTATACTTGGTGATGTTGTCTTTGCTGTTTCTTTCTAAGATTCCTTAGAGTGTTTTTTGCATTGCTGTTTTTTTTTTTTTGCTTAAGTAGATATTTCTAATAAAAATATTTTTTATCAAACTTTAGAGATAATTTTTCAAGATTTATTCAGCTGAGTTAAAAGTTAGTCTTTCTTGGGGCATAAAAATCTTCACTCCATGTTTTCTTGACCATTAAAATTTGTGTTGTGAAATTTGTTGCTTTTATAATATTGCCTTCATAGGTCACTTGGTATTTTTAAAGTATTTTAGCTGTTTCTCTTTAAGATGAATTTCTGATACTTTAATTACGAGTTTATGTGAAGAAATTTTCTCATCATTATTTGTTGGATTCTATATGCCACGTTTAACTGGAAATTTTATTATTTTCCCTCATCTTGACTACACCAAGCTTGTCTTGTACTTCTAAATTTTTTTCTCCATACTGATCATTCCTTCTGCTCATACTTCCAATATATTTTATTTTATTATTTGTTTGTTTGTTGCTTTTGTACCTGGGATCGAAATCAGGACCTCACAGTTGTCAGGAAGGCACTTATGCCATTGAGCCATCTCCCTTTATTTTATATTTTAGATTTTTCTGTAATTTCTCTTCATGATATTTAATGTTTTACTAAAAGAGTCATTCCAAGAGGTACCTTTTGTTTAATTCAATCAGATTGTTATTTATATTCTTTCAGATCACTGAAAATTTTATCAAATAAACCCTTTATCAGTTTATTTGCATCCTGTTTGGACTCCCCCCATATATATAGATTTATTTGCTTCCTTTTTGAGTTCTCCAAACATTTAACAAGTTGAGTTTTTACTTTTGAGATCAGCTTTTGTGGACTTAAAAATTTAGGGAGGCATCTTGTTTTCAATCTTCTTATGATTCTCTTGTGTTTGTACTGAGATTTCAGGATCAGTTAGGTTCAAAAAATTATATAAAAATAATTTTATTTAGTGTACATTTCCAGGTGATGTGATATCTTTCTTGCTTATCTTTTGGTATTTATATACCTTTCCAGCTTTCTCAGTGTGGTGAAAATAATTCCAGTTGATGCATTATAGGGAGCAAAACAATTCTTTTTGTTTGGTAAAACCATCTATTGAATTAACCATAAGTTAATAATTTATTTTAAAACTTATTTTATAATTTTTTTTCCATTTTTTTCGAAACATAGAAAGACTGTGGCATAGTACTCTTGGCTATGATATAGAGACTGAGGGAAGGAAAAACAAAGAAAGAAAGGAAGAGAATCATTTAGAGAAAGGAAGGTAGAAAAAAGAATTAAGAGCTAGTGAAGAAAAAGAGAATTTTGTTGATATTAGTTTTATGACGGGAATAGCACTAGTGAATAGACATTTGAGAAGATGTTTCCAAGGGACAGGCAAAAGAAGAAGCATGATGGAAATGTAATTGGAGATTCAAGGAAATGGTAAGAAAATAAAAACCAACTGATACGTTGATAGAAAACTACTGTTTGAATACTTGATAAACAATTTTTGGTGCTGATTAAAAGGCATGGCCATAGATACTATTTATTTTTTCCCATAATTTTATTGATAAACAAATAGCAATGAGACAGTTTCAAATCAAATTGGTAAGACAGTTTCAATAATTAACACATTGCATACATTCTTCCTAGTAGTTAATTGCTGTACAAGATGCGGACATGCTATCCTATTTACAATAAAGAACTAATTAAATCATGTTTTTCTTTTCACTAATGTAATATATATATATATATATATATATATATATATGAAAACACGGAAAGACTATGCTATAGTACTGATGGCTAGGATATATAGGATGAGGGAAGAAAACAATATATCAGATGGAGAAGATAAAATATGCACACACAAGCACACAAGCTAGTCCTGTAGTCTATTTTGACTTCACTCAGAATTTTATCAGTGTGCTCTTCTCCCTACATTCATGAATGGAAAAACTGTGAGTTGTAAGGCTTGTCTGCACAGACCACACAACAGGCCACTTTTACTCTATAGACAGTACTCTGCTTTGTTTCACTTACACATCAGTTCGTTTGCTTGGGCCCTGTTTAGTGATCATAGACCTTTAACTCTGTTGGAGAAAAGAAGGGCACAAAGTAGTTGTTTAAATACTCAGTGCAACTTCTGGCTCCTCCTCAAAGTAAAAATGTCATTTTATGTAAATACTTCGAATGGATTCAGGATATCATGATAGCCATGACAGCATAACTGATAATACTTATGAAAGAGGACTTCTAGAACATCAGAAAGAAGGATGAAACAAGTTTGTTAGAAAAGAGTGGGCACATTCTGAGGGACACATATAGAAATAGCTCCTTTATTTTTATATTCTTAAAAATTTAAATATTCTTCCCAGAAATGGAAACCACAAACACAATAAGGAGACAACATAAAGAACAGGAAAAAATTTGCCAGCTAGTCTTCAATACAAGGACTAATATGTAGAATATATAAAGAATTCAAAATTAAGCCCCTCAAATATATTTGTTTAATTTTTTTTATTTTTTAAAGAATACAAAATGATAATAGAAAAAAACAGCATTAGAAATGATGCAAAATTTAGTGCAGGCGAGATAGCTCAGCAGACTAAGTGTCTCCTATGGCAAGTGCAGGGACCAGGGTATGCTGAGCCCTCCAGAGTCCGGGCGTGTTGTGGTACTCCTGTAATCACACAATGGGGAAGCTGAGAACAGGAGGATCACTAGAGTCCTAGCTGCATAGTGAGTCCCTGCACCAAGTACATAAAAAAAAGAAAAAGAAAGAAATGATACAAAATTTTACTAAACAAAGTACTAAGAATTCAACAATGGTTGCTGTATTGCATGATATCTTCAAATTAGTTGCTTAGTTTACTAGATATAAATGTGCAAGATCGGTTTAAAGAAAAAACAAAACTATAATAAAATGTTATAAGAAATTAAAAAGAAAAAAGTAAAAAGAATAAAAAAAATTAAGCATTAACTGTCA
>NW_004524679.1:6867974-6869493 GCF_000260255.1 Octodon degus
ATATATATGACATTTAACCTCCTTTCATTTGTCTTTTTCCTCATCCCAGTTTTTTCCTTCCCACTGAACAATTTTTTCCCTTTCACAATATCTATTGTACCTTTCCTCCTTTTTTAAATGTATTTAGTACAGGGTGTATGGGATCTCACTACATAGATAAGACTTGTAGTGCTATTCCTGTTTCCAGCCTCCCAAGCACTGGGTTTATAGGCACAGGCCACCACGCCCAGTCTCAATTGTGTTCTTAGTGCACAGCATGCCAGGGATTGAACCCCAGCCACTGCACGCTGCCTAAGCAGGTGCTTTAGCCCACTGAGCTGTCTGGCTGGTCCTTACTGTACCTTTCTAATTTTATTTTCTTTTTCAGGTTTCCATACTAGCAAGATAATACTATATTTGAGCATTTGGATCTGATTTATTTTACTTACAAATATAGTCTCTAGTTGCAGCTATTTATCTACAAAATCCTCAAACTTATCTTTTTAATAGGTGAACAATACTACATTATGTAAAAAGGCAATATCTTTTTTTATCCATTCCCAATTTATTGAAACTATTCATTTATTTATTTATTTATTTATTTATTTATTTATTTATTTGATACAGGGTCTTGCTATGCAATTTAGGCTCGTAATGATCCTCCTGTCTCAGCCTGCTAAGTGCTGGGTTTACACGTGTGCACCATGACTCCTAGTTTTGGACTGACACTGTGTTGGGAGCTGAGGAGGCTAGGAAATTGATGAATGTGTGTAGGTGGGACTAGGCCTCAATGCCTAAAGCAAATAAGCTACCTCAGTACTTAGATAAACATCCTGTTTTGTTAAGGTCAGCTATTAGTGACTAGGTAACTTTGTGTCATGTGTTAAAAACTGCAAAAGTATAAATAAATGTCTTTTTTGTTGTGGAGTGCATTAGTCTTGCCCATCAGGCAGACCAGCGACCACCTAGGGCAGGTTTGTTTTCTTGTCTGTTTTTCTCATTCCTGCCACAGTTTCTCGCTGGGTAGAACTGATTGATATGAAATCAATGGATCCCTACAGCACGGCACCCTGGTTTCTGGGCTGGCATGGCATGCCAAAGCAGGGATCTAACTTTGGTTCTTCTACATGCCAGGCAGCTGCTTAGACTGCTGAGCTATCTCCCAGAGTTCCATTCCTCAGTTGATGGGCATTTGGAGTGTTTCCAAGATTTAGCTGCACTGCTATAAATATGGGTGTACATATATACCAATGTAGAATGATGATTTCAGTTCTTTTGGAAAATTCCTAGGAAGGGAATAGCTGGCTTAAGTGGGATGTCAAATTCGAGATTTTTGAGGAATCTTCATATTGATTTCCATAATGGTTGTACGAGCCTGCACTCCCACCAACAGTGGAAAATGGTTCTTTTCCCTCTACAGCCTCTCGAGCATTTGTTATTGGTTGAGTTCCTGATGATAGCCATTTTTTCTGGCATGAGATTGTATCTCAGCATTGTTTTAATTTACATCTTTTGAATGATCAATGATGTTGAATATTTT
>NW_004524679.1:6870883-6871428 GCF_000260255.1 Octodon degus
TACGAAAAAACCAAAGGAAAGAGATACAATAATCTAGTATGAACAACGTATTTATAAATGTACCTTCACTTAGCATACCTTATATTCATGTTTTATATGTTATTTGGACTATTTTTTGGTTTTCAAGCTGTATATATGATAATTAAATTTATAAATTCTTATAATGTAAGTAAATTAATCTGATGTTTAAAAAATAAAGGGAAGAAGAAAATATAAATGTGTTAAGCAAAAGTACCCATCCTCTACAGTGAATGAAATCATTATATATTATAATCTTGTACTAATAAAATTTAAAACAGTATTTCAAACATGCCAAAAATTTAAACATTTGTACTTTTTAATCATATCTCAAATATGTTAAATGCATTTATTTAAATATTAATAACCTTTAAAAACAGAAACACTAAGTTGAAACAGGCTCACTGGAAAATTCTGCCAAGCACTTAAAATAAAATATTACATGGTGTGCATGATGTCTTCCCAAAGACAAACAGATAAAAAAAAATCTCTAACATATTTTATGAAGCCAGCATTAGTCAAATGTC
>NW_004524679.1:6871528-6881531 GCF_000260255.1 Octodon degus
TATTGACAAAGTGGGATATATCCAGCTATGCAGGATTTGTTTAGCATTCAAAAATCAATGTAATGTGTAACCTAAAGAGGCTAAAGAGAAAATAATTTCATCCTAACAATAGATGAAGTAAAAGCACATGACAAAGAGCGATACTGTTTTAAAATAGATATTAAAGAAAATGAGAGTAAAAGAATGACCTCAGTTTCATGAAGAACATGCAAAATCCCACTGGTAGCATCATTCTTATGGGCAGAAATGAGATGTTTTCATTACTGAAGAACAGTAATGACATGACGAAGCCATCTTTATCATTGTACTGGAGGTTCTAATGAACACAATAGGATAAGAAAATAAAAATTGTACATATTGAAGAAAAACAAAACACACTCTTGAAGAATATCATGATTTTTAATGTAAAATAATCCTAAATATTTTACAATAAATTTCAAGTATACAAAGAAAGTGAAATCAAGCAGGATAATTCCACAGTTCCACTTTCAGAATCCATTGAAGTTTCTGGCAAGTTGTGATACCCAAAGGGCTTAGATATCTCTGCCCATATTTTACTGTTTTTTGGTGGTTGAAAAGCATTTAGACATACTAAGTCATAAGTGAACACTAATAGGAGAATTTTATTTGCATTGTGTTGAAATATGAAATCTTAGGGGATACAGAGAAAGTTCTCTTAGTTGTATTTGTTGTGTTCCTTGCAGAATTTAAATTTCTAGACTTCTTTTGGTACTTGTACAACTTTGATAATCATATTTTGTGGTTTCTTTATCAGAAAAATTGATGATAAATATGTTCTGTATTTATCAATTTATTTAATTGAGATGATCACTTTAGTGTTGTATGAGGCCTGTCCTATCTGGAAGTATGTTTTATCATAATATATCCCTTTACACATTCTTGTTATTGACTTTAAATGTACCTTCATGGTTGAAATAAAGAGTGGACTTCAAGTAAATTAGTACTGCTATTTCATTCTGGTTTCTATTTAAATTTGATTTCATTTAGAATTAAAAACAGTGGTGTGAAACACACTGTTAAGAAAATTAAACAGGGTAGGAGGAAAGTGTTGTATTATAATTATGTGTTTTGAATGTTTTGTAATCCTTCTCCTCTTATTTTGAAAAATGAGATTCATGTAACCTCTGGAACCACTTCTCATAGATTCATTGTTCTTTTTATGTAGTGATAATGTAAGCAAAGAAAAAACAGGAAAAAGAATGTCATTGAAGAAAATAAATTATTATTGGTAGTTGTTGAGAAGTATGTTTTGTACCTACATAAATGATCCCCACAGTACAATTTATGTAGCCTATAAAAATTTGCAAAAATTATGTTCAAGGGTGTTTTGGAGCATGTGTTGAAGATCGCTAATTTCTAGGTTCCTGTAAAATAGAAGACATGATTATTATAGGGATAATTGTGTAAAATGTCTTCTATATTCCTATGATTTACTTATAATTATCTATAAAGTTAGTCTATGTTTTTATAGTCTCTGTTCAAAGGAACTTCCACTCCCAACTCTCAACATACTGTGGGTTAAATACACAATTAAATTTGCTACCTATTACATAATGACATAACTGTGGTTACTAAAATTATAATATTGACAATATTGAAATATATTATTTAAGATATTTAAACTGTTTTCACCCTCCCTTGTTCCCCTCCCCATTTGAACATTTTCTTCTATTTCTCAAGTAAAATGGTATTTCTGTCAGAAGATTTTTTTCTTTTAATTTGTAGTGTTGGAGACTGAATCTAGGTACTTGTGCCTGCTAAACATATACTGAACGATTAAGACCAAAAAGGCTCCAATAATTGAGAAAACTGTTTTCTTTTTCTTCATCCTACTTGATTTTTTAATTTTTTTCCTCCAAAAGTCAGAATTGAACCTGGACCTTTCATGCTTACGTTCTACCAGAGTCGCTTCCGCAGCATGAGAGTAAAAATAAATGTTAATTTTAAAAAAAAGAAAATTATTTCAACTTGCATAAAAAGCATGGAATTCTTGATATTTGTCATCAATATTTATATTTATTATAAAGTGAAAATAGCTCTGTATATAAATAGGTAATTTATGTTTTGAAAATACTTCACATTACAATTATGTATAGCCATTCTAAGTGTTTTATATTCAAGAGGGTCTAATAGTGTGAAGTATTTTAAAAATTATTTTGAAGCTTATTCCATAAAATGTATTCTACATATTCTGTATCCTGCTTCAAAGCCAGAAACTGAAAAATCAATATATTATAATTAAAAAAAGAAAATTACTTCTGATTTGTTAAATGTAGTGATGTTTGTTTTAAATGTTTTGATTTTTTCCTGGTTAAAAAGAGTGCATCGCATGGCCCAAAGAGAGTTACTGGGATACAATAAACATGACTTTTTAAAAAAGCAAATTAGAATGCATTTAATACATTTTGAAAATCATCTCACAGCATCATGATGTAATAAGGTTAACCTGCACTGTTTCTTTTAGGACTGGATCTGCCATTTATGATGATGCCTCATCCCCTACTTCCAGTCAGCTTACCTCCTGCATCAGTTGCCATGGCAATGAATCAGATGAGCCATCTCAATACTATTGCCAACATGGCTGCAGCCCAGATTCATAGTCCATTCTCCAGAGCTGCTGCCTCTGTTATAAAGGTAAGCATCATTGTTAGAAAAACATAGTGTTAATGAAATATAAATATTGATACAGTGCCAGCAATACAACTGAAACTTCAATAGTAACACAAAGTTGATTAATTTATTTGATTATTATCCAGTATAGATTAATTGCATTTCTGACTAGGTTTGTCAGGTTTTCTATTTTATTGTTACTTTTTTGTTTGTTTTATCTTATAGCTCCAAGTGTCACTTTAACTTTTAAGTTTTAAAAATTTTAATCGTGCATGTTTGCAATATATAATAATTATATTTACCTACCTTCATCACAGGGAATTTGTAGGTGTACATAATGTATTTTAAATCAGTTTTGTCACCCTTCCTTTTTCTCCCTCCCCCTTTTTTGTATATCTTAAATCCCTCCATATGTATATAACACATGTTGCTACTACATAATGAACACCTTCCTCATAGAAATTTGGTGGATGTGTACAGCATTTTGCAATTCTGCCTTTTAAATCATTTCCCTCTCCTCGCTCCTGATACTCTCCATCTATTGGTTTGCTTCCTATATTTTGAAGTTTTGTCTCATTATTTCCTATTGCCTACCTGTATTTTACATTTATAAAATATTTTGTATTTCCTTTAGAAAACATGCAATAGTTAAACTTTTGTGTCTGATATAGTTCATTTAATATTATGGTCTCAAATTACATTCATTTCCTACAAATGACTGAATTTCATCTTTCATTATGGTAAAGTAGTATTCCATTGTGTCTAAGTACCACAATGTATTCATCCATTCATTTTAAATAGAACATATAACTACTATAAATTTTACTACTCTAAACATGGGTATGCATGTGTCATTGTAATGCAATGTCTTTAACACTTTTGAAAAAATAACTCTAAGTGGAATAGCAGGATCAAATGGAACCTGTTTTAGTTTTTGGTGAATCTCTTTACAGATGTCCATAATGGTTGTACAACTTGATACCCCCACCAACAATAAGGAGGACTTCAATTGCCCCCAAATCCTTGACAACATCTGATATTTTATTTCTTGAAGATAGCCATTCTTTCTTTTTTCTTTTCTTTTCTTTTTTTTTTCCTTTTATGTGAGATTGTTGATCTGGATCCTGCAGAGATCAAGCTGGTCCAGATGTTGCCAAATCTACAATTTTTTCCCTCCAATTCTTACCTATCCAAGATAGCCATTCGTTCTGTACTGAGAAGTATCTATTAATTTCAGGTGTTCATTTTAGATTTCATCTTTTAATCTGGAAGCCTATTATTTTTCAAATTTGTACTTGTTCTAAGTATTAGTTCTTAATCGGAGAAGTAGTTGACAATTATGTTTTCATTCTGTAGGTTGTCTCTTCACTTTGTTGTTTGCTTTCATTGCTCTGCAAGAGGTTTTAAATTTGATTTGATTCCATTTGTTGATTATTTTTTGTATTAGTTCTTATGCAGCCAAAGTTCTGCTCAGAAACTCTTTGCTTCTGCTTATATCTTTAAAAGTTTTATTTACACTCTCTTTTACCTACAGAAGATTAAGTGTTTTTAGTTTGATATTTAGACCCTCGATCCATTTTTGGTAAATGCACTAAACTAAGTGCATTATAAGATATTGTGGGTCTAGCTCCAATCTTTACCATGTGTATGGTAGGCCTTCCAATATTCATTTGATGTAGAGAGAAAGTATAGAGCTGCTCTGTCAAAGATAAGGAGCACTGTGTGGTTCTTTTTTATTGTGTACCAGAGATTGAGCTCAGTACCATGAGCTTGCCAGGCAAACACTTATTCCACTGAGATATCTCCCCAGCCGTCCTGAGATATCTCTCTGGCCCGAGTTGTTTCTTTATCTTTTATTATGTTTTTTTCATTGACATGTCACTGTCTTTTTTCTAACTCATTAATAACATTATTGAAAATAAATAATTGTACAGAAAATTAAAAATTGTAGACAAATATTGAAATGTGAAAGATATAAGATGTAGACATAGTGAATTTTAGAAAAATATTTCTGAAATAAATATATAACATGAGATTACTAATAGATTGAAGGGCCGGGGAAAAGGCTCAGTGGAATAAGCACTTCCCTGGCAAGCGCAAGGGCCTGAGTTCGATCCCTGGTTCCACCAATAATAATAATAATAATAATAATAATAATAATAATAATAGATTGAAAATTGTAAAAAATTATTTATATCTTAAATGAATATAACAATAAAAACTGTCTAAAATGAACATGAAGAAAAAATAGTTTATAGATCAATTATATAATGGTTCATTCTGTGCCAAAATCAACAAACTTATATTCATATAATTAGAATTCTCAAAGTGGAAGGGGGTAGACAATAAATCTTTAAAGATTTAAACTTTCTGAATTTAGTTGAAATTACACCACCATATTTCCAAAAATAATGAACCTTTTTGCACAAGAAATATGAATAAAATCATACCAAGATATATAAAAATGAAATTGTCCAAAACTAATTGTAAAGAAAAAACTCATTAAAGCATAAACATAGAAAAGAAATATTAGCTGTGTGAGGAAAAATTTAAATAGCATCTTATTCCACATTAAATTTTATTTTTTATTACTTTTATTGAGAAACAAATAACAATGAGACAGTTTCAAAACAGGTTAGTAGGACAGTTACAATAATTAATACATTGCGTATTTTTTTTCATAGTTGTTATTCATAGTACAAGACACAGACATGACATGTTGTCAAACACTATTAATACAAATCTTTCTTCTTATTTAATTAAGAAAAAGTAGCTGTATATCACTACAAAATGGTCCATTTATTTTCCCCTATTTTGTTTAATTTTGTCAGACATGGTTATTCCATTGCACATTAGAAAAGAAAGAGCAAGTGGGTAAAAACTAGACTTATTTATTCAAAGGACTGAAAAAAATTGTCCTCATTGATTTTTATACTTAGCCAACATAACTTTGAAAACAAAATATAAAACACTTTGCAGTTATACAAACTCAAATTTTCTAATACCTGCAGACATAGTGTATATAAAATGACAAGACCATAATCCAGAAGGCAAAACATGTTGCTGTATGGTCCTGGATAAAGTATAAAAAGTTCTCAAAATGATAGTTATGCAGGAATATGTAAGATATAATTATATTAGATGAACCCATTTAAAAGGTCATTGAAAATTTCCACAACACAGTGTCAATATTATTCTAGGTTATGTACATATTTTTTCGTGTGTGTGTGTGTGTGTGTGTGTGTGTGTGTGTGTGTGTAAAAGACAAAGAAGAACTAGTAAAAATTCTTCCATGTTTTGCCTAAAATGTTTGATATTCAGACAGATAGTGAGGTTAAACCCAACTGCATATGTTGTAGGGTAATAATAAGCTTCTCTTTTTGAGAGTTAACAACCTAAGTTTGCAGACCAAAAATTAGAGAAAAAGAAGGGCTGCAAGGACAGTCAACATTTTGGACATAGCCTTTCAAGGTCAGTGAAGACTCAGGACATAGCAGAACTTATACTGTAACATCGCATGACTCAGTTGTGTCCCTAATTTTCTGATCAAGGAGATTATGGGGCCACAGTGCAATGTGAACAATGACATAGAGTGTGCCTAAGGAGAGTCCCATGGAGAGAAAACTTTCTCTCAGGCTTTCACAGAGAGCAAATTGGTCAAGCAATGGCTGTGCCTCAACCACATGGCTGACACTGACAAAGGATCTGCAAACTGCGGTACAGGGTAACAGCATAAATCCTGAGGGGACATGACTGACCTTATCAGATACAAAAGATACATTTTCGTTGTATAGGTCTTGCTTTATCTTGTTCTTAACCATCCAGCAGGAAAGTATAAAAACGAGGTATAAAAAGTAAAGCCATATTAATATGCTGAGCTGTGAAAGGCTCAAGTCAACAACCTCTGACATTGACAGTTCTACAGATAACCCACTATTATGGATTACTGGACTATAATAGATTATTTTGCTGAATTCACACACCTATAATACTTAAACAGCAATCTCCATCTCTAACAAAACTAAACAAAAAAGGGGATACAAATGAAGGACCATTTTGTACCTGTATATACAAAATTCTTAGGATAGATATACAGCTGTTTCTTAATTCAATGAGAAGAAAGATTTTTAGTAATAGTATTTAGACAGCATATCATGTCTGCATCTTGTAGTATGAATAACTATTAAGAAGATAACAATGTGCAATGTATTTATTATTGAAACTGTCCTATTATTCAATTTTGAAACAGTCTCATTGCTGTTTTCCAATAAAATTAATAAAAAATAAATAAAGTCAAAAGAAAATGGAAATACACATTTTAAGGTTTGTAATACTAAGGGAAAAACTATACCATGTCTTATAAATAGAATATAAATCAGAGAAATAGTATAGATCAATAAACAAAAAATAAAACTATTCAGAAAAATAATTAACAATAATTAATTCAGAAGTAAATTAAATATTTCAAAGTAATTTTCAAAAATTAAAATTAAAAATCCAACTAAGAGACCAGAATGTAGTCTATTATATGTACAAATCTGTGATCAATTCAGAGTACTCACACAGTATTTGATTACATTAATATATACAAAAATATCAACTAAGAAAAAAATTTTCATGACAGTAAAAAATTACTAAGAATAAAACATAAAAATACTGGAATGTCAAATATATGACTAGCACTTCTACCAGTTTGGGCATAGGATATTTCAAAAATTTGTAGTATGTGATGGACTTGGACAATGTCCAGGAAGCTTACTGGTGGCCAGATATCACTTGTGAGACTGAACTACTGCTATTTCCTTAACACCACCCTGTAGACCTGCATAGAATTATGCCCCATAGGGTGCAGGAGAAGTCCATTTGTGGAGTGTGCAGATGGAAATATTGTACTGCTGCATATAAAAGGATAATTGAAAGACTGCTGTTGCATACCTCTTTTTCTCCTGTGTTTAGTTGTTTGCCCTATTTGGTGTGTTCTTTCTGTTTTTATTTATGGAGCTGTGGTCGTTTTGATCCCTCTATAGAATCACTTTTTTTGTAGTCTTCATAGGGTTGGCTTTGTCGTCCTCAAATTCTTTATTTGTTCTTTGTCATGGAAATATTTCACTTCTCCATTAAACGTGAGAGTTTTCCATGGTATACCAGCCTTAGTTGCAATTTGTTTACTTGCAAGACTTGTAGTACTTTGCTCCATTCTCTTCTTGACTTGATACTTTTTGAAGAGAAATCTTCCATTTTTCTGATGGATTTTCCTTTAAATGTGATCTGTTTCTTTGCTCTAGTGCCTTTATTATACTGTCTCTTTGCTGAAATTCTGGGATCCTGAATATTATACATCTGGGTGTGGTTTTAATTGGGTTGATTTTATTTGGAGTTCTTTATTCTTCAGTTACCTGAATGTCAGATTGTTTCTCCATATTTGGGAAGTTTTCTGCTGTTACTTCTGGCCATATTCTTTTTATATAATTTGTATTAACTCCTTCTTTCTCATTGATGCTTATTATTCTTATGTTGTTTATCTTTGCCTCAATTTGAAAATGTTGGGTTATTTTTTCCTGCATCCTGGTTGTTTTTATGAGATATTTTCTTACCTTTTCACTAGCTGCAATTATGTCTTCAACATCTGAAAGTCTATTTTCACTTTCATTCAAAGGTTTTTTGCACCTTGTAATTGAGGTTTTAATTTCCTGTATGGCACTTTGAACCTGCTTCATGTATTCCATTATTTTCCTCTATTGCTCATTCAAGGATTACTTCATTTTTCTATTCTGTACTTTTTATCAGTGTCTTCTTTAGAAGCATTTAGTACTTCTTTCATTATAGTTATTTCTTTTTTTACTTAAGAAATTCTTTCTAATCTGATTTCCTCTATACTTTTTTGTAGTTGTTTCTTTATTTCAGACGCTATTATTTCAGAGATTTCAGGTGTGGGAGTCCCAATTTCTTCTGTGCTAGTGTGTTTTGCATTTGTTCTGGGTGGGCTTGGGGCCTGAGATTACATTTTACTCTTTCTTTTTGTCATTTTTTTATAGCACTGTCTTCTGACCTTTGGTGTAGAACTCTGGTGCATTTATTACCTTAGAGCCAGGTCCAGATCTACCAAGTTCAAACTCATTCAGCTGGATGTGGTTTAGGTCAGCTGCTGTGCTCCACTTCTTCCTGCTGTAACCCTGGGAAGTGCCACTCTGGCAAGATGTTTGGCTCCTGGATCAGCTGGGTAGGTCTTGCCTCTAGCCTGTCTGCAGGGAGTTCTGCCACAGTGTTCCACACTGGGCCTGTCTGATGGAGGAAGTTACACACACACACACACACACACACACACACACACACACGTGCATGTACATGCCCGGCCTGGGTGCTTGATGAAATGAGGATCCAGAGGGCACTGGATGGTCTTACTCACATGCTGGGCTTGGGTGCTGGCTGGAATCAGGGTCCAGAAGGGCCTGGCCTTCCCCACACACACTGCGCCTGCACACTGCCTGGAATGAGGGTCTGGAGGGCCTGGGTACTGGCTGGAGTGAGCTCACATGTCTCTTTTTTGTCAGTATCACTGTTTATTTTTGTCATAGTAGCTTTGTAGTATAATTTGAAATTTGGAATTGCCATGGCTCCTGTCTTATTCCTGTTGCCTAGGATCCAATATATTCTAAATAACTGTACTTCAAAAAAAGTTATATGTATTTAAACCAATCCCAATTAAAATACCAATAATACTTCTCAAATAACTAGAGACAACAATACTAAAAATTTTCTTGCTTTTAACTCTAAATTCCTTTCTTGAAAATATGTGCACAGTGTGTGGAATATATGGCCAGAATAATGACAGAAAAGTATGCAAATCTTTGCCATTATTATTATTATTTTTTTTTGGTGGTCTCAAGATGCCTTGAGGGCATCTCTGGTTTCCTGGGAGGGACTGGGTTCGATCCAGAGCCTCTTGACCCTGACTGTTTTGTTTAAGCAGGCACTGAAACAACTGTGCTAATGGGCAGGCCCCCTCTTTTGCAATTACTATGATGAAGTAAATACTACAAATCTTTTTGGAGTTTGAGAAGCAGCTGTGAGACATGTTATGCCGTACAAGGCTTATAATCAGACACAGTCAGATTCCAATTTTCATTTTCTACTTATAGGTTGAATAATCTTGGTTATATCATTTATCACATGTAAATATGTTTCTTACTCAACTTTAAAATAAAGATGACAGTAATAAACTATCCCACAGTTATTATTTGTTCTCTGGAGATAATATGAATAAAGTATGTGTTAAAAATTTGAAACATTGGCTGGGGAAATAACTCAGTGGTGCAAGTGCCTGCCTGGCAGGCACAAAGTCCTGAGTTTGATCCCCAGTACAAAAATAATT